>NC_079161.1:22765698-23090698 GCF_947563725.1 Argiope bruennichi
ACAAAATACCGTTGATCAATCATAATAACTCAGCGCATTTAATCGCTATAGTTCAGCAGCTTGCTTGCTGTCTAATTCTCCAGTTTCTTTACTTGTCGACGACTCCTCTCACACACAACTTTCCTGCAACTTCAGAGTGCCTGTGTTTTATACTTCCGAGAGGCGGGGCTAGAATCTTCAGACCAATCAGAGCGTATCTTGGTTCCTACTGGATGGATCGTGAAAACTTCTCGAACTTTCCAGTATGATCCATTTAGTCGCCAAACTCGCCAACTTTATCGCCAAGCCGCCAAATGCTCGCCAAGTCTGTCGCCAAGCTCTGAGTTCATTGATCTCAGCACGTACAGGACAGATCGTACAACGGTCTTTCTTACGGTGACCCTATTCGTGCCGGGTAGCAAAATTACAGATTTGTAACAATATTAACTAGCAATTTCTAATAATAACCATTCGTTATGATAAATCGATTTAGCACTGTTACCAGTTAGTATTAATAACCACCAATTAACCTTTTGCAATGGAAAGGGGATTCTCATTCAAAACATGATTTAATGCCGCAACTCGAAGGGTGACTTCTCGCTCCCCGCTTTGTTTGGTGCGGAAATTGGATGCGCGCGATAACTATTGTTTCGTTTTTTAAAAAGAAATCAACATACATTTGAAATATTGCATTTAGTTTTAAATATTAATAAAGTGTGCGATTATAAAAGTTTTATTCGTTAAATTGTGTGTATAATCACTAAGTAAGAGGTAAGAAATTCACTAAGAGCGCTCGCTACAAAACGTGTCGAGTTGCAGATTCGTCCGCTCGAAAACGACCTCGCTGTAAAAGGGTTAATCGTATTGTCTACTACATATATATTTTTCCATTTTTCTTTATTGATTCTAGAGAATTCAGATTATACAACATTTTTTAATCTTAAATTTTCATATTTCTCCCACTTTTAATTTTTCATGCTTTTGGATTTTTTTTTTAATGAAATCTTTATATTTAAATAAAAGATGAAACTAGTCTATTTCGAATAAATGTAATCAACATATTTCGGGATCTCTTCGAATTCTGGATTCAAATATCAGATCTATATTATATTTTGTAATGCCATTCTGATAAATGTATTAATTTCTGAAAATATAAATTGGTTTTCAGACCCTCGCATATGATATCAAATCAAGGAAATTTTATACTTGCCCAGCTGACATTCAATTCAAATTATCTTCAGCGATTATTTCAATTTCAAAGCCGATAGCATTCGCATCATGCTAAAGAATTTAAATATTTCGAGACATAAATATATCAGAATGAAGGACGGCATGTTTAAATAAAGTGTTCACTGTTTTTATGTTAAACTGCTGTTTGTTTTATTATGGATCTATTGATCTCTGATAAAAATATAACTGTCTCAAACAGACGAAACTGTTATATATATTTATTAACAACGACAGTAAATATTACAGTTGAAAACGCTTTATCTTTTTAGTCATATAATGAAATTTAATATGATCTATTAGTCATATGATGAAATTTAATATTATCTATTAGACATATGATGAAATTTAATATGATCTATTAGTCATATGATGAAATTTCATAGTAAAATGAGTTGAGCAATTAATAATCCTCTGAACAGTTGGTTCGGATTAAGTCTTCTAGGGTCTTTAGGAAATGCTAACTTCGCCCCCTCCCCTCAATTTTACTTCTCCAATTTCAAAAACTATTTTTATTTTTAAATTTCTATACTAAAAATTTTAAGCTGAAAAAATTATAATAGAAAATTTTTTAATCCGAGTTTCTTTCAGAGGAGCTGGTTTCAGTATATCACATGTAATAAGAAATGCAAATTTAAAATTTAAATGTAGTTTTATGCAAAATATTTAAAAAATAAAATCTTTAATCAAATCTAAGTACTATTTAATTATAGGATTATATTTTTTTAATATGAAGAAAAAAAGTTTTTCTGGAATTATAAAATTATCTAATCTAAAAGTTAGGAAAAGTAATTAGGAAAAGAGAATAGTTTTCCAAAATTTAAGCGATCTCTCATTTTAATTTCAATACATTCCATTTCAGGAGCCTTGTTAATTATACGTAGGAACAAAATTAAATAACTAAAAAAAGGCCAAAAAAAATCCTTGTAACCTCGGGGACCTCAATGTTATGGCACCCTTAAGCAATGTTTCCTTTGCTTATATAATAATCCAGCCCTAATGAAAAGACTAATGATCATGAAATCTCTTACAATGGGATTTATTAAATCGGATTATAATTATACTTCTTCCAGTCGAACTTATTAAATATTTATTTAAAATCATCATAATTCTTTCAGGTGAAATTGTTCTATAATTTTATTAAAAATCAATAAGTGAATCTGCATATAAAATCATTATTAAATCTTTATTAAAGATTATTATATCTTTTAAAACCGAAATCATTTTATATCTTTATTTAAGAATATCATATTTCTTAAAGATCATCAAATTTCTTAAAGCCGAAATTATTAACTTTCTTTATTAATGATCGTCATATTTATTAAAAACGAAATAATTATATACCTTTATTAACGATCGCAATACTTCTTAAAGCTCAAATCATAATATATCTTTATTAAAGATCTTATTTCTTAAAGCCCAAATCAATATATATTTTTATTAAAGATCATATTTAAAATCATATTTCTTAAAGCCGAAATCATTATACATTTTTATTAAAGATCATATTTAAAATCATATTTCTTAAAGCCGAAATCATTATACATTTTTATTAAAGATCATATTTAAAATCATATTTCTTAAAGCCGAAATCATTATACATTTTTATTAAAGATCATATTTAAAATCATATTTCTTAAAGCCGAAATCATTATACATTTTTATTAAAGATCATATTTCTTAAAGCCGAAATCATTATACATTTTTATTAAAGATCATATTTAAAATCATATTTCTTAAAGCCGAAATCATTATACATTTTTATTAAAGATCATATTTCTTAAAGCCGAAATCATTATACATTTTTATTAAAGATCATATTTAAAATCATATTTCTTAAAGCCGAAATCATTATACATTTTTATTAAAGATCATATTTAAAATCATATTTCTTAAAGCCGAAATCACTATACATTTTTATAAAATATCTTTATATTTCTTATTATGAAAATTACTTTCTATATAGTTCTAAAAAGAATATTCGTTGTAAAAATAATATTTATTAAACATAAAAAAAAGTCTTACCTTTTATATAAAATTCAATATTAATTTCCTTTTCACAGCTTACGGGTGTATTCTAAAACGTAAAAAAGTTCAAATCCATTTTAAAATAAATATATTTCTAGTCCGCATCTTTAAGAATGGCGATTCAAAACGAACGTCCCCCTAGAACATTAAACTATCAACTTGATGAAAACACGCAAACGATTTTTTTTCCCCACTGAACAGGATGAAGTCAGATATATTCCTTGCCACAAAACTAATTGATAAACGGCTGTCTCCAACTCTTTAATTCGGCTATAAAAAGGATGATCGGTCGCTTAACCTTGACTGAAACGTCTGCTAATAATGCACTATCACCAAAAGGGAAATGGCTATTCGCTCTGTCCAATCCATTGGCTCTTCGGCAAATGGGTGATTTGGACTGGACAGAAGCAACCAAGAGAAGCTCTGTTGAGCAACAAAGTGTGTAATCAATTGTGTATCGACCGATAGATTAGATGGGGATCGATGACAGATTGCCTGAAACGACTACATTTTGATCAGCATTTTCTTTTCGGATAAGAAAACGACGACCTCGAACTTTCAAAAGCTGTTAACAAACAAATGGGAGGAAGTTTTCGTCGCCCTTTTTCACTTCCCCCACCCTAAACCCAAACCTTTGTTTTTCAGTTATGTAATAGCAGTGAAGTAAGCAGCCAAGATGGTAACCGGTGTGTTAAACAGAGCTGAGTTCAAATTATAGACGAAAGGTTGGAGGTTCAAATTCGAACAAAAAAAAAAAAGTATTAGGATTATTGATGGACATGCGGTTTTACAGTTGTTGTTCAAAACTAAAAATAAACTGTTGGTCACGTTTACAGGGTGAATGTACCAAACGTTGCCACAACATTCAATGAAATCTCAAGTTACAACACACAGAAAGTTGCGACTCAAAGGGCAATGATGTAATACGTCTCACAGAACTTTTAAAAATTGGACGAAAAACCATAACATTTGATTTTATATTTTCCATGCGAAGTACAAGGGTCTCTCTCTTTCTAATCAGACCACCCTCCAATAGTAAACTTTTAGAAAAGCGAGTTGAATTGTGAAAGGTAAAAATTAATCACTAAGTTTGGATACCAATTTAACCTTGGTGCAATATAAATAAATTACTGTTCAGACTTAGAATTATATTCTTAAAAATTTACATAAGTAGTACGATTTTCTGCATAATTTTCCATATTTTGTGCAATAAATATATATATTGCTATTAAAATGTTTTTTTAAATGAATTTTCAGCACAAATTCATTAAAAAATTCATTATTTCGGTATACCAGCAGTCCTCTGACCAGGTATCTTTTGGGTTCCTAGAATTTTGCAGTAGTATAGGGTGTTCATTAATTATTGCCGGGGTTTCCGTACCTCATAACTTTCGAATAAAAAATATTACGCAAAAACCGATTACGTATTCGCAAGTTACAACTCAAAGAATTTTATTAATGATATTAAAGTGTAAAGCTTGCACAAATTGCACTTTGTAGGCATTCAGCTGAAGGCGATTATGTATTCGTAAATTACAACTCAAAGAATTATGTATTTGTAAATTACAACTCAAAGAATTATGTATTTGTAAATTACAACTCAAAGAATTATGTATTCGTAAAGTACAACTCAAAGAATTATGTATTCGTAAAGTACAACTCAAAGAATCGCCTTCAGCTGAATGCTTACAAAGTGCAAATTGTGCAAGCTTTACACTTTAATATCGTTAATAAAATTCTTTGAGTTATAATTTACGAATACGTAATCGGGTTTTGCGTAATATTTTTTATTCGAAAGTTATGAGGTACGGAAACCCCTACAATAATTAATGAACACCCTGTATAATTTTCTGTACAATTCTACTTCATTTTTTGCAATAAACATAGATTTTTAGATTTAAAAAAGTGTTTATTATTTTTATGTTATAAGTATGTAGTAGATATATTTTTGTAATAAATATTTATAAGTATATAGTTTATATTTCTCGTTTATAGGTACAAAAATAAGTACTGTATTCACCAAAAACTCGAATTCTAAATTGTAATGAATCTTTACGTTTCATATCTTCTTAAGTTCGAAAAACACGTTTAGGGCATTATGTTTGCCTTTCTGTCTTCGAACACAATAATCCAAAAACACTGTAAGATAGTTGGAAACGCCAGTTGACAACTTTGACCCGCACTGAGGTTATAAATCTGAATGACCGCGCCGCCCTGGCAACATTGGTGAGAACTGAGGTTGAGTTCTAAGAGTCATCACCAATCATGGTACAACTCCTCCGGTGGGAGGTTGTTTCGTGACCGGTGATATCCCTTCATCTTTAGGGGGTAGCCGACCTCCCACTATTTTTGTATCCTCCCGGCTTACGAGAACCAACCTTTATACACGGTGTATTGACTTAGACCAAATTTACAGATTTATAGCAAATTTCAAACGAAATGCAGTCGAGAAAGTCTAACTGGCTGGCTGCTCAAATAGAAGCTCACTCGGTAATTACGAAATGCGAAGCGCTAGACAGAAACAATTTGGTTCGAAGATGTAACATCTAAAATGTATATGTGTAGGACTGGATGGGACAAAATGCCCATTCAATCCCATTTGGATCAGTGTCTAGGGTACTGATTAAGAAAAGAAGTAACGTTTAAAGAAAAGCAATTTATTTAGAGTAAACAAAATTAACTGGACATTAACAATTAAGACAGTAAAGGTGAATTGCATTAAAGTTAGAAGTTAAAATACTTGGATGGCACCAAAGGGCGAAGCCTAACAAGATGTCTGCACATAGCAAAACTAACTGCCGCTGTAGCGTAAGATTATTAAACACTCATCATTACCGGAGACGAAGAACCCTCTCCCACCTCCTTTCCGAGCGAATGCCAACTTTTTCACTCAAACTTATGGTCATGTGACTTAGCACTTTGGATTAGTAGAATCCATGGTGCCATCTATTACAATACAATAGAATTAAACTGAAATCTGGCCGCGGTCTGTATAACAGTGGAATGGTAATGGTTTCTAATTAAATCTCTGCCTATATCTATCAAATTTGGAAATAAATTCATCAAGATTGTAGCGGGTTTGCGATGAACGAGGATAGAACCTGGGACCTTGTGGTTTGCAGTCCAGTAACATGACCATGATACCAAAACAGTTGCTCGGGTAGCAGAGCTGTTAACTGGTTTATATGCTATTCACCACAGTACTCTCCCTCCAGTGAGTCGGAGGTGAGACGAACGATATGGCTGTTGAATGGTGATGTATTTTAGCTGTTGAGTCTAATGCCCCTGTACCCATTTGAGTAGAGCCAAGCGTTATGGCGAGCGTGTGTGGGTGAGTGGTTGCTGTTGCTGCGCCAAGTGAGTCTGACGGCTTTCTGTTGCTGCGTTGAGTGAATCTGACGACTTTCTGTTGCTGCGTCGAGTGAATCTGACGGCTTTGTGTTGCTGCGTCGAGTGAATCTGACGACTTTCTGTTGCTGCGTCGAGTGAATCTGACGACTTTCTGTTGCTGCGTCGAGTGAATCTGACGGCTTTGTGTTGCTGCGTCGAGTGAATCTGACGGCTTTGGTTTGCTACGTCAAGTGAATCTGACGGCTTTGGTTTGCTGCGTCAAGTGAATCTGACGGCTTTGGTTTGCTGCGTCAAGTGAATCTGACGGCTTTGGTTTGCTGCGTCAAGTGAATCTGACGGCTTTGGTTTGCTGCGTCAAGTGAATCTGACGTCTTTGGTTTGCTGTGGGTAGATGGCTCCACAACAACTGTACGAAGGTTGAAGCTTCATCATCCGAGGTCACCAATGTGGCGGGTTTGCTATGAACGAGGATAGAACCTGGGGCCTTGTGGTTCGCAGTCTAGTAACATGACCACCATACAAAAGCAATTGCTCGTGAGCGTAGCTGTTAACTGTCTTATAAGCTTTCACTACGAGATATTGACTATTTTTCGGTTTGTACTTTCACGTGCATGTAAACACAATAACTCAAAAATGCAATGACGTAATCAACGAAGTTCGGTTAAGTGCTCTGGAGATTACAACCGTAAAATTTTAATGTCGATTGATGAGGGAAAAAAGGCATTTAAAGTATACATTCCCTTAATTGAGTGAGTGAAAATGCTAGGTACACAGCAAAAAAAAAAATGTATTTCGTTGCTGTTATTTACCAAGATTATGCAAAGCATTTGAGACTTTAACCCAAGATCAACAATCTTATGCAGTAGGGAAAGAGATTTGAAAATATACAATAATTTTTTGGGGGAAACTAATTTCTCTTTTTCTTAATGAGTCTTTATTAATTCAGCAGTCAATGTGGTTGGGTGGTGTTTATTATCTATTGTATCGATTTGGTCGATAATCTATAAAATTATTAGATTACTGAGTGACTACTCTAGTATAATTTATTTAATATTACAATGTTTTGGGTGATGATGATGTCATGTCACCACGGAAAGGGGTTGTGTTCTCTCTGTGAGGTGCGTGAATCAGCCCCCCCCCTGTAAAAAGAGGGTTGTGCGAGTGTGTGTGTGCTATCTTTATTTTAGCTAGAAGTCAGGCTTCTGCCCTCGGGTGCTCAGGGGTCTTTACCCTCAGAAGCTACTGCGCAAAATTTGGCTTAAAATAGTCACACCACCACGGAAAGAGGGTGCAGTAGCTTCTGAGAGTAAAAACCCCTGAGCCCCGAGGGCAGAAGTCTGACTTCTAGCTCACATGAAGATGAAACTCACGTATTCGCTTGCACAACCCCTTTTTACAGGAGGGCACATTCACACACCTTACAGAGAGAACACAAGGAAGAGAACAACCATGCCCGCACCGGGATTTGAACCCGAGACGCCTAGATCACGAAGAAGCGCTACCCCTAGGTCAGGACGTCTGCGTTTTGGGTGATAAAAAGGCATTATAAAAATGCATCTTTTAAGACTATCTCCAATAATCCGGCAATTCCACAGGCACCGAAAAAGAAACCCCCATCCGGAGCACTCTAAAAAATGGAAAACTGAAGCAGATTCCGCTGCGGTGTGCGTTGACAGTCTCCTTACCTATTCTCCCTCCTAGGGAGGCTCCTCAGATTGGGAGAATGCTAGAAAATAAATGCATCCGTGGAGGAATTGGAAGAGTTTATCATTATTACTTTCTCTTATACGTATTATAAACTATAATAATCATGAAAAAATTGGAAATCGATATTTTGACGAGTCTCCACATTTTGCATGTCCCAAATTCCGAGAAACACATTTTTGGAAGATATCCGTCTATGACAAAGATAACTCAAAAATGCTTTGAGTTAGACGGCCGAGATTCAGTATACGGTTTTTATACCAACTTCGTAGATTTCTATCTAATTTTCAGCAAAATCCGCTCAGAGGAAATCTGTCTGGCTGTTTGAATATCAGTGAATACGATATTCGAACAGCAAAACGAAAAGAGCTGGAGAGATAGGATTCGATATACAAATTTAAGATCTATAGTGTAACCAACTGTCAAATTTTGAGCCAAAACCAACAACGAGTTGACCGTCTGTTGGTCTTTTACTTTCAGGAACATGTAAACGTAAGCATAATGTAAACGTAACTTAAGAACATGTAAACGTAAGCTTAAATATATCAAATTCGGAATAGGATTTAGTGATTACAAGTGCAGTCAATCATCAAATTGTGTCAAATCATCGTTTCAATCGATTGATAAAAACGTGTCTAAAACACAAATTCGAATTTCCTATATTATTAACTACCAAATAATTTGTCAAAGATCACATGAAAGATTCTGTAAAAATGCTAAATTTACTCCAAAAGCTAATTATTCCAACACGAAAAATCTCTAAATTATAGGCAAGTAAAATCGCTTACCTTTATTGTTTTGTTGGAATCTCTGTTTACATATTGATGTTGTCTCCATCTGGTTACAGCTGAAAATCACAAATTTCTAATTAGTAGCAGGTTCAGTGATTATGACTACATTAATACGGGAAACTTATCTTTAAGAAGAAGATTAGGTAAAAGTGAATTATAGTGTGCCCCCTGCTGCGCCAACAATGCCAAATCACCAATAAAGATGGCGGACAAAATAAACAAATACTTCCGCGGAATAGTTACGGTTACCATTTCCCGCCATATAATTAGGACTTTTTACTGATAAGTATTGCTTTTTTTTCCATACTGCCCGGTGCCTTCTAAAAAAAACCTCCTACGGCTTCGCTAGCAGCGGGAGCGGGAACCTAGTAGCTTCACTATCACATTGAACGTAAGGACTGTGTGGATAACAAAAACAGTACATAACCAAAAGAAAAGGAAGAACGGAGAAAGAAGCAATCGGAACATTCTCCATACAAAATTTCAAACAAACCTCCTTTTCCCATCTTCATCAACTCGTAAAAAAATATATTCCCCTCACCCTTCATCCATTCTGCCGGTTCGATATCAATCCATTCTCAATACAAATTTTCAAACAAACATCCTTTCCTAACTTCAGCAACTTGTAATATATATATATTTAACTCACCCTTTATCCATTCTACAGGTTCGAAATACTTCCGACATAACAAATTATGAAGGGAACCAACCGTTCGAACACCAAAAGAATTACGAGAACTGCAAAGAATTCCATTGCAGCTGTCTTTTAAAGTGAGAATGCAGACGATTTTTTAACGCGTATACTAACAATTAAAAATTGCAAAAGAATAAATATTTTCTGTTCGTATTCACATTAAAAATAAGAAAGAAGAAAATAACTTTTAATTATAAGCTTAACTTTCTTTATTTAATAAGCTTTTAATTATAATAAAGAACAAAATTAAAATCTTTAATCGATATTTTTTTAATATTTTTAATTTATCATTTTTCATAATATAGTTGTAGTTTATGTACAACTCAACCATTTCAAAAAGTAGTAAACAAAATAGCATTAGGGTTGCTAGAAGAGCGTTCTGATGGGTTGCAATATTGGTGACAAACTCGGGGGCACACTATTTTTCACTTTATCCGAAGATTATTTAATAGCTACTTGATTACATGTTACATGATTAAGAATATATTTACAAATTAGAAGAGAAAACAGAAACGCGTTCGTTGGTTTGCCGCCAAAAAGAGAGGAAGTAAACAAACCCCTGGTGGCGGGGAGGGAAAGCTCTTTTCAGTCAAAACTGGTTCTAGTTAAGTCCTTGTTTCCGACACTAATAATTCTTGACTGTTGTACGCCACTGACATGGCTTTCTCTACTACGACAAGTTTGTTAGAGCCGGCGTCCTGGCATAGGGGTAGCGCATCTTCCCCGTGATCTGGGCGTCCCGGGTTCGAACCCCGATTCGGGCATGGTTGTTCGTCATCTGTGTTCTATCTATGAGGTGTGTGAATGTGCCCCCCTGTAAAAAGGAGTTGTGCAAGCGAATGTGAGTTTCATCTTCATATGAGCTAGAAGTCAGACTTCTGCCCTCGGGTGCTCAGGTGTCTTTACCCTCAGAAGCTACTGCACCCCCTTTCCGTGGTAACGCGGACACGACATCATCATCACAAGTTTGTTAGAAGGTATGTGAGAAGGTATGTGAGGAGGCCTCTCTCGCTGGTTTAAAGGAGTGGTTAGAAGTCTCAGAATTTAGAAATAATCTAAAAGATGAAAATAATGACTTTAGTACAGTACTAATGGGGCCAGAAAATCTAAAAACACTAAAAGACATAATGCTAAAAATTATTTTTTTTCCAATTATTTAAAAATTTGAAAGTGTTTGCCTTTCTTTTATTATGGAATGCACATATGGAGGAATAATTTGAGGAGATTTTCTCAAAAGGGTGGCCTGCTACTTGTTAAACAGTATGATAGGTGAAGAAGAAAATGCGGAGGATGGTCAGAGATTGACAACTTTGTGGCTGGGGGCCAATGCCCTCGAAAAGGATGCAAGTTCTGAGAATTCGACAATGATATGGATGGATTATGATAAAGGCAGCTGTCGGTCACAACAAATCCTGTCGATATTCCTGTTGATATTCGTTCAGTGGTGACGGGCTGAAGAAGAAGAAGGCTCTTCAGATATAGAAATGTGAAGTTACCGGTCTAGTGCAGCCCTGATAGTTCCAAAAATGGTATGGAGTGACTGCCTCCTATTAATGACGCGACTTGCCTCCTTCGGGAGGAGTTGTGACGAAGCCGGTGATGGCTATTAGGACTCGACCATAGTTCACGCCAGAGTTCTAATGGGTGATATGGGTCATTCTTTTTACTTTGGATGATACTGCGGTGCAGAGATAGCTCTTTTAAGGTACAGAAAAAAGAAGCATTGTCATTATCAAAAAATTTGTTCCAAAAAATGGTGATGTTCACTGCGTCAGATTTTCACGTCCAGAAAAACACATTTTTTTTTAATTATATCTGTCTGCCAAAATATAAAAACTGAAAAAAATTGTCTAACTTTTCTAAAACTGTATAAGTTCAAGATATTTTCTCAACCTATTTTCCCCCTATTTTCTGCCTATACTTACCTATTCTTACACTATAGCTTACTCATCAGAACGTTGGAAAAAAAAAAGACTTTGATAGTGTATAAAAATTGTATTATTTCCTAGAAATTATAAAAAATAAATTAAATGTTATTCATACATACATATACACAACACATACACACATATACATAACACATACACAAACATACATACATACACACACACACACATATACATACATACACATACACAAACATACATACACACACACACATATTATATTATATTATATTATATATATATATATATATAGGTTCGATAAAAAGTATATTCCCTATACAAATGAGGAGAATTATAAAGTGATATTACGTAACAAGTATGAAGATAAAGTCAAAGGCTCAAATAAGTTTTGTTCCCGTTATTTTCTAGTCATCATTACAGTTTTTCCAAGAGGGGCCTCGAAATATTTCACCTTCTGTGGCCTCATATTGGTCAAAAACCGCCACTGACTGTGGAAGCCATTAAGACATAGTTACTCAGAATATCTAATTGAATATTCAGCCACAATTAATTCCTACAAGCCTACTAATTACTAAAGTGGCTACTAAGGCCATAAATAAAGTCTTTTGCAGATAAAAAGAAAAAAAAATTGGCTTCAAGAAATGACGAAATGCTCATTTTTTTCCCACTAAAGTTCGTTGTCCCTTCCTGTAGGAGAGGAGGCCAGGATAAGCACAAACTATTCCCTTTTTACTTGTTTTTTATTTTTCATTGAATGCACTTGAATTTAAATTAGTTTCTGTCTCCATTTAGCAAGTCAATACAGATCGAAAAGTATCAAACTTCGGAAATAATAAGCGCTAAGCTAAATTTTATCCCATTGGTAAGCCATTACTATAGAAGCACCTTTGCAAAAATTCCTTCAGCTTCTTCAAAGACTAAATTCAAATTACGCTATTTACTGAGGAGCTGTTATCTCTATAACTTATGATCAAATTAAGTTCATTTTTTTTATTCATTTTATTTACTTTTAAATTGCCTACAACAATTACCTTCAAATACAAGTTAAATCATGTGATTTCCTTTAGAATAATTCTAAAAATTTTCCTTTTTTGTGGAAAAAAAATTCATTTATTCTCAAGCTTTGATTTTTTTATGTGTTATATTATGTAAGATTAATTAATATAAAAGCTATAGCTTGCGCTTAGTTTAATTCATGACAAATAAGAGCTAGCGTAGGAAAGCATCTCTGTATATCTGCTGCCATCTGTTGGGCAATTGTGCAAACTTTAGATGATTTTTTTTTTCAGATTTAAATTTAAATAAAACTGATTATAAAACAGAAGAAAACTAAAGACTAAATTTAAATGTTAATATATTTTATTCATTTTTTTTGGGGGGGGGGATTTTTAATATTAAAGAGGGGAAGAAGTTGAAACAAAAAATTTATTTAAAATTAATAAATCCATGCGAATTTTTTGCATATTCAATATTTCTCTTTTTCTCAGTCCCCCCCCCAAAAAAAAATCTTTCATTTGCTAATTAAAATAAAACATATATAAAATACAAAGATAATAGATTTAAGTGCATGTATGTATGAAACTTTATTTGTGTAAAGTATTTGAAATAACGGTAAAACAGAAAAAATGATTTAATTTTCTTAATTTAACTAAACTCGAGTTAAATTTCAAACTAATAGAACAGATTAGCTTTATGTTACTATGTGCGTTTTGCTAAATCATATGTTTGTGAATCGTTCCAACTGCTGATTCATTTTTCGTCCTCAAAGTCTCAGCATGAACCGAAAAAAAGAGAATTTGCCGATGAAATATTTTTCGACACAGCTTATAATAATTTTCGATAATAAGTATTATGACTTGATATTTTACAGGAATGCATTATACTAGATCTTGGCAATAAATTTCATCATATTTTATTTACACTTCGTTTGGATCACAATAATATTTAATAATAAAATATTAATAGCTAGTTATTAAGTAACAAGCTATTTTATAAAATATTATTATATATTATATTAAATATAAAATTATGTAATAATTACTAATTAATTAATTAATAATTGTTATTAATTAATTAATTAATGATTAATTATATTATTAAAATATTATTAATATATTATTAAGATATTATTATAAAATATTAATAGCTTGTTTAATACTTCTTTATTTTCACCTATAAGAAATATATAAAGAAAAATTATTGAAATTATATAAAAACTCAAATTCAAAATATTTGATGAATCTTTATGTTTCAGACTTTCTTGGGTCAGAAAATACGTTTGTGGAGAATTAAGTCTATCTGATCGTCCGTTTGTTTGTTTGTGAACATGGTAACTCCAGAATTTCCGTCAGTGAGCTAGACGGTTGAAATTTGGTATATTGTGTTTACACCATTTTTTGAACAGTTCTATCAAATTTAGAACGAAATGCACTGACAAGAAGTTTGTCTGTCTATTCAAGTACTAGTGTAGAACTCTAAAATGTAGATAATAGAATGTAGATTGATGTAGATGTGTAATAGATTTTGTCTACTCTAGATAAAAAGAATCATAATATTTATAATGTCTAGATAAATTTGGTGCACAGTTTTTGGTATCAAAATTGTAAATACGTATCTTATTTTGAGCCAAATAATTTTAAAAAATAAAGCGATTTAAATAGCTGATATTTAGTCTGTGCTTTTTTTTAAATTTAATTTGCATCGAATTTCGGTTCTAATCAATCGAGGGGGGGGGAAGGTGAGTTAAATGGATATTCGTTTTCCTTCGCTATACTATAAAGCACAAATTGTCTATGTAAAAGACTCAGAAAATAAAAATCTGAGTACTTGAGACATTCATAGTCTTGCCTAAGTTCTTCTCTTGCCTATAATTCTTCTCATTTTTGTTTAGGAGAAATTTCCGTTTATATATTGGAAATAAATTTTATGGATTTTTAAATTAACCTGTTAACCTACTCTAGAACTGAAGACAGGTGTCGTCCTCGTCATCTAACCACGGTTCAAAATTACGAGGTCCGTACCAAAATAGCCCTAGTGTTGCTTCAAACGGGAAGTTAATATAACTAAACTAAACTAGAACTGAAGAAGATATTTCCAAGAATCAATAGAAGTGTGTAATAACATATAGCCTCGAAAGCTTGTGAATAACCTCGACTCGATCCGGGATGGTAGAAAGATCTCGCTCCGATGTCCGAAATTCAAGAAATTCCAATCCCTTTCAATTCCAAAACTATTATCTTACAAAAATAATTTTTGCATTATCTTAAATCTCAAAAAAATAATTTTTAAATAATATTAATTTAATCTCTGTACTTTATCTTTTATAATTTTTTTAAAAATCTGATATACAGTTTTGTAAAATTTTTAATTTTATAATAAAATTTGAATTCAATTCGAATTTAAAAAAAAAAATCTTTCTTTGGGCATTAATTCCGATGTAGGTTTTTCACTTCCGCTTTTATTTCAATGTATATACACTTTTTACTTTCTCTTATTACTTCTTACTTTTTTTTTCTTTTTTTTTTCTTCTCAAAAAGTTACTTAAATAAATATATGCATGAAATCTTCTTAATTTGTTCTCTGAAAATACTTTTTCTCTAAAAACTAAAGTCAGTTTTGAATATAAGAAACATGTTTAAACATAAATAAAAAGCATATTTTAATGAAAAAATGACACGTTCAGTAACTTTGTTCAGCTATACAACAAATTTATTTTGAATTACAAGAAATACTATATTAGAGTATATCACAGACAACCATTATAAAAATGCACTCCTGCAAAATTTTATGTAAGATTAGAATATAGTTTTATATATGCCTCTAAACACAAGGCTAAATTTTTTGTAATTTTTCGTGAAATTTCTCATTTTTTAAAAATATATTTTAAAAGCTTAATTGGAAAATATTTTCATTGTTTTAAAACATAAGAAGCTAAAAAAATAGCTATAATGAAAATATATAAGTTTAAATAGAAAAAAAAAAGATGCCTCTGAACGCAGTAGGATACTTTAAATAAACAATTGAATTATCGCTAAAAAGTTGTGCAAAAATAAAAGACAATAATATATCTGCTAAAGATAATTCTCAGCATCGTATCTAAGTAGTAGTATTACTGAATATATGTAGTACTAAGAATGCGTAGAAAGTTTAAAAGCCTGGTACGCAACATTGGTCTAGAGGTGAAAGATGGCGACTATGTAATTATTTATTTTACAGTGTTATATCTAGCGTTTTCTGGAACTTGTAAAATTTAGTTTGGTTCAAAACTCTTCTCATGAGGTAAAAATTTCAGTTACTAGATCGAATGATAAGCCTTCTTTTTTCAATGACAATCAAAAATGCCCTTAATCAGAGCCGGCCTTCTCTTGAAAAGGGCGCGGGTGCAAGAAGTTATTTGGGGTCCTAATTAATGCATATTTATTTAATGCGTGATTTTTTTTGCAGCGATGGAGGGTGGGTAGGCGGGGAACAAAAGTAGCCCACCTCCACTTGGTGTTCCCTGGGCAACGGTGCAGTTCTTTGGAACTGCATCGGCTAAGAAGCTACTCAAGTATGAAACAAATAATGAACTTTTTATTCAGTTTGACAAAACTACACATCTAATTTTTGATTTTGCGTTTTAATGCCACAAAATTTCATTACAAGCATCAAATTTAGATCATGCAGAACGTAGATTTACGGTAGCAACAACTGCGGTGTTTTTTTAGATATAAGTAAGAATTATATATACATATATTTTATCCTAAAAAAAAGAATTAAAATATGTTTTTGAAAAAATTGTTGTAGAACTCACACATACAGAAAATCAGTAGCGTTGACAATCATAAATCTGATGAAGGAATCTTATAATGATTTAAATTTGAAAAATTATAGTGACAAAAATGTACAAATTCATAACATAATTCATCGCCATATATTTATAGCCGGTTATGACAAAGTGGATTAAAGCCTTTATGGTCAGAGCCGGCCTTCTCTTCGAAGGGGCTTGGGTGCAAGAAATCATTTGGAGCCCTAATTTTTTGTAAATTATTAATTGTTATTTTTTGCGTGATTTTTTTTTTTTTTTTTTTGCTAATACATCAATTACTTCAAGAAAATGACAATTTTTTGCAATTTCTTTTTCTTTGCTTAATACAGCATTCTGGACGCATGCTTGACCGAAGATAATTTTTTATTAATTTTAATTTGCTCAAAGAGTGCTTAGTACTTTCTGTAGCAACTAGCAACGCAAAGAAAAGTTTTAATACAATTAATACATTTAGAAATAACTCATTATAATTATTATTTGGTATGCATTGAAATATGTTTTGTACGTTATTTACAACCTTTCATTCAAAATCAAATCCCTTGACAAACAAATTTCTTCAATTAGGTTTTCATCTACATCTGTGTTATAAAACTTGATAAAGTTTTTGGAAAATTTCTCTCATTTATATATTCTGTCTTGTGACAAATCCTGACGACAGCTACGCAAATACCTTCAATAAATCTTTATCTCTCACTAAGAATAAATTTCAATTTCTCTGGCGTCTTTGTGGTTTCTAAGGGTTTAAGACTGAAATCATGTATATGACTTAAAGGATAAATGTAGGAAGAAGATATATAAATTATTTATATCATCATTTTTCAAAATATTAAGTTTTTTCATGTATCAAACATATTCCTAATTAAAGATGAGTTTAACAGAAAATGAAAAAAGTTATAAAATACTAATTATATTTAATACATTCCATATTATTAAATTTTAACAAAAATGAAGCATTGCATTTCACTTTTCAGGTTTTGAGTATTATTTGTGCCACGTGAGGCTTCAAATCAGTTTCTTGACACATCTTATAGTAAGACACAGTAATTAAATGTTCGGCAAGACTTAAGATTAATGTCCAATTACTGGCAAAACATGATGAAATCGTGCCAACTTTCTGAAAACTCGTCAACAGTCAATCAAATAAGAATGGACTGACAGTCTGCCTAGTCAGGACTTATAATGGTTAAAGAATATAGTTTATAGTTTATACATAATAGTTTAATTATAGTTTTTTTAGTTTGCACTTATAATAGTTTTTTTTAAAAAAATTCGAACTCCATATTTTGACGAATCAGCACGTTTTAGATCTCCCAGAATCTGAGAAACTTATTTTTTTAAATAAAATCACGCCTATGAGTGAACACAATCATTCAAATGCGTTTTCAGCTTGATGGATGAAATTTTGCATATGATCTCTACTTCAGATTTTTAAATTTCTATCAAATTTTAAACAAAGTGCATTCAGAGAAATCGGTCAATTCGGTGGGCCGAAAGTAATTTAACACGATAGCAACAAAACGAAGAACGCTAAATGAGTAATATTTGATGCTCAGGTTTAACATCTGATGATGTCGTGTCCGCTTGACAACGAAAAGAGGGGTCCAATAGCGTCTGAGGGTAAAGACCCCCTGAGGGCAGAAGTCTGCTTTCCATCTCATATGAAGATGGCGCTCAGACACTCACGTCCATAACCCCTTTTTATAGGGGAGGGGGGCTTTTTCACACACTTCACAGATAGAACACAAGGGGAAGAACTACCATGCCGAACCAGGACTCGAACCCGGGAGCCCAGATCACGGGGAAGACGCGCTACCCCTAGGCCAGGAGTCAGCAATTTAACTTTTAAAGAATTTTAACTATGCATTGACCGTCTGTCAATCTGCTTGTTCACAAGCGTGTGAACGTAGTAACAGCGACTTAATCTGATAATTGCTCTTATCATTAAAATAGTTTGGTATGGAATTTTGAGTTTCATTTGGTTGACAAATGAGCGTCCAAATTGCATATTCGGTTTTCTTCATTATTCTACGAAGCACTAAACGCTCATGTAAGTTATTTTGTAAATTTTTGCTTCTTGAATTGATGTTTTTTTTCTGCATTAGTTTCGCGTGAATTTTTATCTTTCAGCATATTTCTGCGCGTTTCTTCGCTTTTTCTTTCACTTTTCTTTTACCTTTCACTTCCTTTATTTAACTAATTACTTCACTAATATGAGATGGCAATTTACCTCAAATACAGCACAGGGCAGAAACTTATTTCTTAACATATTAAGAAAAAAGGAAATTTGTTCTCAAATTTTACTCAACACATTTTTTACAAATTTTAATCAATTTCAATCTCGATCGAAAGTATTCGTTTTAAATCTCTCATGAAAAATCTAGTTAATATTCGAAAAAAATACATAAATTAAGACTCACATAATTTAATTAAATAATAACTCCTCTCTTTGACCCCCTCTAGTATTCTATGCTTGATTATTAGATTTATTCCATTGTTAACTTAGTAATAATCATTGGTTATATTTCAGTTGTTATTGGATGCAAAAAGTTTCAACAATCACTCTTATTATTGTTGTTAGCAGAAATATGACTGTTTAATGTTAAACAAACGCACAAATTACAAACAATATAATAGATGAAACAATGAATCCACCTTCTGCTGCTGTGTTAAGAATCATTTCTCTTTTTGCAACTGATCGTTGTGTGACTTTTTCTTGCTGAGCTATGCTTGGTGTGTTTTGTGAACATTTCAATGAGGCTACGGCCATCATTGGATGGATCGTCCTATGGACGATCTTGGAACTGTTGAAATATTACATGTTCCCTCACTTACCCTCAATCGGAGATCTGTTTTTCGATCCCGATTTGGATCAAGATGTTGATACACCATCTGATCCACCTGCGACTAGAGTAGAATCCGTCCCAGTGGTTCGCTCCTACACGGTATTTAGGATTTGCCAGGCTTTAGAACTTCCAGCGAAACTGGCTCCATCTGCAACCCAGAAGTCTGATATCCCTGTTGTAGAATCCTATGTGGTCTACAAGCTGTGTTCTGCTCTGGGTTTGCCTGCACGGATGGCTCCTATCGGAGTGCCAGTTGTAGAATCCTTTGCGATCTACCAGTTCTGCTTAGCCTTGGACATTCCAGTGAGATACCGGTCGCAGAAGGACGCAGTTTAACATCAAAACTGTCGTCGGCTGCCCGATGCAGTTTTCAGATCAGAACTGTCTTCGGATGCAGCTATGAAGGGTGGGTGGGCGGGGAACAAAAGTAGCCCACCTCCACGTGGTGTTCCCTGGGCAACGGTGCAGTTCTTTGGAACTGCATCGGCTAAGAGGCTACTCAAGTAGGAAACAAATAATGAAATTTTTATTTAGTTTGACACACCTAGTACACACCTAATTTTTGATTTTGCGTTCTAATGCCACAAAATTTCATTACAAGCATCAAATTTAGATCATGCAGAACGTGTATTTACGGTAGCAACAACTGCGGTGTTTTTTAGATATACGTAAGAATTATATATTTTTTTATCCTAAAAAAGAGAATTTAAAATATGTTTTTGACAAAAAATTGTTGTAGAACTCACACATACAAAAAATCGGTTGCTTTGATAATCAAATCTGATGAAAGAATCTTATAATGATTTAAATTTAAAAAATTATAGTGACAAAAATGTACAAATTCATAACATAATTCGTCGCCATATATTTATAGCCGGTTATGACAAAGTAGATTAAAGGCCTTATGGTCAGAGCCGGCCTTCTCTTCGAAGGGGCTTGGGTGCAAGAAGTCATTTGGGGCCCTAATTTTCTGTAAATTATTAATTGTTATTTATTGCGGGATTTTTTAGCTAATACATTAATACATCAATTATTTCATAAAAATGACAATTTTTTGCAATTTCTTTTTCGGTGCTTATTACAGCAAGTGCATTTAAGCGTTCTGAACGCATGCTTGACCGAAGATAATTCTTTATTAATTTTAATTTGCTGAAAAAGCGCTTAGCACTTGCTGTAGTAACTAGCAACGTAAAGAAAAGTTTTAATACAATTAATACATTTAAAAATAACTCATTATAATTATTATTTGGTATGCATTGCAATATGTCTTGTGCTTTATTTACATCTCTTTCATTCAAAATCAAATCCCTTGACAAACAAATTTCTTGAATTAGGTTTTCATCTACATCTGTGTTATAAAACTTTACAAAGTTTTTGGAACATTTCTCTAATTCATATTTTTCTAAAGTTGTTATATCAGTCATTAATTTGAAATCAGAAATACTATTTGGTATACTTTTAAACCCATCTTCTACTTGTACAATAACAATACCAATTACAGTTTTAAAAAAAAATAACATCTAAATTCCTCTATTGTTTTTTATAACTTCAGAACATAATCATTTCCTTTCTCGAATTCGTTTTTCAGGAAATGTTCAAATTATGTGCTAGCACTTTTGCTTCGTCGAAAAATGTGTTAACCCTTTCTACGGCCATGGGAAGTATGATTCCCACCAAATTTATCAATCTTTGTATGAAATTATGTAGGTTGGCATCAGTTCTGACACATTTTTTTAGTAAGTCAGAAACTTAGATGCTTCAGTTCTTTATCTCAGACAAAATGATGTGTCTTGATTTGTTACTCAATTATTAATTAACCAAATTAATTAATTAATCAAATTAAATTTATCTAATAAGCTAAATGAATCCCTTTTCTTATTCTAATTTCAAGCCTAAAAATATTTTAACATAATATGAATAGAAAAAATGGTCCTTTAAAGGGTTAAAGATTGTTCTTAAATTTTAGATTTCAGTTTTAATTTTATTGACTAAATTGAAAGCCGAGTCAAGAACAATTGTTTCTACTTGAAATAGTTTATTGATAGTGTTAATTTTGAAAAATATTGCAAACAATACTATTAAACATAAAATAAATGACATTTCTTGCACCAAATAAACTTTTAACTTCTGATACTATTGTATTATCGTTACTTACATCATTTAAACATCAATAAATTCTTGTAAGGTATTACAAGTTCCTTCAAACTGTGTATGCACAGATTTCACCTAATCTATTTTCGCTTCCCAACAAGTGTCACATAATGGTTTAAAAGTAATGTTTAAATGCTTTGCAGAATTTCCGATTTTTTTTTTCCATTGCAGAAAATAAGCAATAGAAACGTTGTAATATCCCAAAAAGTTTTTTTTTTTTTTTTTTTTTTTTACTATATATAATGCTGGAAACGGCATCACAAATTAATAAATTAAAGGAATGTGATAAGCAAGAAACATAAATTGCATGCGGATTAAGAGAACGTATTCTAGATTGCACTCCATTATGTTTCTCTTTCATGTTACTATCGTTGTCATATGCTTGCCCTCTACAATTCATAATATCTAAATCAAGCTCAGTAAATCTTTTCAATCGAGTTTTTGTTACTCCTTCTCCAGTCACATCAGTTACTTCAATAAACCCTATCAATGACTCGTTTATAATTAACCTTTTCTCTTCAACTTTTACATATCTAATAATGATTGAAGTTTGTTCCTTATGGGAAATATCAGGAGTATAATCCCTTTGAATACTATAGTATAGGGCTGCTTTTATATCATGTTTAATTTTGTTAAGGACTTCATTTCCTAATGCAGAGATAATTTGTTCTTTTGAACTATGTGCTAAATGATGCACAATTTTATTTTTCGAATTTATTCTTTTGTTTATATGATCTGTTAGCACAGGATCTATTTACTTAATAATTCGATCAAATATTTAAAAAAATTCCATTATTAGGCTATCCTTTTATTTCGCGATTTCCTCGAAGTGGAAGATTGGAAAAATAGAATCATTTAACTTGATTTGTTTTACAATAGTTGAACGTAAATTTTGTCGTTTTAGTAATTCTTCCTAAGCGATAAACGAATTAAAATGACAAGTAGAACGCTCATGATCTTGGATTACAGTTGACAGCTTTCTCCAATTATTATAGCCACTTATAAATCGTGCAATTTGTTCAATTCTTCTTCTTTTGCAAAACAGTATACAACAAAAACAAAACACGGAGTCTTGCGTTTTTGAATAAATTAACCATCTGCGAAATTGGGTTTCACTATTTGGCATTTTTTTTTAAGTAGTACGTAATGGAAAATGATCTACCGTAGCATTTTTAGCAAAAAAAATCCCTTGTGTTTAAAGATCCGCTTTAACACAAAACAGTTTAAATTTATCCGTTATAATACTTGAGCATAAACCAGGCTCATTTATACTCTCTTGATCGTATTTGTAATTGTCATTTCCGTCATTATTTTCTAATTCGGTCATATTTGTATAAACACACGCTTCTTCAATAAATTTCAACATTTTCATTGCAAGATTGTGTAGTTGGAGTAGAAATTTCTTCCCCAGTTGAAGATTTAATTTTAATTTCTGAAGTTGAAGCAATTTCTTTTCCAGAATTATTTCGAAGCCAAGAAAACTGATCTATTTGTGACTTTTTGTGAAGTTCAGCTTTTCTTCTTTTTTCTTTTCTGATAATTCTTTTTTGACCAGAGCGATATTTCATTGACATGGACATGGACATCTAACAGTATTAATCAGTTTATAGAATGAATTATCAAATTAATATATACTATACTATATGTTATTACCTAGTAAGTGTGATAAGTGACTGTAAATCTACTTACCTTATATTAATAATATTTGCACACTTGCACTAGACTATAATATATACTGTAGACTTCGTATATTTCCAAATCCGCCAACTGCTCCATTTAATTAATCCTTCCTTCCTTAATTCTTCTTATTCCGGTCGTGCCCAGTGAAGAAGTATCGATAGAAGTTGATCGTTTAATTTATCTTCGTTTTACTCTTTGTTTCAACTATTAAATATAAACAAATATGCACAGATGCACACATAAAATATATTACATTAGATGTAGAAAAAAATAGATAGTTGATGATTTACAAGTCCATTTGAACCCAGCCTCATCCTCGACTTCTGGGAGCCGCATGCGCCCAGATGTAGCGCCGCTCTGACTTGACATGTCTGAATGGGATCTCCTTATTGATAAATGAACTCCCCCCCCCCCCTTTTATAGGTGTCACTGCGATCGTTGCCCAATAACAGCGTAAGTCGAAGCTCAGCCAGCCACGTGGAAACAAACGTATACTTTCAGTATGTGTAAACGCTATTATTGTTCAGAATACTATTTTAATTCTTGATCACAGCGGGGCCCCTCAATCGCGGTGTCTCGGTGCATAGCATTCACAGCACACCTCCAGATGGCCTGCCCTGCCCTTAGTACCTATCGGCGTTTCTAAGAAGTAATCCCATCGCTTGCGCTACTAATTGATCGTTTGGTTTCTCACTTTTAATTAATTAATCTCGCGCCACAAAGAATTGCAAGAATGGTAATTTCGAACTTTTTTTTTCAGTTTAATTTTCCCACTCTTGCAATATTTAACTGATATTTATTCTTTTAATTACTTTTGGCGTGAATTTAGCATTATTACTGAATCTATCGTATGATCTTTGGCGATTTTTTTTCCTTAGTATTCCGATGTATGCTGTTAATAATATCTGAAATTCGAATTTGTGTTTTAGATACAAACTGATTGAAAAAAAATTTCACACAAAATTGCACTTGTAGTTGCAAAATCACATACCAAATTATATATTGTAATGTCTTGATCTAGACTGATCAAATAACGAAGCCGAATTTCGAGACAATTCTTTATTTTATAGCCCTATATATACAAAAGAACAACTTGTTCTAATCTTGGTTAAATGAATAGTTATTTATATCTGTAGTAGGAGACGCAACAGTCGAAGTCGAAGGTTTATCTTGAAACTCAGTTCTCCATCAATACAGAGAAACAACACCACAGGGAACTCACAGGTTGTTAGTCAACACGACCACTCCAGGGGTAGTTCTCGGACTCCGAACTCGTGGGCGTAGTCCAACAGTCTGCCTGCAATTCGTTTCTGCTCCTCTCCCTAAAAAAATCTCCGCACTTTATTTCGGTGACAATCTCCGCCTCTTAATTTACATTGGTCATTTGAGCTCTCTTTCGGCCAATCGGGGTTCAGCAATATGCTCCCTCAGCGGCGCCAGTCGGTCGTGGGAAGGTCCTTTTAGTGATGCACCTTTCATAACTGACTATTCTGGAACACGGAGTTATCATAGTCCTTTCACAATGAGAAACATTTAGCATCCAGATGTTTGGACACCCCTTTCTCTTAGAAGGCGCTCTCAATATCTCTTGGACGAGGAATTCCCACATGTGGTCTTTCACTGTAATCGCTAATGAACAGATGCGAAACCACCCAGGTGAAAATATCCACCATATGGCTATCTCGAGGAGTTTAGTAATTAACAGCGACGACACAGCTGGCTGTAAATGTCTCATCAGTACTGGGAAACGGGGAATGTTACATTATATATATAAATCTTGGCGTTTTTGAGTTATCGAGTTTACATGTTTCTGAAAGTACAAACCGTTTGATGATAATCCTTGTTTGATTTGTTTCAAATTTTGATAGATGTCTACATTATAAATGCTAAACCTGTGTACCAAATTTCATCTCTCTAGCTCTCCCCGTTTTGTAGTTACCGTTCTAATACATTCGGATAGATAGATTCTATCTGAACAGATTTTGCTCAAAATTTGACAGAAATTCTTCAAATTCGTTGTAAAAACCGTACACCAAATTTTATCCATCAAGCTCAAAGCATTTTTGAATTATCTTTGTTACAGACAGAATGACATTTTACAAAAATGTATTTTTCGAACTCAAGAAGGTCTAAAATGTGGAGATGCTTCAAAATCTCGAGTTCGAATTTTTTGAAGATTACAATAGTTTCTCTACACTTGGTGCACGAGAAAGTAAAAATGTGATGTGTTGAACGTCCTAACATGATTCAAGTCTCTATCTAAAATCGGCGGTTTCTAAACCAGTGCAGAAGTGCAACTTTATGTGCCCTGTATGAACAAAAAACTCATACACCCAAATGTCAACTGCATACGGAGTCATGCGTTTGGCGCAGCATGGCCAGATATGGCTTTTGCGCCACTAAAACAAACCAAACCAAACCAACTACATACGGTTCTAGTCTCTATTAGAGATGCATAATCCACGACTTTTTGAATAACAAATAATTTTGCTATTGTTATTTTTAAATATTTGTTCCAAATATCTGTTATTTCGATCACATTATTAATTAAAAATTATTACTTAATATTGAATATAAAATTTATTAATTGTAATGAATACTTAATTTATTAATTTAAGTAACGTGTGATTGTATTAATTTATCTATTTCAGCTTACTTCTTAAATTTGATTTTTTTTCAAAACTATTTATTTAATTTCTTTATTGAAGTAAACCATTTTCTGAAAAATTTGAATTAAATATGTATGTCATTTCTTTAAATTGCTTACTTAAGTTCTATATTCTACTAATAGATGGCGCCATCAGTAAACGGAATATATGCAAAGTCACGTCACAAGCAATTAAAAAGAATTTGTATGGAATAGTGCATCATCAAATGCGAATATCGGAAAGTCAAGGTTACTCACATGAAGTGGAGCGGCGACTTCACACTTTCCAGGGAAGTCACCGCTAAATTTCAGTGATATGCAATTCAATGATACGATAATTCCAATAACTGGTCCATTCACTTTTCAATCCATTCATAGATTTCTCCTTTTCTGTTTTGTTCGAGAGCTTCCATTGAACAGATTGTATCGATTGTTACTTTCCAGTGAAGTCACCGCTCCGGTAAATTTCAGTGATATCGTATCGATTGTTACTTTCTATCGTGATCCAAAACCTGTAATCGAAATATAATCAGTAAGATCGTATCAAGGATTTGAATCACACCCCTCTTTGAAAAATATTGATCACTGGTATTTGTGACTTTATAATATTGGTTATGTAATAACCGCTCTTAAAATATTCGTCATCCCTAGACTACATATGGTTCTAATCTCTATATCCCTAGTAGCACATATATATTGGGCAATATTGTATGATATTAAACAATATTAACAATATTGTATAATAGTGTTAAATATTAAATTATTTTATGTAATATTGAACAAGACGTGCTACCTGGGAACCTGTTGCTAACAAGATGAGATGAAACAGCATTTATTGACAGCAGCATTTCTGTCCGATTTTGAAGATACTTTAACCTCTAGCTTACGGCTGGTACAACAGTTGTACCAGATTTTTTTTTTTACCTTTGCTTACGGCTCGGTACAACAGTTGTACCAGTTACGAGTTTGAATTTCGTCCCCCACTTTCCAGCTGAATCCTAATTGCCTCGTAAAATCTCTTCCCTTTTGTGTCGCTCCCCTTAGGGTCAGGAGATTTCATCCAGCAGTTGTTATTATCATTTGCTGGCGCTAATGAGTCTTGTGAACCCTGCTTTTGCGGCAGTTTTTAAAAAGTGGAATACGTTTGCATAATTTCATTTGTGGGAAATACTCGTTGAAAACTTTCGTCTTTCCCCCTGTTTCTTAATTTTTTTAACTTTATATATTCCTTAATATTTTAACTTAATATAATTTTGTAACTTCATAGTAATTCTAAGTAAATCATATCTAATCTTACATTTTAAAAATTAATTGTCTTAAATCTGGTGATTACCTACGTATTAGTAAATTTTTCTGCAGAAAAATAATTTTCCTTATAATTTAGGTATTTATTGTCTGCAAAATTGAGCATAGTTTTCAAAAATACTACACTGCAATAAGTAATTGAAATTCTCGGCAAAAAAAAAAAAAAAAAAAAAAAAAAAAAATCACTATAAATTGTAAGAATCGACAATAGAATAGGAAAACATTACTAGTAATTATACTAAAAACCGTTCAAACTATATTAGGAATAAAAATTATATTCGATTTCTATGGGAGTATGGGATTTTACAATATTATTTCTATAATATTGTAAAATCATTTAAAGATGTTTTTAATTTACAAAACAGCAGATAATTGTTATCTGTGTGGTGCACGAAGAGATGTGAATACTTTTAAAAAGAAGATATAAATAATTAAGATCTTTTACATATTACATATAAATCGTTACATTTTATTAAAATTGATGATTTAAAATTATAAAAAATAAAATAAAATTCACAATGCTGTGTTCAAGCGTTGTCAGCTAAATTCACAGCTTCAGTAATGCTTGAGAAATTGATTTAATTTGAAATACAATTGAAAAATTTTAAAATTATTGTTTAATGTACTAAACTATTCAGCAGATATCGTATTTGCAATTTATTTATTATTGCAATTTCTCCTACAGAATTGCTGGAATAATTTTCAGGGGAAAAAAAAACTGAGATTAAAAGCCTTCTCTAGGGTTCGGACGAGCCGAAACCACAAAAAAAAGCAACTCGCTTACTACGGAGGGGACAGATGACCCATTAACTCAACGGGGGGTTGAAATCGAAAAGGTTATTTTCAGCAAACGCCTTTAAAAGAAGGGGAAAGCATCTTCTAGTTTCTCTCACTGAATGCCCGCATTCAAAGTAACTTTTTCGAGTTTGGGTTGCCGAAACTTAAAGGTTAATCCACAAACTATGAAAGTCCTCTTCCTATTTTCCTTAGTTAAAGCTTTTCGACCTCAGTTTGGAAAGTTCGTATTATACCACTGCGTGTAGACACGTTGAATTGTCCTCTGCAATTTCACTATCTGTATTGTATCGTGGATGTTGCCAAACACAACTCTCCTTTTTTGCCACTCTGTTACATCTTTCATTTACCTATCTTATTTGCCACCCTGGAGGGTACACAAATAGGTGGGGGATCTGACTCCTCCCATCGATAACGGGACGTACTTCCTTCGGGGAGGGTTGTACCGTGGCCGGTGATGGCCCTTAGGACTCAACCACAGTTCCCGCCAGTGTTGCTGTTGTGGCGGTCCGGTCATTCAGCCTTATGGTTTAAATCCGCGTGCCTTCGTGGCTGGTCGGAGAGTCAGTTGGTTGACTTATCTTATTCGCCCAATTGCAGCTTGAATCAAAAATATCTTCATCAGTGGAAGACTTTGTTTGCGGATTTAACAGGAAAAAAAATTGATTAAGTAAAAAAAGAAAGAAAACTGCTTACCTTTAAATACTGCAGGGGCGAAATGAGTTAAATATTTGCATATTGTTACGAAATTTCCGGGGTTCGTTTTGATAATGGAAGTTATATGGTGTGGAGAACGCTCAATAAGCAGGCGGCAGTAGAAAAAAGAAACAACGACGTTTATTGAAACGAAGACACACAGGACAGCACAAAAACGACAACTATATACAGCATAGAAGACGATTATCTTCAGCGAGACGTGCAGCATACAACAGCATACACAGCAGCATACAACAAGACTCTACTGCAGACAGTAGCGCACAGCTTAGTTCAGCACTAGCTTGACTTCGTCGCTGCTCTGCTAATCCCTGGAAGAGCAGTTCTTTACCGTCGACTCCGACTCCGACTACTCTGGCAGCTGAGGCTGCTTCCTTTTATAGGTCTCAGGAGGCGGGGCTAGAAGCCTCTCAACCAATCAGGAACGTTCGAGGCGTATCTCGGCTCCTACTGGACGGATCGGGAAAATTCTCGATGTTTCGGGTATAATCTATTTTGGCGCCAAAGTCGCCAAATTTGTCGCGAAGTTCCGGGACCTCCGACGCGACACCCGTACTCCGTCCAATGCAGATGACTGTAAAACGTTCTTTCTTATGATGGAACCAACTATGCTGGGAAGCCGCATCACAGATTCGTAACAATATAATTTTCATTGTTGAGTGCCTTTGTTATAGTAAAATGTAATGTTGCAAAATATGCATATTTTTTTAATTTATTAAAATTAGGATAGAAAATTAGGCTCTAACTGAATTGATATTATTAAGAAGATTACTATTTAATTTTTAAAATATTGGAAATATCATTTTTGTGTGTTAATGTTTCCGAACGTTATCGATACAAACGCAACAAGCTGCTTATCAGTTGTTAATTATTAAAATTTAAAAAAATCTCTGAAAAAAATTTCTTCTCCGAAATACATCGAGCTAAATTCACACATTCACCCTTATTTTTTTATTCTTTTTTTCATTAATAAGAGCTTAGCACTCAAATATCAATTGCTCAAACATTCGTTTTTTTTTTTTTTCCCACTGGCATATTTTCTGTTAATTATCTGTTTTGTAAGGTATGTTTCAAAAAGTGAAAAAGAGTTCGAAACAATTTTTATTTTCAAAATAATTGCCAGGTGGCACCACTCATATCAAATCAAAATCTAATTAAATCAACCGATAAGTTATTAATCAAATCATCGAAATGTTGTATAGTCATCGAAAGCTTACAATATTGTACAAAATATCAGAAACATGTAATGAAAATTCAATCACGAAATTCAACTCTTACTAACATGAAACAAGTCAAGTTGGGAAAAAATACACAAAAACAGAACATTTGAAGAGACAGAATAAATTTAGACAGTAAATTGAAGTGAAATGAATTGAATGACTTTTTTAATTAAATATTTACTGCTAAAAATAGATCTTGTTTAAGATTACCAGGGCATATCGCCATATCTCGATATCAGAGATTATCGAGCAGAGCATTTTTTAAAGTCTTGTATTGCTAATTTCAATTCATTTAGGTATGAAAAATGTCCTTTATTAATTATTTACTGACATCCTTAGCCTCATTAGCTATAATTGACTAATAAATTTGCTTTGATACCTTTTCAATATTGTATAGCATTCATAATATGTAGCAACATCATAAAGATGTCATGCAAATTTTGTTCTAATATAGATATGAATCAATGAAACACTCAACAATAACTTATCGAAAATGTATATGAAGAGTTTTGAATCAACTTAAAAAATGTTTGCTCTGTCGCCTCATCAAATTCCAATGTTCAAAAATCCCACATTTTGTTGTCAAAACGGTTGCAGTTATCGAATGTCAATGAATTCACACTTTTGGTGCAGTTTTCGACGTTATGTAATCTTTGAGCAGAAGATTCTTTAATCTATGCACTTGTTTAAATTTCCGATTTCCAAATATTAGTAAGATAAAATAAATTGTATGTAGGTATTTAATTATTGTATTTTTCATTAATGCTGTATTGGATTTATTCTGCATTTCATGATTCCATTACTGTCTACTGATTCAGAATCTTTAATAATAATCCTGAAAATTTCAAAAATATATTTTTGAAACAGCTGCTCATCAATTTGCTTATACCATTTTTTTTTTTAATTTCTGTTTATTTGCTCACAGAGAAGGAATAAAAAAATAATTAAAAAAAACATAACCCTTTTCGATATTTTTTACCCTATTTTCGCTTATTCACTCCTTCGAAATGGCATTGGATCTCGTAGTACAGAAATAAACAATCTTTCAGAGGAAATAGTGCTTCAAGGTGTCTCTTTGTTTGTCAACAGAAATTTAAAATTTTATGGTTCTTCAAAGATATCAAGGGGATTTCAATAGTTTTAATAATAAACTCTGCTCTTAGTAGTTTCGTACAAACTTTTTCGTGTACAATTTTTATCATTCGCTCGAAAATGATCGACATTTGACAGTACTCTCTGTGATTACGCAGTGAAATTAATATCTTTTTTTCCTAAGTTTAAAATTGTAAGTTTCTGTAACTTTATAAAATATAACTTATATAAAGAGAGATTATAATTGATATGGAATTTTCTTTTCTTTTTGTCATGTTTTGATTTGTATTTCAGAATGTCTGATTTGCTTTACAACATGAATTCTTTGCAAACCAATTACCAAGCTCTGGTTTCTGATGATACTGATGGACCACATGATAGTGTGGTTTTTCAGGTGTCGTCAGATGATTCTTGTCGTAAGTATTTATTTGCTTATAGCTTTTGGAAAAATTATTCTAAAAAGCAGATGTTCTTAAAGCTACATTGGAAAAGGTTGCTTTGAGCTTCAAAAGGTCTATTAAAAATTATCCTTATCCGAATATTGTAACTATAGACTAAATTTTATTTCATTTATTCATTGACTTTCGAAAATACTTTTGAATTCTTAAATGTTCAATGATTTTTCATCAGTAGATGTGGCATCTCTGTGTATATTCCTTTTCATTGGAAAGTTCCTTTTATGATATTCCTATCTTGTGGGTTCCTACAAACATTTTTTTTAAGAAACTTTTTTTTGTAAGCATTAGAGATATTTAGAAATTTTTTGAAAAATTATTCTGAAAAAGTTTCTAGAATTATAATTATTACTTTGCAATTAAAAAAAAAACTGCAAGTACTAATATTAATCTTTGTAATGTCCTTGTAGCTTTTAATTCATCTTGTGTAGAATGTTATCTGATACATTTGTTTAACATATTTTCCTAAATATTATTATCTTCTTATTCTGGATATCTTAATCCCTGTGTTAGTATGACTGAATGGTATAAATAGAATGATCAGCTAGAACTATGATTAAACATTGTTCCAACATTATATGTCAACAATATTTTAAAGCATGAGTAAGACTAAAGAACAAGGTGCAAATTGTTCTCCAGTCTCAGCCAAACTATAGAAAACCCCAAATATCAACTAAAGAATATAGTTAGGGTTACTATATTTAATAATTTATTACATTTATGAAATTACAATTGGCATTCGTACTGTATTCTTTTGTTTAGTTAAAGTATGGAATAAAAATTTTGCTAATGTTGATATGCTATATTATACATGAGATGATATGATTCTGAAAAATCTGTTTTCGTATTTTTTATTACAATTTTTAATATCTTTTTTTTATCTTTAGCTCGATGGAACCATGTTGATGATTTAGATGCCTTCTTCCAAAGAATATCCTTTACATTTGTACAACATTTATTTTATGATTTATTATATTTCAGACTGTTAATTATACTGTTATAATCATGTATGTTGAATTTAAGCCTATTACTTCCTGTTATATTATCCTCATCTATAATTTTCAATGGCATTCTTTAATAGATACAATATTAATTATTTAAACTCGGATTTTAATTTCTTTGTAAGCTAATTTGCAAACTAAGAAATTAATTTGCATAAATTTTACTAGTATTCTTTCAACATTCTTAGAATTATAAAATATGTAACTGTTATTAGTTTTAAACTCAAGTTAGAAATGTATGTTATATAAAAGTAAATTAATTACTACCATACTATTTGAACAGTTATGGAATTGAATTAATTAGAAGAGCAACATGATCTTTTTTTTTCTTAATTTAAATTATTAAACAATTTTACTTTTATATGATTAATTAATTAATAATTTGAAGGACTAGTGTTGAACGTAAAATGCATGAATTGGATAATTTAGTAATATGTAAACTGCTTGTATAAGTACTACAACAGTGGAAAGAGTGGAGGCTTTTAAGTTTAGGATTTGAAATATAAATCAAATTGTATGATAATTTAGAATGAAATTATAGTAAGGCATTATTTGAATTTGTAACAAATTTGATTAACAATATAAAGACGGCATATATAGTATTTTAAATTCTCTCTGGTCTGATTCATTTATTTTAGCTCTTTAAAATATTATCTGATTATGTTATTATTCTTAACATATGTACATCTATCATTATCATCAAAGTGGAGGCTATTTATGTATCATGACTAAATGTGTTATCAGAGTGTTGTAAGTAAATAATTTATTAAAACATTTTAATTTTTTAAAAATATTTTCCAATATTTCTTTTATGGATGTTGTTTTTTAAATCTATTTTTGGGTGTAATTTCCATTATTACATTTGTTCAAAATTTCCTATAATTAAAAAGAATATTCTGTCTGACTTAATTTGTAAAATCAGTTATAATTTATAAAATTGCTAATTTAATAGTAACATTAAAAAAATCATTGAGAAAAGGCTTTTTAATTTATATGCCATTATCTATATAGTATGTGCTCCTGTAGTTATGTTAAATGGCAATAAATTTTTATTTTTGTATTTTTTTGCTTTTGTTGACTAGCACCTGTATGAGAGGATGACTGACAGGTTTTCAACAGATTTTCTAATGAATTTTACAATGATATAAAATAGAGTTCTTTCATTGTAGTTATTGGCTTGGGCTTTGAATTCTCTTCAGGAGTAGGATGTATTACAAATTTTAGGTCTAAACCTGATTCAATTTCTACATTATTTTTAGTTGATTGTCAGTTGTTAGTAAATAGTTGTTAATAGTCAGATTAGGTACATTGCCAAATTGGTTGGGAAGCTACTTACTTATCTGGAAAAAATAAAATAAAAGATTAAATGTATTATATAAAAATATAAGGTAAATATATGCAAAAAAAAAAAATTATTACAAAAAAAATATTTTTAAGAATGACCAAATACTGTTTATTAAATTAGGGTGCATTTTTGTGTGCATATGAATATGTTGAATGTTGCTAATAAAAGAGGAAAATATAATTTTTGAAAATTTCCTTTATATAAAAAATTTGCAAGATAGTTCTGGGTTTTTTAAATATATTTAAAATGTCCTATTTTTTTCCTAGGTTTTTTGCTTTAATAGGATTTGGTTTTGTGTACTGTAGTGACTGCATTTATTTTAATTTTGATCTGCCATCTTCTCCATTCTACAATACGACAATTACATCATTTTCTCAGCTTTTCATCCCAATTTCTGTGTGTGCAGCAACACAGTAAGTTTTTTCATTTTGTTACAGTTTGTGAAATTAGAGTTAGCATTTATTTTCACACGAGTATAAATTTTGTACTTTTATGTTAGTTTGATATCAATCAAAATGCATTTTCAAATACAATAATTGCATCATATAAGATTGCTAATCATAGAAAAACTTTCAACTACTGTTATACCAATAGGAAACTGACGTTTATACTTGGTGACAAATTTGTGTAAAAATATCCAATGCACACATAGGAAGGTTACTTCATTTTTGTATTTGTAAAAGGAGCTTAAGACCTTTAAAAAAAAAAGCAAAAATTAGCTATTGAATATTTATTTCAAAAAATTAAAAATTACATTATTAATTATTTGCTAAAGAACTTTGTATCTCTCATTGTTCTGTTATTTTAACTATTTTTGTACTTCAAATTTAGCTATTATTTTCATGTGTTGATATTTAAACAAAGAAAAAAAAAGAAAACAAACATTCTTGATTTTCAAATGATATTCAATATCTTCACTTCTTCGGGGTACTTCAATTTGGCTTGTAAAAATTATAATTTGGATAGCTATAAAGTTTGAATTATAATTTATGTTATTTGCATTATAAAAAGGTTAAATTTTATCTTTCATTTTGGTTTGTCAGCATATTTGAGAAAGTAATTTAGCAATGTTTTCTTCTATTGAAAAAGATGTGTACGTATTTCATTTTCAAAGGTATTTAAATTATTTTACTTTTATAATGAATTCCACATTTTTTATAGATTACTCTTTTTATCGTTAGGTTCAATTCCACCAGTTGGTTTTGTGTGACAATTCTTAGTATGGTTCTAATTTACAGACTATACAAATTAATTGACACAGGTTGCAAATACAGAGATATTAAAGTTTTTTATGAAAGTGTAATGAAAATTTCTAAGGTAAATATGTTTGCATAATGTTCACTTCTCTTGTTTTTCATGTAAGTTCAGTGTGGCATATAAGTTTTTGATTTGAAATAGAACTGTTTTGTTTTATAGATAGCTTTATATAAAAGCTTCAATTTCATTTATATTTCTTTTTGAACAAGTGCACAGTTTATCTTAGTTTCTTCTTGACATTTTTAATTAAAACTAGACTTTTTCAAATTATTTTCTTGTAAAAGGATTTAATTATTTAAAAAAAGTTTTAATATTGAATGCATTCAATTTTATAAATCTTTCTTCCCTTTTATGATATTTCATATGAGAGTCATAAAAGCATCTTCTCTTAAGCTTTACTATATTCTTATCTGCATAGAAAAAAAAAAAAAAACATTGAAATTTACTCAAAATAGACAGCATTAAAGCCTCAGCTTCAGGATTGGATCAGGTAAAGACCTGATTCTAATCCTGAACCTCTTTGTAAGCAGGTCTGGTACATGTTAAATGTGTTGGAGTCAGTGTCTTCCCATTGCTGTGGTGTGGAAGTTTGAAGAAGATGCCTACTCAGATATTGACCTTGTCATCTGTCCATTGTTTCAGATTGCGTAGTTATTTCCAAAATGGGCTTTGAATAAAATTTAACTAAACTGCTTGAAATAGAAAAAATCTCACTAGTAATGATATATTTATGAAATAGCTGATTTTAAGATATATTTTTATTATATTTAACATATCTTGTACTTGAAGTGTATGTAAGATAATTAAATTTTTTGTGTGTATCTGTGTATGGAATTCTGTCTTGTATGTACTGTTGCATAATTTCCTTATAAGATAAAAGGCACTATTCTCTTTTTAATAGAAATTGATTCAAGTTGTTAAATTTCTTTTAAAATTTTTATTTAGTATGATCTTCCAAATGTGACATGGCATGAAGTGGTGAGCCGGTTGCGAGAGGTGCAGCATGAACAACAGATATGTGTCAATAACACTGATTTAAATGAATTAGGTAAACTTCTCTTATAAATAATTTTAGTAGATATTTTTAAAAAGTGACGTTAAATATTTATTTTCGAACATTTTCCTGCTTGTGATATGCACATTGTAAATGCACCAGGAAACTAAAAAATTTTGCTTGCTTATAAAATAAGATTAGAATTTTTTTTTTTTTTTTTTCAATCATTTGTGCACTGAATTTTGAAACCAAACATACGGTTGAAAAAAGCTTTTTTCTTTCGTGCTGAATATTGATTTATTAATGTTAGCTATTATTTACAAAATATGTATTGCTTTCGTTTTTTTTATCTTTTTATCAGTGGAACTCTTTTAATCTTGTGATGGAGAAAATGTATGTTTCTTTATATTGATTAATTGGATTGATTAGAAATTCTTGTAATAAAAATCATTTTAATTGAAATCAGATAATAAATACTAATTTATAAAAATAGATATTTCTTAAAATATGATATTTTTTACCAATAAACAAGATAATTTCAACAAGTTTGTGTATACTTCTATTTAGAAGAGAAAATGCATGATTTGAAACAAGTATCATATTATTGCACATGCATAGGATAAGTACATAGGTCCTCAAACTTATGTTGAGCTTTAAGATCTTATGTCTTATATTGCCATGTGTTACTGTTAAAGTTCATATGTTTAAAATTGATGCTAATATATATATATATATATAATAAATGCAAATTTGTATAAGTAACATATGATCAGTATATAAACTTAAAAATGTACGAAATTGTGATAGAATTCTGATTGTAGAAAATTGAATACAGCAAGTTAATAAACACATGTTTCACAGAAATGTTGGCTCATTTAATAGTTCTATTTGTATAAACATGTATATACATATTTTAATATGATTTTCTATTTATGCTTTATTATTGCATATAATATATATAATAAATAAAATTACCATTCATATTATAGATATATCTCATCGAATTTTAAGGACTACAAATTACATGGTTGCTATGGTAAATAAAAACATCCTGCCTTTGAAAATCAGTACAAGGTTTTTTGGTGAATGGTGAGTTTAAACCTAATTTACATTCAAATCTGTTTATTATTAAATTGCGTTAATAGTGTTGAATTTTTCTTAATATATTTTTTACTAAGGGTTGCAGTAATTATTAAAAGATTTTGGAAGTAGTTGATATAGTTTTTGCCAAATATATAATAATATGCCAAACCTTTAAAAAAGAAATATCTAAAAATTACCATTTAAATAAAAAGTATGATCCTAATCCTCTGAGTATGAATTCATATTTTGAACAATGAATGGTAAATATTGCTGTCTGTTGTCTTTTTCTCTTGGGTGCTGCAAAAATTTGCTGTAATATAGTTGTATTGCATAAAGAGTTAAAGTAAGAGTGTTAAAATGTTGAATGAAACCACTAAACCTGAATTCCCTAAGATTTATTTCCTTGTATCAGAATTGTAATAAATGTTTTAATGAACAATTTTTAAGGATTGCATTTAAATTATCCGATAAAAAATAAATTGTAACCTTATACATGAATGCTTTTCTGACTTATCCCCTGGTTGCAATGAACTATTCATAAAATCTTGAGAGGAGAGATTCGGGCGCAAAAATTAATACAACTAAAGATCTGTTGTATATGCAAATCTGATGCATACTAAATCTGACATCAGGGGTCAAATGTCCTTCTGTCGGTATGCTGCTGAAGTTTGAAGAGCGAGTGTCATTCAGGCCATATGCCCATGGCCTGAATTCTGCCACTCGTTCTATATTTTTCTACTTTTATTATCCTTAATCCAACTTATTATTTTATTTTTATCATATAATAAAGTTATTCAGTATGTAGATGACAATCATTACTCAAGTAATGTATTTTAATAGTTTATAAATATTATTATTATTATTATTTTTTTTTTTTTTTTTTTTTTGAAATTTCATGACTTATACTCACTAAAAATATTTTCAATTATTGACTGATAGTCATGTTTCACATAACAATGTATTTCTTTGATTTTTGTTTTCAGGTATTATTTTTCTTCCCAACTTCAAACAACACTTGTTTTTCTCCTATTTAGTAAGATTTTTTTTATCATTTAAGCATATTTTTTTCATGTATGATCATTCCACATTTGTAATACTATTAAAATTAGATTAATCTTTAGAGTTTTATTTAAACATGTCTTTCCATATATGATCATTTCAGATGAATAATAGCATTTGCAATATATTGATTATTTTCATTTAATTGCTTACAAGATATATTCATTGTACAATCTTTTGCAAAATATTTGTTAAGTTTTGAGGCAACTTAAAAAGAATATTCTAAAATGAAACTACTAATAGTATCTTTTATTGTTACTTTAAAATGTCATTTTAGATGCTATACCATTAGTTATTTAAATTTGTTGCATAGGAATGAATTTAATGTTCAGATATAATTTCTGGCTATAATTGTCAAACAAATTATTGATTTAAATTTTATCTTTATTTCTGTATTAAATTTACAGGTATACTCTCTAATTAAATAGTGAATTTCTAAACCAAGAGAGATAGATATAAGCATTTAAAGCAATTGAATAAATACTCTTAAATGATATAAAAAATTATATTTTATGTTGATTAGGTTAATGAATATGCTTATATGTATAATTACCTGGTCATATTAGTCATATTTAATAAAATATTCTTGACATACCAACCTTTTAAAGAAAGAGTTGCTTTCTTATACAATGGATTGATGGAGTTTTAAGCTACATTATTTTAGAGTGATTTGTTTTTCATTTAACAGTGATTTGTTTTTCATTTAACAGTGATTTGTTTTTCAATTGACTTTTGAAATGGTCTAAAATTCTTGAAAGTAATGTTATTCAAACTTCAATAACTTCGTCATTTTAACTACAAAACTATGGGAGTTTTTTTGTTTTTGTTTAAAATGTTATTCTGTAACAAAAATATTTTTCTAAATGTGACAAATTAAATTTTATGTTATAATATATAAATATAATATAAAATAAATATAATATAAATAAAAATATAATATATAAATAAAATTTTATTATATAAATATTTAGACATCAAAATATTTCAGAAACATAAGTTTAAGATAAACAATTTAAAATATAATTCTTTGCAAACTTAAGAGAATTTTCTCCTCACATGTTTTAGAAATTAGTTATTGGTTTAAAACAGGTGCTCTGAATAACATGCTTTTTGTTAAAAAAATCCATTTTAAGTTACTGTTTGTTATTTCATTTCAAACAGAGACATTTGTTTTTAGATTTCAATTGTGTATGTTTGAAAGCTTTGAAACTCAATCTTAATAGTTAGAAAATTAAGACAGTGTCTTTACAGAGACTTTTGAAATTGAAAAAGTTATGTAGTAAAGGGCAAGAAATTAAAATATAACTACGATTTTAGTGATATCCATAGAAGTATCTAAAATAAATATTAAGACATGTAATTAGAGTTTTGACTCAATTCTTGATCAATATACATCAATAAAAAGTGAGTTTCAAAATTTAGAACATATAACTGTTAAAGTTTGCTGCCATTTATGGATAAAAAATGGGCAATGTATTAACTTTTCATACTTTGGAAATTTTTCTTTGCAGTTTTAAAAAGCAATAAAAAAAATTTCACAATGTTGAGATTGTATAAATTATAAAAAGATCTTCAAATATGTGTAAAAATTAAAATAACCACAATATTAGGCTTTTCATTAAAAATTTTTGATTCCGTTCATCTCTTTAAATATATTTACTGAAAAATTTATCTAGACTTAAATATTTTTTCTGTCCATTCTTATTATATTAATAATGAATCACAATATGATAATTTATTTTTTTATGATGACTTTTTTATAAGAATATTAATTCTTTCATAGCCAGTACTTATTTGTCACCTTTCAAAGCTCCCGGAAAATTAAAGGAAGAGTTCAAAAAGAGAGAAGAAAGAGCAAAATGTGCTGCCCAGTAAGTAACTTGTTGCATACCTTTATTTATATTTAGAAATAATATATGAAAGAAAGCTTTGTTATAGAGCTGTGCTTATCAGTTGAAATGATTTTTGTTTTTATAATGATTTAGAGAAAGCCCAATTATCTTTTTATCGTATTAGTTTTAATAATGAAACAGATATGGGCCTTCTCCTCTTTTCAACATTATTGGAAGATGCAGTATTTATAAGTAACTGATTATCGTGTAATATCTATGGACTTGTAACTAAATTAATCCCATACTTAGTTCAAATCAACGAAGATGTAAACTTTTGCTTCTAGATAACATTTTAATGAATTTTCAAGTAAAGAAAAAAGGTTTCAGTTATAGACACAGCATTATTAATTACTAATTGTAGGTAGTTCAACCTATTAAATAATATATACATATATGTATATAATAATATATAAAGTTGTAAATTATTCATTTTGATACTTTAGCTCAAATACCTTCTATGTAGGAAATTTTCAAAATGTAAATAATGTTGTTATAAAATTTTATTGTATTTTGCTTTTAATGTTGATTATAAATGCGGTCATTTTCTTCCCGCAGGCTTACTCGGACTTTTCGAATAGTTGGGTTGTTATGTGTCTTCATGATACCACTTTTCTTCTTCTGGAGTATTCTTTCTTTTTTGGTGAATTACTCTGGCTATGTGAGATTAGAACCTGGTTTTTTTAGTGTTAGAAGGTGGTCTAGATATGCAAGATTGTATTTGAGGCATTTCAATGAAATGGATCATGAATTGGACAAGAGGTAGGTTTCACTTTTGTGCTGTTCCTTTACTCAAAAGAAAAGAAAACGTATGTATTTTACAAGGAAAAGAAAACAAAATGAATACATTTCAACCAATAGCAAAATGTCCATCCCCCTCTTGTAAAAAAAAAAAATCATTGTAACCTCCCTTTTTCCTTCTTTCTCTTAAAATTTAGAAAATGAGGGAAGTGATGTTGTATGTTATTTTTTTTTTTTTTTTACTAAGAGTAAAAGCTCATTGCGGTTTCAGTTTGTTTGTAATCAAAATCTAATTTGCAACAGTTGGTGAAATGTGAATTTTTAAACAATTATTTCTTTGATTAACTTGCAATGTGATTTATTGCCCAAATTACTTTAAAGTCATTTCTAAAAAAAAATAAAGGACTTTGTTCTCGCACTGACATTACTTCTGTTAATTATATTTCCTTCGTAATTTTTTTTTTTAAGGTTCTGGCCTTAGTTGACTTTAGTTAAAATAAGTGAATGTGATAAAATACATACAGTGGTAACCGAAATTAGGGCATCAATTTTGAAATTTAGGCGTTTTTCAAACCCGGATTCTTATAAAAAATATTGATAAATTACATATTTGTGTAAAGGAAATTAATTGCTAAATTCAATACAAAAAGACATAAATGAAATATTTTCATGACAAGGGAAGTAATAAGTTTAAATAACACATATAGTGAGTAGTAACATAAAGATAATACTTACAGTGAAAAATATATGAAAATTAGAATCTTAATGTTCTATCAGTATTTGTTTATTTGTTTGGGATCCTTATTTTTTCAAGATAACAAAGTTTAATTGTTCCTAACAGTGGCTCCACCATTTCTTTTTCATAATTTGATGCCATGAATTTATTATAGATGTAAGTTCTCTCCTTTTATTTTATGGGTGTCACATTTGTATAAATGTTTTCCAATAGGTATCACAAATGTTCGATAAGACTCTTAGCAGTTTTCTGCCATCTGTTCCTGTATATCAGTGCTATATGGCAAGGAGCTGAATTTTGTTGGTAAAAGAATGGCATATTATTTGGAGGATGGTTAAAAATTTAGTTTGATTATATTGATATAGTTAAAAGCTATTAATGTGCTGTCTATGGCATGGAAGTGTCTTTCAGCATGTGCTGACATCTACATGTTTAGATCATAACATTTGTGGAGTTCTTTATTATTATTTTAACGAAATTTGAATAAACCGCTATGATTTGATGACCTATATTTTCTGCCATCATTTCCAGAGGTTGATATCCTATTTTGTCTCTCTATATAACTTATTTTTACTGATTTGCCGAATATTTAGTCTGTTTCTTTGTTCACTGTATTCTTTTCTGCTACTAGTTTTTATTCAAAAATAATTTTATTATTTCTTGTAAATACCTCATTTCCTGCGGGCTTTGATCTTCTTTGTATGATTTTGAAAGTGACTAAATGCAATCAATTCATGGATCATAGTCTCTGGGTTAACACCCTTCTCTTATCAGCAACAGTTTTTGTGAATTTTTGATTTTTTCCTAATTTTGTATAGATGCTTTTTATTATATAAATAATATTATGATACTGCTAATGTAGTAATTCTTAACGACTTTGCTCACAGTTTGTGAATAAGATCATTTCCATATAACAAACTTATCTTAGATTTTTTTTCTTAAGTTTCAGTCTTTCATGGAGCTTGATTTCATCATGTTCTACTAAACCCTATATACACCAATAGAAACTATAATTAAACCACAATAATGCCAAGGAATAATTTTAATCTTTCAAAGAAGTAATCAAACTAATTATTCCTATTTTCAAATATGAACTTGTGCTGCTGTTGTCATTTCATTGATCTTTAGAATAAATATTACGATTAGAAATTGCTGTAGTTAGCTCCTTTGTTTTCTTAAATTTAGGTTTCTGTGACTAAAATTATAATTTCTCTAGTAATTCAAGTATTTCCATTTTTATTTTCTTTAATTTAGCATTAAATTTCCTTTAAATATAAAATTAATTTTATTGTATAAAGTGCAACATTTTCATAAGAATATAATTTTATAGAATTAAAAAAAAATATTTCAATTTTGCCTACACTGTGTATAAAAATAATAATAATGTAATTGTTATGCAATAACTTTTAAGTTTGTGATGTATACAGAATTATTAGTTATAAATTTGTCATTTTAATGTTAAACTGCACTATGAAAGTACAATATTTGTGCTGCATTGAGTACGAAAAAAAAAAAAAAAGTAATGTGTTTTTTGAAAATGGAATAATTAACAATTAGAAATTTTTAAAAGGATGGGAAATTGGGAAATAACTGTAATTAACTTGAAAATTAAAGAGTTCGGTTTGTAACTTCCTTTATGTTTAATTACATTTGTCTCTCAGAAAAGAAATTATCTTTCAGTTGTTGATTTTATGGAACCTTTTATATCTAAAGTTAATACAATATATTGCATCAAAAATTTTTAAAGTAATATTGTTTGGTATTACAATAATGAATTAACTGATAATAATCCACACTTTATTGAAAATCGAATTATATTTGGAACTTTACTCATAGTTACTAGTATACAATTGAAATTTTACATATATCCTCCCCCTCCCCTCATCTTTATTGTAAAATATCAAGCTTTCATCTTGTTTCAAAATAGGAGGTTTATCTTATGTAACAATGTTAGCCTCTTCTTAGAATGCCAGTATATTTCTTATGATTATTTAAATTTGACTAATTGACATTTGACATTCAGCTGATATTTATCAATAGTCTTCATACAATTATTTTATGTTTTTTGCTGCATATCTACCCAAGCTGTATTTTTAATACATGCAAAACCTTATTTAAATATTTTTGAAAATAAAGTGATTTTTCTCATTTAATTTCTTGGTTTCCTGTTATAATTCAATTCTTATACAGCTGTTTTATATTCTTAAATTTCTTCTAATATGTAACATTTTGCATTTGACAGTCAGCTAACTGATATTTATAATTAAAAAAGTACTGATTCTTTTTTAATAAAAAAAAATATTTTCTTATAGACTTGGCAGAGCTTCCAAACCAGCAAAGGATTATATGAGATCATTTTCTACACCTTTAGTTGTTGTGATAAACAAGTAAGTTTTCCAAAAGTCTTATTAACTATTTGAATTTTAATGATTTGTTAATGAAGGAGTTTCAGATATTCCATAGAACAGAATCGATAATTATCATTAATTAATAGGCTTAAATTCTGTAAACATTGGAATTGACACTTCTATAAAAGAAAATGGAAATTGGAATTCTTCTGGAAATTGTGTTATTTAAATTCCATATAAACTACTATATGATTCTTTTTTTTTTTTCACTTATGTTTCTTTTTAATGTTATGTGATGAAATAGTCTAAAAAGAAGAAAGTATTTAGTTCTATTATATATATTTTTTTAAGAAATATCAATAGATTATAAATTATGGATGGGGGATGAAAAGTCGTGCAAACAGATTTTGTAGCTATATTATTTATTTTTATAATAATTTTTTTTCTGGTGAATTTCTAGGTAGTTTTTTATAGGGCAAAAATTAATAAATGGTGTAAATTTATATTATACCAGTTTAAGACTTTATTATATAATGTCATTTACATTTTATTTTCTGTTAATTTTATTAAAAAAAGTTCATTGTGCAAAAATAGATAGGTTAAATCTTTGTTTTACTGCAAATAAATTTCAAATGTTTAAGTCTTAAGTAATATAGATTTACAGAACTCCTTGTTAGAATGAAGATATTATTTATCAAAATCAAAATATTCATTTATAATTAAAATACTAAGCACAATGGCACTTATACTTTTGCTAAAGTTATACTCATTAATATCAAACCATGATTTATGTTATATGAAAAATAACAAATGTGCAATATCATTTTTTGGAGTATGAGAATTTTGTGTGATTTATTTTCCCGTATATTTGAAGAATAATTCTTGTCTTTCAGATTTATTGTCAAGTTGTTGGGTTTCAGTGTAGCTTTTGTTGCCTTTTGGGGTATATTCAAAGAAGAACTTTTCACAATCCCCAATGTTTTAGTGGTGCTTTCAATTGGAGGCATCCTTTTTTCTGGGTTGTCTGCTTGTGTGCCTGATGAAGTAAGGATTTTATCAAATTATGGTAATTGTTTTTAGTGCCATTGCATTGTAAAATACTTTTATATTTAACTTCTGTTAGTTAAATACTAGCCAGTATTTCTAGCATCACTCATAATGGAAACATTAGATCATGATAAATAGCATTAAATCAAAATTAGATTTCTCCAAGTTATAAATAGTATCAGAATCCCATTGTAAAATTTTATTGAATTTCATATTCTCCAATTGATACGGAATTTACATAGTTGCTTCAAAAATTAGCTGAAAACAAAATATGCCAAAAATGACCTTTTTCCGAATTTTCATTCAAAACAATACTAGTGGTAATGAAAGAATTTTTAGCATGATTAGGAAAAAACCCAAAGGCACTCATGTTATTGCATGAATATAAAAATTCTGGAATCACTCTTCATAATAAAAGTGAATATAGGAGTTTATGATGTTAATTTGTTTGATCAACAAAATCATGTTGTATGTTTTTTTTTTAAATGAAATTATATCATTGCATATTTAGTCAGTAATAAATGTCTATTTAATAATTTGAATAATGTTTAAAAAATTTGTTTTAATTAATTAAATTTCTTTGAAAGTATATATTCCAAAATAATTAATTGGTACTATGTTGTATGTAATATTTTGGCAAGAAGTGATACAGATAATTGGATAAACAGTATTGGAGGGTGTAGAATTTTTAGTTACTTATTATTATTATTATTTTTTTTTTTTTAGTTGAGAATATTTGTTTAGATATATATATTACAAAAGTGTATTTATGTAGTACTTATCATCTTTCTAACATTCACAGTATTGTAATTTCTTTTCTTATTTGTTTTTAAAACTATATAGATAATAAACAAAATACCTCTTCCATAGCTTTCAACAATGGAAGAAAGTTGCAGGATTAAATATTTGATGATAAAAAACTTAAATGCCTGAATTTCAGGACAATAATGTTATCAATTGTTAGAAATTAAGCAAAAAAAAAAAAATTATTTTTTTTAAAGTTGCTGAAAATTGAGAAAACTTGTTACAACTATTAAATTAGTATTATTGAAATTATAATTTTTTTATTTTTATTTTAAATTGGTGTATGATTTATTTTTGTTCAATAAAATTTTAGGAAGTTAATATGCAAAAATAAAAATTCAGCTTAGTTCTTAAATCTGATTACAATTTTTAAAAAATTGCTCCTAGATACACATTCTTACCCTCTAAGACATACATGTGCCAAATTCGGTAGTTGCAGATCAAATGGCTTGCCTTGTAAAGAGAGCACCTACACGCATTCATTTTTATTATTAGTAGAGATGTTTTAATTATTCTCTAATCTACTCAATACATACTTTTGATATTTATTTCCTATATAATTTTATGAAAAGTAAATTAAAATACAAATTTTTATTAGAATTAGAGCAAAAGTAATAGAAAGTTTTTTTTTTTTCTCCCTCAGAATGAAGTACTTTGTCCTTATGAGCTTATGCAAAAAATTTTAGCTGATATTCATTATGTTCCTGACCATTTTAAAACTATGGCTCATACAACTAAAGTGCGGGATGAATTTGGTCACTTATTTCCTTACAGATTTGTAAGTATATCTTTTGTTTGTGTTTTCTTTTGTAAGTATATCTTTTGTTATCCATTATCTTTTGTTTGTGTTTGCATGAAATGAAATAAATACAATACCAATATATCATTCGTTAATCTTTATATTTTTTTTCTGTTATCTTTTATTTTTTTATATTAGCAGGCATAAATTTATGATACTTTTCCCAAAATTTTCTTTGATATTCTTGTCTCTTTGTATAGTTCTAGTTTGTTGTATTACATGATGAAGACTATTTTTATAATTGTCATTTTAAAATTTAAATGTATGTGGTATTTGATTTCAGTCATAAATTTTTTTGATTAAATAAATTTTATTTTCTAAACTAAAATTTATTCTGGTGATTAACAAATTTCAAAATGATGTTCTGATATGATAAACACTTAGTTGTGTAGAAATTTTAAGTGTCTTGAGGGGAATTAAAATTGTCACTTCACATGTGACAATTTTAAATAAATAAAATTAACAAAGAAAAGCAGAATTCATTACATTGATATCTAAATATATTTTATTATCTAAATACAAATCACCAAAATGAAGCTATGACCTTTCTAAACTCAAATAATTTCCATTTTGTAGGTTTTATTTTTTTTATTATTATTTTGATAATGTTGCAGATGTTATAAAATTCTAGTTAGTTTTTCTAGGGAACAAAAAATGCCATACTGAGTGCTTTTTTTTTTTTTGCCAAAATAATTTTCAAAAAATGAATCAGATACTGTCAGAAGTAACTAATTCTGTATGTTGTGTTTCAACAGGTTACTCTTCTTGATGAGTTAATAAGTCCTTTAATCACACCAATGCTGTTAATGTTCGTCCTGCCAAATCACACCTTAGAAATTGTGGATTTTCTGAGAAATTTCACAGTTCATGCTGATGGTGTGGGTGATGTTTGTTCTTTTGCCTTGATGGATGTTCTAAAGCATGGGAATCCCCGGGTATGGATAATATATCAGTCTTTCTTTTTCTTTGTAGTATTACATATTTTATTTTTTGTTTATTAACATGTTTGTTTTGTAATATGTTTTATTTTTTAAAAAATTAGTCCTCTTTTTATGGGATCCTGAATTTATTGAGGCATAGAATAGCATATATATCACTTCCAACTTAAAGACTTTTACTACTTTAAAATACATTTTCTTTTAAATAAGCATTTAATTAACAAGTTTTGATAAATATAATATTCAACATGATGCAGGAATTTGTTAATCATTGTTTACTTTTTGAAATATTGAAATTAGGCTGAACTCTATTTTATGATAACTTGTACCAAACCCCAACCTTTGCACAAATAAGAAGTTGTAATTAGGATTAAAATTTTTTTAGCTTTAAGATTCTGTGCAAATTTATTGATATTACTAATTTGAATATATGCTTTTTTTTAAAAAATAGGTCTGTCATAAGTATTCTCTGTGGGTTTTAATCAAAAATGCAAATCAAATTATAAAAACTGTTAAATCTTGTGGGTGAATAACTTAAATTTTGATGAGGTATTAGATGAATTTGCCAAAATTAAAGAAAGTAAAATAAAATTATATTAATTTTGTTTTTCTTTTATTTTAAGAAGTTATAGCATTACTATTTAAATGTGAATGAATGATGGATTTATTTATTTCTATGTTTTAAAAATTAAATTTTTTTTTCTTTTATATATCTTTAATAAATTGACAAAAATTAAGGCTTAAGCACTTCTGATTAAATGTTGATAATATTTGGTATGAATTGAATGCCAAAAAGAGAAGAATCCCTTTTAATAGATTTCACAATATCTCTTGATATATAATATGGCGTAGATTACATGTCTTATAACATAAAACTGAATAATAGGGCATGTGTTTATTCAGAACAGAAAAGGGTGTTGAGCATTGATTGCTTAATGAAGCATTAATTGCTTCATTATTGATTAATGAAGCCTTCGATAATTTATAGATCTGCTACATTGAATAACTGAATTCAGTAAACAAAGGTCATTAAATATTTTGGTCTCCAATTTTAGTAATATAGTGAAGTGTTAAATAAAATTTTAAGAGACTGTAAATTTTAAAAGAAAGACATCAGATCTACGATACAACTGAACTGACTCATTTATGTGAACTTTTCAAGGTAAAACATGCACATTAGTTGCATTGCAAATGCCATAAAATAAAAATACCATTGTGTAAGGTGCCATATATTAAAATTGATTTCAATATTCTATTGGTTAAATACTTGAGGAAAATCTTTAAGTTCTTCTCACTATAATTTAATTTAAAAAAAAGAAGAGATAAGAATTCTATAATAAATCAGACATTTAATGCCTTATAACTTTTCTTGAAATGATATATAATTTATAAATTTTCTTCTTAATATTCCTGGAATTGTTCAATAATATTACAAATATATATATTTATATAATATTATCATTCAGTCCCTGAAAATTTATTTTTTCTTTAAAGTTCTGCCAATTAGATAAAGTTCTGAAAATGCCAATTTAGTTGTACTTTCCATTTACTAATTTTTAAAAAAATAATATGTGGCAGTAAATAATAAATTAGTGTTTATAATTTTCATATTTTTTATTAATAATTTTGTATTGTATTGTGCATAATTTTGATTTCATAATTTAACATTTTGTTACTAAAGTAGTATTGCTTTACTTCTGCTCTGAACTATGAGCATTTTCAGAAATCCCAAAAGCAATTAACATAATGCACAGTTTAAATTTTACAGATTGGTAATGTATTATCTTCAAAAAACTCGAAGAAATAAGGTTATTGTTTCTGTATATATATTTGAGGTTATTTATTGTTTACAGATTTTATTTACAGTATTTTTTGTATATACAGTTTACAGGTTTTATTTACAGCAACTCAGATTACATTATTTTTTTATTTATTGTTTTTGAGGTTATTTATTGTTATCTTAGTAACATGTCATTTTGGTTCTTTAGTGGTTAGGTGATGGTCTTACAAAGGCTGGCCTGCAGGAACAAGCAGAAGATGGAAAAACAGAACTTTCAGTGCTTCATTTTGCGGTTAGTGATTAATTCTATTTAAATATGTAATTTTTTAAAATTAGGAATAATAAATGGCATAATGTAAAGATCAATATTTATTATTAACATATTTAAGAATTACTGATATTAAAAAAAAGAAAATAAGTGTAGTTGTCTGCATCTAATTTATATTAGTCCAGGATATTTTTTTTTTTTTTTTTTAATATGGTGGTATCAAGGATAATCTAATGTTCAGAATTTTTATTCGTGCAATATAATGAAGCAAATTGAAACAAGATTTAAAAATGTATATTATTGATAAATCTGGCACATTGTGGTGCCAGATTTTATCCTTTATATATATTTTTATTCATTTTATATTTTAAGCTAAAATACTTACCTCCTACATATAATAACCATTTGCATCTTTGGTAATGATACGTAGCATCTTTGTTATATATAATAGAATTGTTGTTTTAACATTTATTTTTTTTCTATTAGAAATGTTAAAAATTAAATTTCAGACTTATTATCTTTTTCAATATATCTGAAAAATATTTAATAGTACATCTGTAAATTATCATAATATTTTACTTGTTTTTATTTTTAGCTGATGAATCCTAATTGGGAACCACCTCAAGCTTCCAATGCATTCATTCAGAACTTTAGAGAACAAGGTAAATTAACTGTTCAATTTATATCTTAATCAATAAATAATAAAAAAGAAGCAATAAAAATAAGGTTTATTATTAAAATAATAATTGATTTAATATGTGGTAAATATTTTTTATTTCTTTAATTAATTAAAGTTAAAAAAACTTTAAAAACTCAGTAAAATATTTATCACTGATATTTCATTTAAAAGGCTTAAAATTTTAAGATTATGGACAATTGTTAAAACTGGAAAAACTTCCGTTCATGCCATTTAGGTTTCAAATATTTATTAGCATTTCCAAGACATTGCAAAATTTTAAACTCTTTATTGACTAACATTAAAGTTGAAATCACTTGAATTCCTGCGAATTTAAGTATTTATGATAAAAAAAATTATTTATGAAAGGGCAAATTTTTTTGTTCGTAGGATCAACATCTCATATATATATATAATATAAAATCCAAGAGAAAATTTAACGATAATTATTATTCTTTTTAAGAAAATAATTTTTTTAACTTCTTTTTTAAATCTGCATTTCTTTATTTTTAATAATGAAAATATTCCCCCCCCCCCTTCTAGTTAATACTGCTAAAGATCAGTACCCAGGACTAGATTCAAATCCTTTTTATAATTCTCTCAACTCTGTATCTACCATGGGATCAAAGGTAAGTAATGAATCATAATTTGCTTTTCTAGTTTTTCCTTTAAATGGCAGAAGTTTTAAAACGTTTTGAGAATTAAATTTTAGCTGTCACCTTATTAATCTGATATATTGAATGTTAGAATTCTACCTGAACTAATTTGAATCCTGTGATAATATTACTTTTTTTTTAACAATAAACCTAGTATTAACCAAATTTTAACCTAGTGTAGTGAATAAAATATAAGCCAATAACAGCGCTTCTACCCGAGCAGCTGTTTTGGTAAAATCAGTTAGTTACTGGACTGCTAACCAAAAGGTCCCAGGTTCTATTCTTCGAGCAATCCTATCGCATTCACTAGTATTGTTTTTATTATTCTTTGAATTTGGTAAAGAGGTTAATAAAAAGCCTTTTTTAACTTTAAACACCCTAAAATTAATGGAATAATGAATTGAAAAACTGGTTGTTTAACTTGGGGCTTCTTGAATGCTTAGGAAACTGTTGGAACAAATACTTTCATCCCAGTGAATGGGATGAATAAGAGCATAAAAGAATAATTTTGATGTGCATTTTTATGATTTATTTTGTATTAAAATAATAATTTTTTTCTTTATGATATTGAAAAATCTGGATAAGCGTAAATATGATTTATGTAAAAAAAAAAAAAAAAAAAAAAAAATGAATGAGATATTTTTATACGTTTAACGCTGTACAATTTGCAAAATATGTGTGAGGAAAAATTAACATTATTAACTTCCATTGTTCTAAATTATATTGCATTAGAAGGTAAAAAAAAAATGAATAGATCATATTTAACAGTAAATCATAACCTAACCAACAGTTTTAAAAACTGCCATCTGGTATTTTTTACCATTCTCATATGATTGGGATTTAGCTCCCAGAAATGATAAATAATTTGGTTATATCTAGATTTTTATTTATTTTTGCATTTTTTTATAATTGGTGAGATATACTCATTTTCTACAGTTGTGAAATAACTTAAATTTTATTTCAAAGCAAATATATCACTCAAATATTAATTATAAATGTTGCTATTTCAAAAAAAATTCTTGAATATTCAGAACATTAATGCTATACAGACTCTTAAATATTTTTTATTCTTAGTAAACAAAAATATTTATGAAATTTTTAAATCAGTAAATTTCTTTCAAAATGCCATTTAGAAGGACTTTATCTGTGATAAAAAATTTAGAAATAGTTTGTGAAATCGATTGTTTAACTATACTTTTCTTGTACTATTGTCTTTCTGAGTTTATTAATGTGCATACTTCAAGTTCACCCCCAATAGTTGAAAGGTAAATTGAAAGATCAATATCCACATCAAAATGTGTAGCTTATCATTCTGTTTTATCTCTATGTTGTATTCTTCTGTTTTTAGAACATTTTCTATATTCATTCAATTGCACAAGTTACTTCCTCAATTGTTTGTCACTTTACTTTATACTTTTTATTTGCAGTATGCTAGTTTGGCTAACAGCATACACCAATCTAAGCATCAGTCTTTTCCAAGACCAGGAAGTAGTAGTTTGTCTTCTGGTTTACGAACTGATAGAATTGTGATGACAGGTTTGAGTCAGGCAGAAGGTCCACCGTATCTTGCTCAAAATGGAATATGGACAAGGTAAAAAAAAAAAAAAAAAAAAAATCATGTTTATGAAATAAATTGTTTTAATTTTATGAATTTTCTAATGCTGAAGAATTAATTATATTTTATGTTTGTTTTATAACTTCTTAAGATTCACTATTTTGTGCTCTGTACTATTTTCTGCAGGCTTTATGATATTGTTTATTTATCCTTTTCATAATTTGCAACAGGACCTTGTTAAAAATGAATTCAGATATTGGGAGAAAAATTAGCATATTTTCATTTTAGTCCATGTCGTTAAAATTCACACAAAAAAAAAATCTTGTAGAAAATGGATTTATTTGTTTGTTCAAATTATCATTTGTAAAAAGTGTAGGAACTTTTAAATTTAATGTAAATTTACTTAGCCCAAAGTGTATATTTGCTTTAATGCTTTTTTTTTTCAAGCAAAGATTTATATAAATTTATGAAGAAAATATTGTATTGTGATTTAGCCACTAAAATTTTATGTTTTTGTATGATTTCCATAACATGAAACTACATTTTATATAGTGAAATTAAGAACAGTATGCAGCAAAATAAACCAAATATTTATTAATTTAAATATTTATAATCTTTGTAGCTTACCTCTTTAAATAATGTAATTTAAAAGTGATTTTTATGGTATATTGAATTAAATATAAAATATACATTTTACAGTTCACTTATTTTTATTTGCGGTTACTATAAATGTCCTAATGCTAAAGTTTTCAAGAATAAGCTAAGGGCCGCGGTGGCCTGGTGGTAAGGTCTCGGCTTCGGAACCGGAGGGTTTCAGGTTCATGACCCGATTCCTCCAAAGAACCGTCGTGTAAGGGGGTCAGTTGCACGTTAAATCCGTCATGACCAAACGTCCTCCCGTTGGTGTTGTGTGGTGTGGAGAGGGGGGTACCAGCTCAGGTGTCGTCCTCATCATCTGACCGCGGTTCAAAAGTATGAGGTCCGTCCCAAAATAGCCCTAGTGTTGCTTCAAACGGGACGTTAATATAACTAAATCAAGAATAAGCTATAATTTATATAAAAATATGTTATAAATAGTTATTATGTGAGAGCATGATGTTTTGGTTTGAGATTTTTGAATCCTCAAAATATGTAGGCAACAAATTGTCGATTTATCACTTTTCAGGCATCAATTTTTCGCTTTTAGGATTATTAGAAAATAATAGAAAAGGTTTTCACATTTGGCGATTTGTTGCCAACTAAAGTTACAACTTCATTCCAAATTATTCATTCTCTGAATTCTTACAAATTGTCTTAATTAATTTAAGTCATTAACCAGTTTAAACTAGTTTGAAACAGTCACAAGACTATCAGATTACACATTTAGAAAAATGATGGATTTTTTTCATCTTAAAATCAGACGAGCTCCAAAACTTTGTTTGCCAGCTAGAAAAATTGAAAATGAAAGTTTAAAAAAATTATCATTATATATAATATATATATATAAAGAGAGAGAGGGGGATAGAGACCAATAGAGAAGTCTCGTGATTGTTTCAAACCGGTTTAAACTGGTTAATGACAATTAAGACAAATAATAACTTAAAAAATAATAATGCTCTCACATGATAACTTGAAATTTGTGATCATAGGTTTAATTTTTTTATTACTGTTTATTTCATATTGGCTCAATTTTACATGATTCATTCCAAAAACTTAGCTACAGTTTTCAATAATAAATTTAAAATCATGAAGTTGTGATTGATTCTCAATTGCATCTAATTTTTTAATGTAATTGATAGTTTTGAATTAAAATTGGAAATTCATTACAGAAAAATTTAATTTCATGAATTATAAATGTCTAATTTCCAGTTAGTACTTTTTTTTCTTTTCTTTTTTTTCCCCCATTGTATGTGTGTCATCTATTATTGTATTCTGTTTTGTTGCAATTTGATTCATTTGTATTATGTCATTTTAGTACGGCTGATTTGGACATGGAAAGTTCTTTAAGACAAGCTGGCCTCAATGCAATTGAAGCTAGAGCTGCTGATATGAGTCTTAGTGCTTTATTTTTGCATGAAGTAAGTTTTTGAAATAAACAATAAAGTTCTACTCTAACTTATTAAAAAAAATTAAGGAAGAGATTTCTCATTTTTTAAATTAATATATTATATAATAGTTTAGTCTTCAATTGAATTAAGACATCAGAGATTGATCGTAGAAGAAAAACAATTCCATATAAACAATTTTAATGATTTTTGATTTTGAACTAACAAGATTTAATTCAAGTTACTAATAAATATTGTTTACTAATTAATAGTGTGTTTATGAAATTTTGAAAATATTTAAGTTAGCCATATTATGTTGCAATATAAAGAGCCATATTTGAGGATAAATAAAAAATAAATGCAGTTGCCACAATATTACTTTATGCCCCAAACTATGAAATATGCTTATTTCTTTGTATATGTCAGTATTTGTTCCTGTTTTTTTCTTTATAAATTTTTCTCAAAAGGTGAAATTGTAATACTAAGATTTTTTTTAATTTCAACTTTTCAAGTTTTGTATTAAAATTGTTCTTTAATAATATTTTGTCATTAAAGTTCAAAATGCACATGTAGATAAACATAGATACATCAAAATATCATAGATAGATAAACAGAGATTTATCAAACATTCTCAACCTTATACTATTAAACATATGGGATTTAATTTTTTTTTCCCTATTAATATTGAATTGTAATTTTTAAGTGAAAATCTTCAAAACAAATAAAATATATCTAAATAAATCTTCTTATCTTTATTGGGACTCTTGCATCTACCCGATGCCTTTATGGCTGTCTATTCCATTAAAATATGCAACACTTTCTAAAAGAACACAGCTTTATTGTAAAACAAGAAGACAAATATATACATGGAAGCAGTAACACGGCATCATTAGGCAACAGCACAATTGGAAACAATTATTCAACTCATTTTAGTTCTCAACATTAATGTTGCAGTATCTGTATGCATTTCGATTATTGTCAAGAAGGTTATTTTATATATCAGTATTTGTAATCAACTCAAATGCTGACAGACTAATAAAAAAGTGCCTATAAATCTTTTTTTTTTGGGGGGGAGAACAGAAGGAATATTCTTTTCTCAAATATCTTCTATATGTACATGCTATATTTTTATTAAATATGCTGTTCCATTGAAGAGAATCATATATGCCTTTTGATTTCTTCCTGTCAGCCTACTGAAATTGGAAGTAAGTCTACAGTTTTGATGACAAGACACTTAGTGAATTTCATATATATTTGATTTATTCTTTTGAGTTTGCGTAATGTATCCGATTGAATCATTCATCTCATCTTTAATTGTCATATCTGCAATTTTAGTGATAAAACTACATATCAGATTTTATCTATCCAATTTGCTGCATTTTTGTTATATTATGTTTTCATATAAATACAAAGACAAGTTTACTATTGACGTATTTCATTTAAATTCGATAGAAATCCACAATTTTGTGTAAAACCCAATTATTGATTCTCACTTTTCTAAATCATTACATTTTTTTTAGTTATATACACAGACCAATAGGTTTTAAACATAAAGGTTTATCAAAATCTTGGTTTAATGTTTTGGCCATTGTGGTACTTTTCTTAATGTTGTATGTACACAAGAGTGAAAAAAAATCTTTAAATTATAAGCATTAAATGTGAAAAACTATATATTGCTTTATTCTTTTAATTATTAGTTTCAATTTTATTGAAGGTCCATGACAGGCATATGGGATCTATAAGATCTCAGGGCGGCGACATACAGCAGAGTCAAAGTGAAAGTCAGAGAAGGCAAGAAGGAGAAGAACTTCCCCTTTTAAGAATAGGGTTTGTACACATCTTATGAATTTTTGTATCGTGATTAAATTTTTTATGTTTCAATATCGATTACATTTTTCAAATAATAATCTGAAAGTAAAAATCTTTTCTAAAAACAGAAGTATGAGATTATTCAAGAAGAATTAGCATAGATTACAAGTATTTATAATCATTCTCTTAAATAATAGTAGACATTTTGATGACAACATAGAAGGAAATTTAATCCTCAATAATTAATTTAATTCATTCTTTTGAAAGTAATCAAAATCTGAATGCAATTACATTCATTTTTATGGAATGATGAAGTGGATTCATATCCTTCCTGCACTTCTCATTGTCATTACGAGTGGGGGAGAAACTACAATAGAATAATTAATTGACTGATGCATTCCCCAGATAAGCTATGAAATTTATCTGTAGCAAATGCATTTCTCAAAATATTTATATTCAAATAATCTTATATTTTAATATTTCTCTCATTAAAATCAATTTTGAGTTTAATAAATAAAATATATAATTTTTAAAATTAATTTCAGAATCTAATTTTAGAAGTTGATTCACATAAGTGAAAATTTAATGCCTAATTCTTTCCATAAACTTTTGAAGTTATCCTTCAAATAAAAGCAACCCATCACTCTCAAGTACAGTAAGCTTACATATCTCTTCCAAGGTCACCCTTGAGGTAACTTGCTTTACATCCTGTATCCCTCAATTGGAACAGAAACTACCTACCAGTTCAGTTGTGAGAAGGTTAAACTTTTGTTTATGTGTGTAATGATTATTTATGTGACTTCTCTTGGTCACTCAGGTAACATGGCATTTTATGCAAAATAGTAGAGTGTGCTTAGAACCTTTGGTGATTTTCTATAACCATAGGCATGTTTTTTTTATATATATACTTTCACAAATTAGTTTTTGGATCTTCATTGGAATGTATTGTAGATATTGTCTTAAAATTTCCTCTTTGTGAAATAGTGAATGAACTGATGGTGTCCATAGGCTGTAAATTAAATTATTGCCTTGTGTGACAAAAAAGTTAGTTGAAAATCGTGAGTTGAGTTTTATGGTTATTTCAAGGCCTCAGTAGAGATTTTACAAGATCCTTTACAAATTGAAACTGTGCACCACAGTTTTTGTTTTTTTCAAATTGTTCCTTAAAATAATTTATATATGGTAACTTTTTAAGTTAAACATCTGCAACTTGGTGAATTTTAATCATAAAATGATGGGGGGGGGGGGTATTATGTCTTTTATAATGTTGGCAATATTTTACTAAATATCACTGAAAAATTACATTTCGTAATTCTTTGAGAGATATATTTGACTCAATTAATATAAAATATAATTCTCCTGTCATTTAATGCATTTTTTCTAACTGGAACTATATGCCTGTTTCAAGCAGTTTAGATAATTAGCCAATGGGCTGTACTAAGAGTGGACTCTTACATTTCCCGAAGCAGTGTGCCCAACAAGCACATTGCATGGAGTTGCACATTGATTCTTAGAAAGTCATAATTGGTTTTGCTGTTCAAACTTTCATAATCTCGACAGTTTCCTTTATTTGGGAAATAAAACTAAAGAATTGATAGAGTGATGTTATGAGAGTATAGTAGGGGTAAGTAAGAAAAAAAATCATTTTTAAAACAAATACAGCTATAGATTTTAAAGAGTGTTGATAAAAGAATTTTTTTTTAATTTGAAAATAAGTTGAATCTGCTATTTGAAGAATACTTATATGTATTAATTTTTTTATAGGTAAAGCTTTTCTCAATGAGATGATCCTAGAGGCTGAAATTTTGAATATTAGAGGCTTATTTATTGATAAACTGTTCTCACATCAACTGCTATTTTGCAAACATCTGTGATTTATGTGAAAATAATTCTTAAAAACAGCTACAGCATTTTGTTTTTAACTCAAGCTCGCAGCTGTGTAAATATAATCAATATTTAGATTGTTGAACTGTTACTGAATTGTGCTTTTTAATGTTATGACAATTGTAAATATGTACATGATACCATTTCATTTGCCGATTACTCATATGCACTGGATTAAAAGTATATTTGAAGTAGTGTTTTGAATGCAATTTAGTATTTTAATTTAAATAATTGATTTTTTTTTGTATTCACACTTAATCATGATTTCACTCTCTTGTCATCATGAAATTTAGTCATCGTCATAAGCTTCTTTAATCATTTCATTCTTTAGTCATCTCAACAATTTGTTATCTTGAAGAAGTTACCTTTTGTTATTTACATCTTTGTTTTGTTTTATTTTGTTTTAGAAAGTGCCTAGTTGGACTTTGTTAGGGGTTTATGAAAACTTATTTCTGTGTGCTGTATTTCAAATCAGTCTTTCAAGCATTAAAACACAACTCATACATTCATAATGAAGTTTTTAAACTTTTCATTTCGTCATTATCCTTATGATTCTTCATTTCCATGAGTATTTCTTCATGCTTATTTTAAAGTTGCCAGATGTATTAGTTTGTAGAATGGATTTGCTCTAAGCTCATACGCACAAGTAAGTGCTGGAGATATTTAAGTGAATGCCTTCATTTAACATTTGCGTAGACCAACTTTTCCTCTATCTTCATTATTCATCTTTTATTGTGCATTAAACTTCATTTTTATGTACTTAACTTTAAGCTTGTAGGTTTTTTTTAGTAAATCTTATTCTCAAAAAATCTCAAATGCTTTTCAAAAAATAAAAATACTGAAATTTTTATGCAATAATATGTATATTGTATATATATCCTGATATTTACATTCTGAAGTCTGATACTAAGTACCTGAAATATTAATTTTATATCCACACATTTCATCTTCTGCACTGAGTAAATATTGAATATATAAAGGTATTCTTCTTAAGAATAATTGTATTAACATTTGATTCATTGAAAATTGCTATCTTCCTCAATTTATTTAATATCTTGGAAATCTCAATAAATTAAATATTAATATAGACTATTCATCATAAAGAATTTAAAAATTTTTACAATATGGAATAAGAAATGTTAAATTTTTTTAGAAATATTTGTATTCATTACTTGACTAATATTAAATCATACTGAATCATAGTTCATTTGTTTGCACCATCCATAACTTGTTCGATTAAACAAATTATACTATTTATAATTACGATCCTTCTCCAATTTTCATCCACGTATTGATATCAATTATGTGACCAATTCATTATTAATTAACAAACTTAGTGAAATTTTAAGAGTACTTTTACATAGGAAAATAAAATTAATCCACTGTCAGTTTTATAAACACAGAACAAAGAATTTTGTATTTTCTTGAAAATTGAGTCAGTATTATTGTCATAACATTTATATATACTGTGTGTTATAAATATGTCAGCTTGAAATCAAGTAAAAATTTAGCCTTAAATTTGCCTGTCCATTTTTAAAATATTCCTTAAACAACCTTCCTTAACCTGTGTTGGTATATATTCCCTGTGATATCTTTATTTTTCTGATTTGCCTTTTTTTCCCCCAAAATTCAGATGTCTGATTTTCAAAAAATAAAGAACTATATTACTTATATAGAAGTATTTAAAAACTTGCGAAATTAAACTCATGGTCTTGTTTAATTTATAAACATAAAAATTAAATTTGTCAGTGATAAACTGTATCTTTAATACCTAATCCAAACTGCAAGATATTGCTGATGTCATGGAATAAATCATTATGGTAATTTCTTACCAAAATATGGTAATATATATAACTTTTTTTTTTCATTTTTATATAAATACCATTACAAAAATCACCATATCTCTTTTCAAATTCTTGAAATATGAAAGGTGAACGTGTCATACTGATTACTCATTTAATTCCACATACATAATAAAAAATTGCAATGTCAATTAACATCTAAACTGAGTGACCCTCCTCCTTCTCCTGTAAAATTTACATTGACTATTTTCAAAATTTGAGAAAAAATGATGAATGAGATCGCTACATGTGAATAGAATGAATAATACACGTACTGGGTGGCATGTTAGGCTCTAGGGACTAACAACCCAGTGACTACAAAGTATGATGTAGTTGTATGGTGTTTAATATGTTTTGTCATATCATCATTAATGTATTGATATTAATTGTATTAGATTGATTTACTGTGAAACAGTAAGGATCTTTAAATAATGAAAGAAAAACATGTGAAATTATAAATTCGGCAAATGAAATTATTTCTAACCCATGTTTATGTATGAAGGAAAATATCATTGTGAAAATGTTTAGACTGTGAATTTGCTTATTTATTCACCAGTATTTTTCAGTATAGCGGCATCTTTAATACTAGTAAGTTTTCTTCATTATTGAAAAGATGTGAAGTTTGTAAATAACTGTCATATCTAGCACTGATTTTACTTTTGCCATTAATGTAATGTGTTTAGAATTGTATTGTATTAATGAGCTTCATATAAGCTTTTGTAAACGAGTTTTGTATTAATAATTATAAATATTATTAATTTCATTTGAAGACAAAGACTAACATTATTATTGTTATTATTTGGTGGTGTTAAAACAGAGTTTGATTGGTAATTTTTCACATTTTTATTTTTAAGTTTGATATACTTGTGCAGTAATATTATGGAATTTACAATATAATAATTTTCTTTATTCCTTTCAAAACTATATGGGTATATCTCTCTCTCTTCTTTCACCAAAGAAATCTAATTGTAAAATGTCGAAGTGGTATAAATAATATACAGGGTGTCTAATAATTGATAACTTGATGAAAAGTTTGTATAAGGCAATTGATAAAAAAAAAAGATTTTTTTTGTTTGTTTATTGTTGTTAGTGGCTTGAAAAGTTTGTATGTTCCAGAATTAAAGATTATTTGATCGCATTATTTGTTTCATTGAATGACAAATATTTTATTGATTCAGTTTTTTCAAAAAAAAAATAAGGTTTCCATGGATGTCATGAATAGCGATAAAACTTTTAACTGGAGTTTGCATTAATATGAAAAGATTGATTTTTTTTTTTCAAACTTCAGTTATTGATTTATAGACTTGTAAAAACGATGAATGGTTTTTTTTTTAAAGTGTGCTCATGATGCCAGAATTTTATTTCTTAATGTTCTTATTTAATTCCTACTTAAATAGCAATAAAAAAATTGTTTCTTCAATGGTGCTAATATTTTTTTTTTTAATGTTTGTGATATGTTTATAAATAAAGTATTTTAAAATATTATGATTTCGTGTCTTTGTAAGTGTTAACTATTGTATTGTATTATTAGTTGAAATTGTGTTGCTGGTTTCCTTTGAGTTCTTATAAGTGCTATAAATATTTTTTGAGTAAGAGTTTAAATTGATACATGTCAATTTTTTTCTTTCTTAATTAAGTAGAAATTGTTTAGTGGGCCTCAAATTTAATATTTCGGTTTTATTAGTAGTAATATGCATCTATTTTTTTTTTCAGTTATTCATAAAGTAGACATCAAGTTTATGAAATTTACTTGTAAATAAATTTTGTGCCTTTATAGTTTTTTGCCTCCCTTTCCTTTTCCATCCCATTCTTTTATAAAGAAATTATAAATCTGTCTGTATTTTTTATAATGCTAAATTATTTACTTACTTAACACATTTAATCACTGCATTAATATTAAAATTTCTGTAAGTTCCTTGCTCTACAGGATAGAGCTTTTTTTAAAAAAATTTCCATTTGTAATCCTTTTTGTCAAAGATTTTTCCAAAACCTCCTTTCCATCAGAATAAATTTTCTGTGATGCCAGATTTTGAAAAAAAAAAGGTAGAAAACGGGGCATTAGTAAAAGAAAATGTAATTAAAAATTATTATATATTAGATTTTTAACATTATTTTCTTTGCCATTTTTTGCTTAAATAGTTTTTTTTTTAAAAATCCAAATGATGGCATTCTGATAGTTGTGAAACCATAAATGTTTTCTTCTGAAACATTTTAGGAAATTCTATATTCTTCAATTGGTGACCTAGGGATTAGACTTATAATAATATCAAAAATTTGGGATTGAAATCATTATTTATATCAAAGTTTTTCTAGGTCCCACCCCTAATGAACTTTGAAACTTTTTAAAGACATACCTTCATCAGACTGCTCAGTATTACTATCCAAAAATAAAAATTCTTTGAATAAGTTCTTTTATTTATAATTGTTAGTTATATTAAATCTTTTATTAGTATTTATTGTTTTATTTGCTTTTCTTGCTCACATTTTAATTGTTTGATTCTTTCAATTAGTTATAATATTTTTAAATTTAAATCATTAAAAAAAGCTTGTTTTGGAAAATAGAAATAGTTCAAACTTGCATTGCCAATATGGTTCTATGAGGCTTAATCTATGTCTGGTTGTGATAAATTAATTTGACAAAAAGCATTAACAAATGGAAAAATTTTAAGAAATGTGTTCTATATATACGTGATACATAAATAAACGAAAGATCAGAAGCAATAAGATATTAGTAGCAATAAAGTGTATTGAGCAATTTCTGCTCTACTTTTTAATTTTAAGTGATATTCAGAATTAGTATTCCTTGAAATGCTTTACATAGATTGTATTATGTCAAATCCTGATATTTGAGTTTAGTGAATTCAATAACATCTATGACTGTTGTTTATTGAAAATGTTGTATAATAAGTAATTTCATTGAAAACTAAGTTTACAAATAATTTTCTTCGTTTGGTTTATTATCTCTTCCCTACAGAAATCTTTATTTAGTGTTCAATGGTTTTGAAAAGTCTATTTTTAAATGATTGAAGTTTCTTTTCCATATAGTAATAACAAATAAACTAAAATTATACTAAGTTTGATATTGTTTCCATAGCTATTACATAATAACTATATTAATTAATCAGTTTCATAAATTTATTTACACATTATTTGAATTTTGATAAACTTTAATTTGAATTTTGAAGAGCAAATGGTGAAACAAAAAAAAAAAAACAAAAAAATGTTCTCTAGTTACCAAATGTTCACCAGATTTTCAAGTGTTCTTTTTGTTATGGGAACACCTGAAGTAGCAGTTATATTTGAAAATGATGCATAAAATGTAAAAAAGTTATATATATCTTAATATCCAATTGCATGTTTTGCGATATTTTGTCAGTTAAATGTCAAAAACACTACAAATTTGTTAGTGGAATAATATAAAAGATAATGATTACAAGAATACTGATTGCAGTTGTTTGATATAAAATGTTTTGCTTCATACATACGTACGTTATTATAAAATAGTTTCTGGTTTATCATGTTTCAATAAATATAGTTTCATATTATTGTCACATAATTGTTTTTGAAATAATTCATGGTGAAGAATATGAATATTTGCAGTAATAGACTGGTATTTACTTGATATTATAGAATCTTTTATTTTTCATGCAATCTTTGCATTATTATTGAAAATTTTATAGATAGTACAGACAGACATGTATCTAAGGATTCAACAGTTCCATCTATTAACTTGATTAGCTATTCTTGAGCAATAACAACTCAGAATTTGAGCCAGGAACTGTTTCATCCATATTAATTCATTTCAATGGTAAAATGTATATTATTATGATTTGAATGTTTATTGATTGTTTGTGTAGAAATTATTCAAAGTATATGCATTTTATTGGGGATATTGTATATGAAATTCTTTCAGGTTTCTTTATTTGTGATAATTAAGCTTTTTAATGTTTAAATTAAAAATTAAATGAGCTTATATTTAATTTATTATTTAAAGATATGTTCCTTTATCTTGTGAGCTTATTCTCTGACCCCTTTCCATCCCAAAAAAAATAGGCTGATAACTCATCTGCATTCGTTTTTTTTTAATTATTATTATTAATATTATTACTATTATTTGCACCATTCATTTAGAATGAAAAAAATTTCTCCAGAATTTTATCATTTTTAATGCATAAAAGTATTATCTTAAATTTTTTTCTATTGGCAGCCCCTATTATGTTTACAAAAATATTCATTTCCTTGCCTATATGAATAAGAAATATTTTACAACCCCAACAAATAAGAAAAAAAATTTTAATGAAAAGCATCAATCATATGCAGAAAAAAGATTTGTCAAATATGTTATTTGTAAAATTTTAATGTAATGCTTAAAATGAAAGATAGTTTTCATCTACGATTATAGTAAAAAATCTGGTGCAAACCCTGACTGTTGTTTTTGCGAGTAAAAATTGCTTTTTAAATAATCTTGCAATATTGGTTTTATGCTAGAAAAAACATATTTTCATGACAAAATAATTCATTAACTAAATAACTGCTACACCAAAATCTGTCATTCTTTTTTTTTTTTTTTTTTTTTTTTTTTTTTTTGTCTTGGAAGTAAATCATTTATTTCTTATTACTTTTTTATTTCCAAATTTAGAATGCATTTGTTATTTTTCGCCTTCCTTTACTGAAATGAAGTGAATGCAATGAGGAAAGATTTATTAGTATAAATGAGTTCTGTTTCAAAATTTGAAAATATATTGTACGCAATCTTTCAAGTTTTTCTTTAGATACTGAAGAATTTTTGTACTCAATCTGCAGTTTAATATTTGTGAACAATATATTTTGGGGAATAAAATTTAAAATATAATTTTTATATGTTAAAATTGTGATAATAATTCCTGTATTTCAGTTATAATTTTTAATTCAGTTGATTCTAAAGTTTAACGCAATTGAAAAAAATAATAAAAAATTTATTGGGCCAATTCCTCTCCCCTCCCCTTCCCTCCCCTCTTGACAGTTTATAGTATCTTGACTTAATATAAAAGAAAAGAAAGATAGAGGAATATTATTTAAGTTTGGAAAGCATACCTATGGCATTGTTACTTATACAAGTTAAGTGGGAAGCATCAGTTTAATATTATGAGAATATCAAGTTTTTTAATTTGATTCTAAATTAATATTACATAGATGCTTTATAATATAGATAACACCAGATACTTTGAAATAAAGATACATAAATATGAAGGAACTCGTAGCATATTTACTGCTGTGTTCACTTTTTATAATTTCCTTTTAGAAATATTTCATTTAAACTGGGAAATAAGAACAATATATATTTTAATTCTCTATTAGTATATAATTTATACGAAATATTTTTTCAGTAATGCAGCTTAGTTTGAGATTTGTTTAATATATATATATTTTAAAATACAATGTATTGTGTATTTAATGTATTGTACACTGTGTGGCAACCTTAATCGTCCATTACTTCATAATGGTGATACATTTGTACATATTGTTGGAGCAGCATATAATGTAAATATACAATCTGTAAATAATTCTATTTGATTGCCTTGTTTTGTAACTGATATTAAACATAAAAGTATTGCCTTGTGAATGCATGAAATTATAAATACTTTTGAATAATATGTATTTTGAATGTGTGAAGCTGTTGTCATGGGAAAATAAAAGGCCTTATTAGGATTGTTATAACTATATTCTGAAAAAAAAAAGTGTCAATGTAAATATATACTCATTAGTTTTTCCAGTTTTATATTGTATCATTTTCTCCTTCCATTTAATAAATTCATAAAAGTGGTCATTACATTTTAGAGCATCATTAAATGCTACATGTAGTTTTAGTGCTCGTTTTAATTGTTAGGTAAATTTATTGTAAATTCTTTTACTTTTCAATTCGATATCTATTTATGAAATTTATCAGCTTTCAATGCCATTGTCAGCTTTTAATCACCTTAATAGAATTGTTTAGAGTTTTTACTATTTTTTTGCCTTTAATATTTGGAGAATTTTAGTGCGTGAATGTATGTATAGTTAAATTGTGCAGTCTGATTAGTTCATATTTAATTTTGTCCAATAAATTTTTAAATGAATTTCTTTTGTCTTATATTTTATTTTAGCTGGGAATCAATGGATATTAAAAACATAATATCAGTACTTTTGATTCATTTTGAATATTTCAAACAATCTCAAAATATTTTTGGTGAAATTCTCTGTCTTAGGTTAGTAGTGCAAGATTGCCAATGTATTTAGACTTGAGAATGCTGGTTTTAATTTGCAGCAGACACTTTGAAGCATTCTAGCTATTGAAATCTATTCATGGCAGAATATTATTTAATTTTTTAACTGCTAGTTTATATGCTGTAGGATAGATGATAATTTTCAATCATCTAAAGTAAATTGAAATATTTGAAAACTTATTTCTTCATTAGATGTAAATGGGAGCAGAACGAGCCGCTTAGTTTTACTGGTCTTCAGTTCGAGTCCCGAAAATTAGAATTATTTAATATATTTTACTTTTCTTTTTTTTTTTAAATTTATTTTAGGTATTTTTATCCATTTTTCCTACACTTCATATGAAGTTTTCCAAATCTTTTACTTCTAAAATAAAATTTAATGTCAAAATATTTCTATAGTCAAGAGAAATTTTAGGAGTCAAGTTCACGAACATGCGCAGAATTCGTTCCTATTCAAAGCATTGTGCTTTTAGACCAGATTGACACCGTGTTGAAATTTTTAAAGGATAATCATAATGAGAGCCTTAGACCATTCAGACGCTCTCCGGGTACGAAGCTCCGTCGTCAGATCGGCAGAACGAGCCGCTTAGTTTTGCTGGTCTTCAGTTCGAGTCCCGAAAATTAGAATTTTTTAATATATTTTACTTTTCTTTTTTTTAATTTATTTTAGGTATTTTTATCCATTATTCCCACAGTTAATATGAAGTATTCCAAATCTTTTACTTCTAAAATAAAATTTAATGTCAAAATATTTCTATAGTCAAGAGAAATTTTAGCAGTGAAGTTCACGCACATGCGCAGAATTCCTTCCTATTCAAAGCATTGTGCTTCTAGATCAGATTGACACCGTGTTGAAACTTTTAGAGGATAATAATAATGAGAATGTTAGACCATTGAGACGCTGTCGGGGTACGAAGATTCGTGGCCAGATCGGCAGAACGAGCCACCTATTTTTGCTGGTCTTCAGTTCGAGTCCCGAAAATTAGAATTTTTTAATATATTTTACTTTTCTTTTTTTTGAAATTTATTTTAGGTATTTTTATCCATTATTCAAACATTTAATATGAACCATTCCAAATCTTTTACTTCTAAAATAAAATTTAATGTCAAAATGTTTCTGTAGTCAAGAGAAATTTTAGGAGTCAAGTTCACGCACTTGCGCAGAATTCGTTCCTATTCAAAGCATTGTGCCTTTAGACCAGATTGACACCGTGTTAAAACTTTTAGAGGATAATCATAATGAGTGCCTTAGACCATTCAGACGCTCACCGGGTACGAAGCTCCGTGGCCAGATCGGCAGAACGAGCCGCTTAGTTTGGCTGGTCTTCAGTTCGAGTCCCGAAAATTAGAATTTTTTAATATATTTTACTTTTCCTTTTTTTAAATTTATTTTAGGTATTTTTATCCATTATTCCCACACTTAATATGAACTATTCCAAATCTTTTACTTCTAAAATAAAATTTAATGTCAAAATGTTTCTATAGTCAAGAGAAATTTTATGAGGCTAGTTCACGCACATGCGCAGAATTCCTTCCTATTTAAAGCATTGTGCTTTTAGATCAGATTGACACCGTGTTGAAACTCTTAGAGGATAATCATAATGAGAATGTTAGACCATTCAGACGCTGTCGGGGTACGAAGATTCGTGGCCAGAACGAGCCACCTATTTTTGCTGGTCTTCAGTTCGAGTCCCGAAAATTAGAATTTTTTAATATATTTTACTTTTTTTTTTAAATTTATTTTAGGTATTTTTATCCATTATTCCCACACTTAATATGAACTATTCCAAATCTTTTAATTCTAAAATAAAATTTAATGTCAAAATGTTTCTCTAGTCAAGAGAAATTTCAGGAGTCAAGTTCACGCACATGCGCAGAATTCATTTCTATTCAAAGCATTGTGCTTTTAGACCAGATTGACACCGTGTTGAAATTTTTAAAGGATAATCATAATGAGAGTCTTAGACCATTCAGACGCTCTCCGAGTACGAAGCGTCGTGGCCAGATCGGCAGAACGAGAAGCTTAGTTTTGCTGGTCTTCAGTTCGAGTCCCGAAATTAAGAATTTTTTAATATATTTTTATTTTTATTTTTTTTAAATTTATTTTAGGTATTTTTATCCATTATTCCCACACTTAATATGAACTATTCCAAATCTTTTACTTCTAAAATAAAATTTAATGTCAAAATGTTTCTATAGTCAAGAGAAATTTTAGGAGGCTAGTTCACGCACATGCGCAGAATTCCTTCCTATTCAAAGCATTGTGCTTTTAGATCAGATTGACACCGTGTTGAAACTTTTAGAGGATAATCATAATGAGAATGTTAGACCATTCAGACGCTGTCGGGGTACGAAGATTCGTGGCCAGATCGGCAGAACGAGCCACCTATTTTTGCTGGTCTTCAGTTCGAGTCCCGAAAATTAGAATTTTTTAATATATTTTACTTTTCTTTTTTTTTTAAATTTATTTTAGGTATTTTTCTCCATTATTCCCACACTTAATATGAACTATTCCAAATATTTAACTTCTAAAATAAAATCTAATGTCAAAATATTTCTCTTGTCGAGTCTCGAAAATTAGGAGTGAAGTTCACGCACATGCGCAGAATTCCTTCCTATTCAAAGCATTGTGCTTTTAGACCAGAATGACACCGTGTTGAAATTTTTAAAGGATAATCATAATGAGAGTCTTAGACCATTCAGACGCTCTCCGAGGACGAAGCTTCGTGGCCAGATCGGTAGAAGGAGAAGCTTAATTTTGCTGGTCGTCAGTTCGAGTCCCGAAATTAAGAATTTTTTAATATATTTTTCTTTTCTTTTTTTTTTTTTTTTGAAATTTTTTTTAGGTATTTTTATTCATTATTCCCACACTTAATATGAACTATTCCAAATCTTTTACTTCTAAAATACAATTTAGTGTCAAAATGTTTCTATAGTCAAGAGAAATTTTAGGAGGCTAGTTCACGCACATGCGCAGAATTCCTTCCTATTCAAAGCATTGTGCTTTTAGACGAGATTGACATCGTGTTGAAACTTTTAGAGGATAATCATAATGAGAATGTTAGACCATTCAGACGCTCACCGGGTACGAAGCTCCGTAGCCAGATCGGCAGAACGAGCCGCTTAGTTTGGCTGGTCTTCAGTACGAGTCCCGAAAATTAGAATTTTTTAATATATTTTACTTTTCTTTTTTTAAATTTATTTTAGGTATTTTTATCCATTATTGCCACACTTAATATGAACTTTTCCAAATCTTTTACTTCTAAAATAATATTTATATCAAAATATTTCTCTAGTCAAGAGAAATTTCAGGAGTCAAGTTCACGCACATGCGCAGAATTCATTCCTATTCAAAGCTTTGTGCTTTTAGACCAGATTGACACCGTGTTAAAACTTTTAGAGGATAATCATAATGAGAGTCTTAGACCATTCAGATGCTCTCCAAGTACGAAGCTTCGTGGCCAGATCGGCAGAACGAGAAGCTTAGTTTTGCTGGTCTTCAGTTCGAGTCCCGAATTAAGAATTTTTTAATATATTTTTATTTTCTTTTTTTAAAAATTTATTTTAGGTATTTTTATCCATTATTCCCACACTTAATATGAACTATTCCAAATCTTTTACTTCTAAAATAAAATTTAATGTCAAAATGTTTCTATAGTCAAGAGAAATTTTAGGAGGCTAGTTCACGCACATGCGCAGAATTCCTTCCTATTCAAAGCATTGTGCTTTTAGACGAGATTGACATCGTGTTGAAACTTTTAGAGGATAATCATAATGAGAATGTTAGACCATTCAGACGCTGTCGGGGTACTAAGATTCGTGGCCAGATCGGCAGAACGAGCCACCTATTTTTGCTGGTCTTCAGTTCGAGTCCCGAAAATTAGAATTTTTTAATATATTTTACTTTTTTTTTTTTTAAATTTATTTTAGGTATTTTTATCCATTATTCCCACACTTAATATGAACTATTCCAAATCTTTTACTTCTAAAATAAAATTTAGTGTCAAAATGTTTCTATAGTCAAGAGAAATTTTAGGAGTCAAGTTCACGCACATGCGCAGAATTCGTTCCGATTCAAAGCATTGTGCTTTTAGACCAGATTGACACCGTGTTAAAACTTTTAGAGGATAATCATAATGAGAGTCTTAGACCATTCAGACGCTCTCCGGGTACGAAGATTCGTGGCCAGATCGGCAGAACGAGCCACCTATTTTTGCTGGTCTTCAGTTCGAGTCCCGAAAATTAGAATTTTTTAATATATTTTACTTTTCTTTTTTTTTTTAAATTTATTTTAGGTATTTTTATCCATTATTACCACACTTAATATGAACTATTCCAAATATTTAACTTCTAAAATAAAATCTAATGTCAAAATATTTCTCTAGTCGAGTCTCGAAAATTAGGAGTGAAGTTCACGCACATGCGCAGAATATCTTCCTATTCAAAGCATTGTGCTTTTAGACCAGATTGACACCGTGTTGAAATTTTTAAAGGATAATCATAATGAGAGTCTTAGACCATTCAGACGCTCTCCGAGTACGAAGCTTCGTGGCCAGATCGGCAGAACGAGAAGCTTAGTTTTGCTGGTCTTCAGTTCCAGTCCCGAAATTAAAAATTTTTTAATATATTTTTCTTTTCTTTTTTTTTTTTAAATTTATTTTAGGTATTTTTATCCATTATTCCCACACTTAATATGAACTATTCCAAATCTTTTACTTCTAAAATAAAATTTAATGTCAAAATGTTTCTATAGTCAAGAGAAATTTTATGAGGCTAGTTCACGCACATGCGCAGAATTCCTTCCTATTCAAAGCATTGTGCTTTTAGATCAAATTGACACCGTGTTGAATCTTTTAGAGGATAATCATAATGAGAATGTTAGACCATTCAGACGCTCTCCGGGTACGAAGATTCGTGGCCAGATCGGCAGAACGAGCCACCTATTTTTGCTGGTCTTCAGTTCGAGTCCCGAAAATTAGAATTTTTTAATATATTTTACTTTTCTTTTTTTTAAATTTATTTTAGGTATTTTTATCCATTATTCCTACACTTAATATGAACTATTCCAAATCTTTTAATTCTAAAATAAAATTTAGTGTCAAAATGTTTCTATAGTCAAGAGAAATTTTAGGAGTCAAGTTCACGCACATGCGCAGAATTCGTTCCGATTCAAAGCATTGTGCTTTTAGACCAGATTGACACCGTGTTAAAACTTTTAGAGGATAATCATAATGAGAGCCTTAGACCAATCAGACGCTCTCCGGGTACGAAGCTCCGTGGCCAGATCGGCAGAACGAGCCGCTTAGTTTTGCTGGTCTTCAGTTCGAGTCCCGAAAATTAGAATTTTTTAATATATTTTACTTTTCTTTTTTTAAATTTATTTTAGGTATTTTTATCCATTATTCCCACACTTAATATGAACTTTTCCAAATCTTTTACTTCTAAAATAATATTTAATATCAAAATATTTCTCTAGTCAAGAGAAATTTCAGGAGTCAAGTTCACGCACATGCGCAGACTTCATTCCTATTCAAAGCATTGTGCTTTTAGAACAGATTGACACCGTGTTAAAACTTTTAGAGTATAATCATAATGAGAGTCTTAGACCATTCAGACGCTCTCCGGGTACGAAGATTCGTGGCCAGATCGGCAAAACGAGCCACCTATTTTTGCTGGTCTTCAGTTCGAAACCCGAAAATTAGAATTTTTAAATACATTTTACTTTTCTTTTTTTTTTAAATTTATTTTAGGTATTTTTATCCATTATTCCCACACTTAATATGAACTATTTCAAATCTTTTACTCCTAAAATAAAATCTAATGTCAAAATATTTCTCTAGTCGAGTCCCGAAAATTAGGAGTGAAGTTCACGCACATGCGCAGAATTCCTTCCTATTCAAAGCATTGTGCTTTTAGACCAGAATGACACCGTGTTGAAATTTTTAAAGGATAATCATAATGAGAGTCTTAGACCATTCAGACGCTCTCCGAGGACGAAGCTTCGTGGCCAGATCGGTAGAACGAGAAGCTTAATTTTGCTGGTCGTCAGTTCGAGTCCCGAAATTAAGAGTTTTTTAATATATTTTTCTTTTCTTTTTTTTTTTTTTTGAAATTTTTTTTAGGTATTTTTATTCATTATTCCCACACTTAATATGAACTATTCCAAATCTTTTACTTCTAAAATACAATTTAGTGTCAAAATGTTTCTATAGTCAAGAGATATTTTAGGAGGCTAGTTCACGTACATGCGCAGAATTCCTTCCTATTCAAAGCATTGTGCTTTTAGACGAGATTGACATCGTGTTGAAACTTTTAGAGGATAATCATAATGAGAATGTTAGACCATTCAGACGCTCACCGGGTACGAAGCTCCGTGGCCAGATCGGCAGAACGAGCCGCTTAGTTTGGCTGGTCTTCAGTACGAGTCCCGAAAATTAGAATTTTTTAATATATTTTACTTTTCTTTTTTTAAATTTATTTTAGGTATTTTTATCCATTATTGCCACACTTAATATGAACTTTTCCAAATCTTTTACTTCTAAAATAATATTTATATCAAAATATTTCTCTAGTCAAGAGAAATTTCAGGAGTCAAGTTCACGCACATGCGCAGAATTCATTCCTATTCAAAGCTTTGTGCTTTTAGACCAGATTGACACCGTGTTAAAACTTTTAGAGGATAATCATAATGAGAGTCTTAGACCATTCAGATGCTCTCCAAGTACGAAGCTTCGTGGCCAGATCGGCAGAACGAGAAGCTTAGTTTTGCTGGTCTTCAGTTCGAGTCCCGAATTAAGAATTTTTTAATATATTTTTATTTTCTTTTTTTAAAAATTTATTTTAGGTATTTTTATCCATTATTCCCACACTTAATATGAACTATTCCAAATCTTTTACTTCTAAAATAAAATTTAATGTCAAAATGTTTCTATAGTCAAGAGAAATTTTAGGAGGCTAGTTCACGCACATGCGCAGAATTCCTTCCTATTCAAAGCATTGTGCTTTTAGACGAGATTGACATCGTGTTGAAACTTTTAGAGGATAATCATAAAGAGAATGTTAGACCATTCAGACGCTGTCGGGGTACTAAGATTCGTGGCCAGATCGGCAGAACGAGCCACCTATTTTTGCTGGTCTTCAGTTCGAGTCCCGAAAATTAGAATTTTTTAATATATTTTACTTTTTTTTTTTTTAAATTTATTTTAGGTATTTTTATCCATTATTCCCACACTTAATATGAACTATTCCAAATCTTTTACTTCTAAAATAAAATTTAGTGTCAAAATGTTTCTATAGTCAAGAGAAATTTTAGGAGTCAAGTTCACGCACATGCGCAGAATTCGTTCCGATTCAAAGCATTGTGCTTTTAGACCAGATTGACACCGTGTTAAAACTTTTAGAGGATAATCATAATGAGAGTCTTAGACCATTCAGACGCTCTCCGGGTACGAAGATTCGTGGCCAGATCGGCAGAACGAGCCACCTATTTTTGCTGGTCTTCAGTTCGAGTCCCGAAAATTAGAATTTTTTAATATATTTTACTTTTCTTTTTTTTTTTAAATTTATTTTAGGTATTTTTATCCATTATTACCACACTTAATATGAACTATTCCAAATATTTAACTTCTAAAATAAAATCTAATGTCAAAATATTTCTCTAGTCGAGTCTCGAAAATTAGGAGTGAAGTTCACGCACATGCGCAGAATATCTTCCTATTCAAAGCATTGTGCTTTTAGACCAGATTGACACCGTGTTGAAATTTTTAAAGGATAATCATAATGAGAGTCTTAGACCATTCAGACGCTCTCCGAGTACGAAGCTTCGTGGCCAGATCGGCAGAACGAGAAGCTTAGTTTTGCTGGTCTTCAGTTCCAGTCCCGAAATTAAAAATTTTTTAATATATTTTTCTTTTCTTTTTTTTTTTTAAATTTATTTTAGGTATTTTTATCCATTATTCCCACACTTAATATGAACTATTCCAAATCTTTTACTTCTAAAATAAAATTTAATGTCAAAATGTTTCTATAGTCAAGAGAAATTTTATGAGGCTAGTTCACGCACATGCGCAGAATTCCTTCCTATTCAAAGCATTGTGCTTTTAGATCAAATTGACACCGTGTTGAATCTTTTAGAGGATAATCATAATGAGAATGTTAGACCATTCAGACGCTCTCCGGGTACGAAGATTCGTGGCCAGATCGGCAGAACGAGCCACCTATTTTTGCTGGTCTTCAGTTCGAGTCCCGAAAATTAGAATTTTTTAATATATTTTACTTTTCTTTTTTTTAAATTTATTTTAGGTATTTTTATCCATTATTCCTACACTTAATATGAACTATTCCAAATCTTTTAATTCTAAAATAAAATTTAGTGTCAAAATGTTTCTATAGTCAAGAGAAATTTTAGGAGTCAAGTTCACGCACATGCGCAGAATTCGTTCCGATTCAAAGCATTGTGCTTTTAGACCAGATTGACACCGTGTTAAAACTTTTAGAGGATAATCATAATGAGAGCCTTAGACCAATCAGACGCTCTCCGGGTACGAAGCTCCGTGGCCAGATCGGCAGAACGAGCCGCTTAGTTTTGCTGGTCTTCAGTTCGAGTCCCGAAATTAAGAATTTTTTAATATATTTTTATTTTCTTTTTTTTAAAATTTATTTTAGGTATTTTTATCCATTATTCCCACACTTAATATGAACTATTCCAAATCTTTTACTTCTAAAATAAAATTTAATGTCAAAATGTGTCTATAGTCAAGAGAAATTTTAGGAGGCTAGTTCACGCACATGCGCAGAATTCCTTCCTATTCAAAGCATTGTGCTTTTAGACCAGATTGACACCGTGTTAAAACTTTTAGAGGATAATCATAATGAGAATGTTAGACCATTCAGACGCTGTCGGGGTACGAAGATTCGTGGCAGAACGAGCCACCTATTTTTGCTGGTCTTCAGTTCGAGTCCCAAAAATTAGAATTTTTTAATATATTTTACTTTTCTTTTTTTAAATTTATTTTAGGTATTTTTATCCATTATTCCCACACTTAATATGAACTTTTCCAAATCTTTTACTTCTAAAATAATATTTAATATCAAAATATTTCTCTAGTCAAGAGAAATTTCAGGAGTCAAGTTCACGCACATGCGCAGACTTCATTCCTATTCAAAGCATTGTGCTTTTAGAACAGATTGACACCGTGTTAAAACTTTTAGAGTATAATCATAATGAGAGTCTTAGACCATTCAGACGCTCTCCGGGTACGAAGATTCGTGGCCAGATCGGCAAAACGAGCCACCTATTTTTGCTGGTCTTCAGTTCGAAACCCGAAAATTAGAATTTTTAAATACATTTTACTTTTCTTTTTTTTTTAAATTTATTTTAGGTATTTTTATCCATTATTCCCACACTTAATATGAACTATTTCAAATCTTTTACTCCTAAAATAAAATCTAATGTCAAAATATTTCTCTAGTCGAGTCCCGAAAATTAGGAGTGAAGTTCACGCACATGCGCAGAATTCCTTCCTATTCAAAGCATTGTGCTTTTAGACCAGAATGACACCGTGTTGAAATTTTTAAAGGATAATCATAATGAGAGTCTTAGACCATTCAGACGCTCTCCGAGGACGAAGCTTCGTGGCCTGATCGGTAGAACGAGAAGCTTAATTTTGCTGGTCGTCAGTTCGAGTCCCGAAATTAAGAGTTTTTTAATATATTTTTCTTTTCTTTTTTTTTTTTTTTTGAAATTTTTTTTAGGTATTTTTATTCATTATTCCCACACTTAATATGAACTATTCCAAATCTTTTACTTCTAAAATACAATTTAGTGTCAAAATGTTTCTATAGTCAAGAGAAATTTTAGGAGGCTAGTTCACGCACATGCGCAGAATTCCTTCCTATTCAAAGCATTGTGCTTTTAGACGAGATTGACATCGTGTTGAAACTTTTAGAGGATAATCATAATGAGAATGTTAGACCATTCAGACGCTGTCGGGGTACGAAGATTCGTGGCCAGATCGGCAGAACGAGCCACCTATTTTTGCTGGTCTTCAGATCGAGTCCCGAAAATTAGAATTTTTTAATATATTTTACTTTTCTTTTTTTTGAAATTTTTTTTAGGTATTTTTATCCATTATTCAAACATTTAATATGAACCATTCCAAATCTTTTAATTCTAAAATAAAATTTAATGTCAAAATGTTTCTGTAGTCAAGAGAAATTTTAGGAGTCAAGTTCACGCACTTGCGCAGAATTCGTTCCTATTCAAAGCATTGTGCTTTTAGACCAGATTGACACCGGGTTAAAACTTTTAGAGGATAATCATAATGAGTGTCTTAGACCATTCAGACGCTCACCGGGTACGAAGCTCCGTGGCCAGATCGGCAGAACGAGCCGCTTAGTTTGGCTGGTCTTCAGTACGAGTCCCGAAAATTAGAATTTTTTAATATATTTTACTTTTCTTTTTTTAAATTTATTTTAGGTATTTTTATCCATTATTGCCACACTTAATATGAACTTTTCCAAATCTTTTACTTCTAAAATAATATTTATATCAAAATATTTCTCTAGTCAAGAGAAATTTCAGGAGTCAAGTTCACGCACATGCGCAGAATTCATTCCTATTCAAAGCTTTGTGCTTTTAGACCAGATTGACACCGTGTTAAAACTTTTAGAGGATAATCATAATGAGAGTCTTAGACCATTCAGATGCTCTCCAAGTACGAAGCTTCGTGGCCAGATCGGCAGAACGAGAAGCTTAGTTTTGCTGGTCTTCAGTTCGAGTCACGAATTAAGAATTTTTTAATATATTTTTATTTTCTATTTTTAAAAATTTATTTTAGGTATTTTTATCCATTATTCCCACACTTAATATGAACTATTCCAAATCTTTTACTTCTAAAATAAAATTTAATGTCAAAATGTTTCTATAGTCAAGAGAAATTTTAGGAGGCTAGTTCACGCACATGCGCAGAATTCCTTCCTATTCAAAGCATTGTGCTTTTAGACGAGATTGACATCGTGTTGAAACTTTTAGAGGATAATCATAATGAGAATGTTAGACCATTCAGACGCTGTCGGGGTACTAAGATTCGTGGCCAGATCGGCAGAACGAGCCACCTATTTTTGCTGGTCTTCAGTTCGAGTCCCGAAAATTAGAATTTTTTAATATATTTTACTTTTTTTTTTTTTTGAAATTTATTTTAGGTATTTTTATCCATTATTCCCACACTTAATATGAACTATTCCAAATCTTTTACTTCTAAAATAAAATTTAGTGTCAAAATGTTTCTATAGTCAAGAGAAATTTTAGGAGGCTAGTTCACGCACATGCGCAGAATTCCTTCCTATTCAAAGCATTGTGCTTTTAGACGAGATTGACACCGTGTTGAAACTTTTAGAGGATAATCATAATGAGAATGTCAGACCATTCAGACGCTGTCGGGGTACTAAGATTCGTGGCCTGATGGGCAGAACGAGCCACCTATTTTTGCTGGTCTTCAGATCGAGTCCCGAAAATTAGAATTTTTTAATATATTTTACTTTTCTTTTTTTTAAATTTATTTTAGGTATTTTTATCCATTATTCCCACACTTAATATGAACTATTCCAAATCTTTTAATTCTAAAATAAAATCTAATGTCAAAATATTTCTCTAGTCGAGTCCCGAAAATTAGGAGTGAAGTTCACGCACATGCGCAGAATTCGTTCCTATTCAAAGCATTGTGCTTTTAGACCAGATTGACACCGTGTTAAAACTTTTAGAGGATAATCATAATGAGAGCCTTAGACCATTCAGACGCTCTTCGGGTACGAAGCTCCGTGGCCAGATCGGCAGAACGAGAAGCTTAGTTTTGCTGGTCGTCAGTTCGAGTCCCGAAATTAAGAATTTTTTAATATATTTTTATTTTCTTTTTTTTTTTGACATTTATTTTAGGTCTTTTTATTCATTATTCCCACACTTAATATGAACTATTCCAAATCTTTTACTTCTAAAATAAAATTTAGTGTCAAAATGTTTCTATAGTCAGGAGCAATATTAGGAGGCTAGTTCACGCACAAGCGCAGAATTCCTTCCTATTCAAAGCATTGTGCTTTATGCCAGATTGACACCGTGTTAAAACTTTTAGAGGAATATCATAATGAGAGCCTTAGACCATTCAGACGCTCACCGGGTACGAAGCTCAGTGGCCAGATTGGCAGAACGAGCCGCTTAGTTTTGCTGGTCTTCAGTTCGAGTCCCGAAAATTAGAATTTTTTAATATATTTTACTTTTCTTTTTTTTAATTTATTTTAGGTATTTTTATCCATTATTCCCACACTTAATATGAACTTTTCCAAATCTTTTACTTCTAAAATAATATTTAATATCAAAATATTTCTCTAGTCAAGAGAAATTTCAGGAGTCAAGTTCACGCACATGCGCAGAATTCATTCCTATTCAAAGCATTGTTCTTTTAGAACAGATTGACACCGTGTTAAAACTTTTAGAGGATAATCATAATGAGAGTCTTAGACCATTCAGACGCTCTCCGAGGACGAATCTTCGTGGCCAGATCGGCAGAACGAGAAGCTTAGTTTTGCTGGTCTTCAGTTCGAGTCCCGAAATTAAGAATTTTTTAATATATTTTTATTTTCTTTTTTTTTAAATTTATTTTAGGTATTTTTATCCATTATTCCCACACTTAATATGAACTATTCCAAATCTTTTACTTCTAAAATAAAATTTAATGTCAAAATGTGTCTATAGTCAAGAGAAATTTTAGGAGGCTAGTTCACGCACATGCGCAGAATTCCTTCCTATTCAAAGCATTGTGCTTTTAGACCAGATTGACACCGTGTTGAAACTTTTACAGGATAATCATAATGAGAATTTTAGACCATTCAGACGCTGTCGGGGTACGAAGATTCGTGGCCAGATCGGCAGAACGAGCCACCTATTTTTGCTGGTCTTCAGATCGAGTCCCGAAAATTAGAATTTTTTAATATATTTTACTTTTCTTTTTTTTTAAATTTATTTTAGTTATTTTTATCCATTATTTCCACACTTAATATGAACTTTTCCAAATCTTTTATTTCTAAAATAATATTTAATATCAAAATATTTCTCTAGTCAAGAGAAATTTCAGGAGTCAAGTTCACGCACATGCGCAGAATTCATTCCTATTCAAAGCATTGTGCTTTTAGACCAGATTGACACCGTGTTAAAACTTTTAGAGGATAATCATAATTTGAGTCTTAGACCATTCAGACGCCCTCCGAGGACGAAGCTTCGTGGCCAGATCGGCAGAACGAGAAGCTTAATTTTGCTGGTCGTCAGTTCGAGTCCCGAAATTAAGAATTTTTTAATATATTTTTATTTTCTTTTTTTTTGAAATTTAATTTAGGTATTTTTATCCATTATTCCCACACTTAATATGAACTATTCCAAATCTTTTACTTCTAAAATAAAATTTAGTGTCAAAATGTTTCTATAGTCAAGAGAAATTTTAGGAGGCTAGTTCACGCACATGCGCAGAATTCCTTCCTATTCAAAGCATTGTGCTTTTAGACGAGATTGACATCGTGTTGAAACTTTTAGAGGATAATCATAATGAGAATGTTAGACCATTCAGAGGCTGTCGGGGTACGAAGATTCGTGGCCAGATCGGCAGAACGAGCCACATATTTTTGCTGGTCTTCAGATCGAGTCCCGAAAATTAGAATTTTTTAATATATTTTACTTTTCTTTTTTTTGAAATTTATTTTAGGTATTTTTATCCATTATTCAAACATTTAATATGAACCATTCCAAATCTTTTAATTCTAAGATAAAATTTAATGTCAAAATGTTTCTGTAGTCAAGAGAAATTTTAGTAGTCAAGTTCACGCTCATGCGCAGAATTTATTCCTATTCAAAGCATTGTGCTTTTAGACCAGATTGACACCGTGTTGAAATTTTTAAAGGATAATCATAATGAGAGTCTTAGACCATTCAGACGCTCTCCGAGGACGAAGCTTCGTGGCCAGATCGGCAGAACGAGAAGCTTAGTTTTGCTGGTCGTCAGTTCGAGTCCCGAAATTAAGAATTTTTTAATATATTTTTATTTTCTTTTTTTTTTTGACATTTATTTTAGGTCTTTTTATTCATTATTCCCACACTTAATATGAACTATTCCAAATCTTTTACTTCTAATATAAAATTTAGTGTCAAAATGTTTCTATAGTCAGGAGCAATATTAGGAGGCTAGTTCACGCACAAGCGCAGAATTCCTTCCTATTCAAAGCATTGTGCTTTATGCCAGATTGACACCGTGTTAAAACTTTTAGAGGAATATCATAATGAGAGCCTTAGACCATTCAGACGCTCACCGGGTACGAAGCTCAGTGGCCAGATCGGCAGAACGAGCCGCTTAGTTTTGCTGGTCTTCAGTTCGAGTCCCGAAAATTAGAATTTTTTAATATATTTTACTTTTCTTTTTTTTAATTTATTTTAGGTATTTTTATCCATTATTCCCACACTTAATATGAACTTTTCCAAATCTTTTACTTCTAAAATAATATTTAATATCAAAATATTTCTCTAGTCAAGAGAAATTTCAGGAGTCAAGTTCACGCACATGCGCAGAATTCATTCCTATTCAAAGCATTGTTCTTTTAGAACAGATTGACACCGTGTTAAAACTTTTAGAGGATAATCATAATGAGAGTCTTAGACCATTCAGACGCTCTCCGAGGACGAAGCTTCGTGGCCAGATCGGCAGAACGAGAAGCTTAGTTTTGCTGGTCTTCAGTTCGAGTCCCGAAATTAAGAATTTTTTAATATATTTTTATTTTCTTTTTTTTAAAATTTATTTTAGGTATTTTTATCCATTATTCCCACACTTAATATGAACTATTCCAAATCTTTTACTTCTAAAATAAAATTTAATGTCAAAATGTGTCTATAGTCAAGAGAAATTTTAGGAGGCTAGTTCACGCACATGCGCAGAATTCCTTCCTATTCAAAGCATTGTGCTTTTAGACCAGATTGACACCGTGTTAAAACTTTTAGAGGATAATCATAATGAGAATGTTAGACCATTCAGACGCTGTCGGGGTACGAAGATTCGTGGCAGAACGAGCCACCTATTTTTGCTGGTCTTCAGTTCGAGTCCCAAAAATTAGAATTTTTTAATATATTTTACTTTTCTTTTTTTTTAAATTTATTTTAGGTATTTTTATCCATTATTCCCACATTTAATATGAACTATTCCAAATCTTTTAATTCTAAAATAAAATTTAATGTCAAAATGTTTCTATAGTCAAGAGAAATTTTAGGAGTCAAGTTCACGCACATGCGCAGAATTCATTCCTATTCAAAGCATTGTGCTTTTAGACCAGATTGACACCGTGTTAAAACTTTTAGAGGATAATCATAATGAGAGTCTTAGACCATTCAGACGCTCTCCGGGAACGAAGATTCGTGGCCAGATCGGCAGAACGAGCCACCTATTTTTGCTGGTCTTCGGTTCGAGTCCCGAAAATTAGAATTTTTTAATATATTTTACTTTTCTTTTTTTTAAATTTATTTTAGGCATTTTTATCCATTATTCCCACACTTAATATGAACTATTCCAAATCTTTTACTTCTAAAATAAAATCTAATGTCAGAATATTTCTCTAGTCGAGTCTCGAAAATTAGGAGTGAAGTTCACGCACATGCGCAGAATTCCTTCCTATTCAAAGCATTGTGCTTTTAGACCAGATTGACACCGTGTTGAAATTTTTAAAGGATAATCATAATGAGAGTCTTAGACCATTCAGACGCTCTCCGAGGACGAAGCCTCCTGGCCAGATCGGCAGAACGAGAAGGTTAGTTTTGCTGGTCTTCAGTTCAAGTCCCGAAATTAAGAATTTTTTAATATATTTTTATTTTCTTTTTTTTTAAATTTATTTTAGGTATTTTTATCCATTATTCCCACACTTAATATGAACTATTCCAAATCTTTTACTTCTAAAATAAAATTTAATGTCAAAATGTTTCTATAGTCAAGAGAAATTTTAGGAGGCTAGTTCACGCACATGCGCAGAATTCCTTCCTATTCAAAGCATTGTGCTTTTAGATCAGATTGACACCGTGTTGAAAATTTTGGAGGATAATCATAATGAGAATGTTAGACCATTCAGACGCTGTCGGGGTACGAAGATTCGTGGCCAGATCGGCAGAACGAGCCACCTATTTTTGCTGGTCTTCAGTTCGAGTCCCGAAAATTAGAATTTTTTAATATATTTTACTTTTCTTTTTTTAAATTTATTTTAGGTATTTTTATCCATTATTCCCACACTTAATATGAACTATTCCAAATCTTTTAATTCTAAAATAAAATTTAATGTCAAAATGTTTCTACAGTCAAGAGAAATTTCAGGAGTCAAGTTCACGCACATGCGCAGAATTCATTCCTATTCAAAGCATTGTGCTTTTAGACCAGATTGACACCGTGTTAAAACTTTTAGAGGATAATCATAATGAGAGTCTTAGACCATTCAGACGCTCTCCGAGTACGAAGCTTCGTGGCCAGATCGGCAGAACGAGAAGCTTAGTTTTGCTGGTCTTCAGTTCGAGTCCCGAAATTAAGAATTTTTTAATATATTTTTATTTTCTTTTTTTTTTAATTTATTTTAGGTATTTTTATCCATTATTCCCACACTTAATATGAACTATTCCAAATCTTTTACTTCTAAAATAAAATTTAATGTCAAAATGTTTCTATAGTCAAGAGAAATTTTAGGAGGCTAGTTCACGCACATGAGCAGAATTCCTTCCTATTCAAAGCATTGTGCTTTTAGACCAGATTGACACCGTGTTGAAACTTTTAGAGGATAATCATAATGAGAATGTTAGACCATTCAGACGCTGTCGGGGTACGAAGATTCGTGGCAGAACGAGCCACCTATTTTTGCTGGTCTTCGGTTCGAGTCCCGAAAATTAGAATTTTTTAATATATTTTACTTTTCTTTTTTTTAAATTTATTTTAGGCATTTTTATCCATTATTCCCACACTTAATATGAACTATTCCAAATCTTTTACATCTAAAATAAAATCTAATGTCAGAATATTTCTCTAGTCGAGTCTCGAAAATTAGGAGTGAAGTTCACGCACATGCGCAGAATTCCTTCCTATTCAAAGCATTGTGCTTTTAGACCAGATTGACACCGTGTTGAAATTTTTAAAGGATAATCATAATGAGAGTCTTAGACCATTCAGACGCTCTCCGAGGACGAAGCCTCCTGGCCAGATCGGCAGAACGAGAAGGTTAGTTTTGCTGGTCTTCAGTTCAAGTCCCGAAATTAAGAATTTTTTAATATATTTTTATTTTCTTTTTTTTTAAATTTATTTTAGGTATTTTTATCCATTATTCCCACACTTAATATGAACTATTCCAAATCTTTTACTTCTAAAATAAAATTTAATGTCAAAATGTTTCTATAGTCAAGAGAAATTTTAGGAGGCTAGTTCACGCACATGCGCAGAATTCCTTCCTATTCAAAGCATTGTGCTTTTAGATCAGATTGACACCGTGTTGAAAATTTTGGAGGATAATCATAATGAGAATGTTAGACCATTCAGACGCTGTCGGGGTACGAAGATTCGTGGCCAGATCGGCAGAACGAGCCACCTATTTTTGCTGGTCTTCAGTTCGAGTCCCGAAAATTAGAATTTTTTAATATATTTTACTTTTCTTTTTTTAAATTTATTTTAGGTATTTTTATCCATTATTCCCACACTTAATATGAACTATTCCAAATCTTTTAATTCTAAAATAAAATTTAATGTCAAAATGTTTCTACAGTCAAGAGAAATTTCAGGAGTCAAGTTCACGCACATGCGCAGAATTCATTCCTATTCAAAGCATTGTGCTTTTAGACCAGATTGACACCGTGTTAAAACTTTTAGAGGATAATCATAATGAGAGTCTTAGACCATTCAGACGCTCTCCGAGTACGAAGCTTCGTGGCCAGATCGGCAGAACGAGAAGCTTAGTTTTGCTGGTCTTCAGTTCGAGTCCCGAAATTAAGAATTTTTTAATATATTTTTATTTTCTTTTTTTTTAAATTTATTTTAGGTATTTTTATCCATTATTCCCACACTTAATATGAACTATTCCAAATCTTTTACTTCTAAAATAAAATTTAATGTCAAAATGTTTCTATAGTCAAGAGAAATTTTAGGAGGCTAGTTCACGCACATGAGCAGAATTCCTTCCTATTCAAAGCATTGTGCTTTTAGACCAGATTGACACCGTGTTGAAACTTTTAGAGGATAATCATAATGAGAATGTTAGACCATTCAGACGCTGTCGGGGTACGAAGATTCGTGGCAGAACGAGCCACCTATTTTTGCTGGTCTTCAGTTCGAGTCCCGAAAATTAGAATTTTTTAATATATTTTACTTTTCTTTTTTTTAAAATTTATTTTAGGTATTTTTATCCATTATTCCCACATTTAATATGAACTATTCCAAATCTTTTAATTCTAAAATAAAATTTAATGTCAAAATGTTTCTATAGTCAAGAGAAATTTTAGGAGGCTAGTTCACGCACATGCGCAGAATTCATTCCTATTCAAAGCATTGTGCTTTTAGACCAGATTGACACCGTGTTAAAACTTTTAGAGGATAATCATAATGAGAGTCTTAGACCATTCAGACGCTCTCCGGGAACGAAGATTCGTGGCCAGATCGGCAGAACGAGCCACCTATTTTTGCTGGTCTTCGGTTCGAGTCCCGAAAATTAGAATTTTTTAATATATTTTACTTTTCTTTTTTTTAAATTTATTTTAGGTATTTTTATCCATTATTCCCACACTTAATATGAACTATTCCAAATCTTTTACTTCTAAAATAAAATCTAATGTCAGAATATTTCTCTAGTCGAGTCTCGAAAATTAGGAGTGAAGTTCACGCACATGCGCAGAATTCCTTCCTATTCAAAGCATTGTGCTTTTAGACCAGATTGACACCGTGTTGAAATTTTTAAAGGATAATCATAATGAGAGTCTTAGACCATTCAGACGCTCTCCGAGGACGAAGCCTCCTGGCCAGATCGGCAGAACGAGAAGCTTAGTTTTGCTGGTCTTCAGTTCGAGTCCCGAAATTAAGAATTTTTTAATATATTTTTATTTTCTTTTTTTTAAAATTTATTTTAGGTATTTTTATCCATTATTCCCACACTTAATATGAACTATTCCAAATCTTTTACTTCTAAAATAAAATTTAATGTCAAAATGTTTCTATAGTCAAGAGAAATTTTAGGAGGCTAGTTCACGCACATGCGCAGAATTCCTTCCTATTCAAAGCATTGTGCTTTTAGATCAGATTGACACCGTGTTGAAACTTTTGGAGGATAATCATAATGAGAATGTTAGACCATTCAGACGCTGTCGGGGTACGAAGATTCGTGGCCAGATCGGCAGAACGAGCCACCTATTTTTGCTGGTCTTCAGTTCGAGTCCCGAAAATTAGAATTTTTTAATATATTTTACTTTTCTTTTTTTATATTTATTTTAGGTATTTTTATCCATTATTCCCACACTTAATATGAACTATTCCAAATCTTTTAATTCTAAAATAAAATTTAATGTCAAAATGTTTCTATAGTCAAGAGAAATTTTAGGAGTCAAGTTCACGCACATGCGCAGAATTCATTCCTATTCAAAGCATTCTCATCTTAGACCAGATTGACACCGTGTTAAAACTTTTAGAGGATAATCATAATGAGAGTCTTAGACCATTCAGACGCTCTCCTGGTACGAAGATTCGTGGCAAGATCGGCAGAACGAGCCACCTATTTTTGCTGGTCTTCAGTTCGAGTCCCGAAAATTAGAATTTTTTAATATATTTTACTTTTCTTTTTTTTAAATTTATTTTAGGTATTTTTATCCATTATTCCCACACTTAATATGAACTATTCCAAATCTTTTAATTCTAAAATAAAATTTAATGTCAAAATGTTTCTATAGTCAAGAGAAATTTTAGGAGGCTAGTTCACGCACATGCGCAGAATTCCTTCCTATTCAAAGCATTGTGGTTTTAGACCAGATTGACGCCGTGTTGAAATTTTTAAATAATAATCATAAAGAGAGTCTTAGACCATTCAGACGCTCTCCGAGGTCGAAGCTTCGTGGCCAGATCGGCAGAACGAGAAGCTTAGTTTTGCTGGTCTTCAGTTCGAGTCCCGAAATTAAGAATTTTTTAATATATTTTTATTTTCTTTTTTTTTAAATTTATTTTAGGTATTTTTATCCATTATTCCCACATTTAATATAAACTATTCCAAATCTTTTACTTCTAAAATAAAATTTAATGTCAAAATGTTTCTATAGTCAAGAGAAATTTTAGGAGGCTAGTTCACGCACATGCGCAGAATTCCTTCCTATTCAAAGCATTCTGATCTTAGACCAGATTGACACCGTGTTGAAATTTTTAAAGGATAATCATAATGAGAGTCTTAGACCATTCAGACGCTCTCCGAGGACGACGCTTCGTGGCCAGATCGGCAGAACGAGAAGCTTAGTTTTGCTGGTCTTCAGTTCGAGTCCCGAAATTAAGAATTTTTTCATATATTTTTATTTTCTTTTTTTTTAAATTTATTTTAGGTATTTTTATCCATTATTCCCACATTTAATATGAACTATTCCAAATCTTTTACTTCTAAAATAAAATTTAATGTCAAAATGTTTCTATAGTCAAGAGAAATTTTAGGAGGCTAGTTCACGCACATGCGCAGAATTTCTTCCTATTCAAAGCATTGTAGTTTTAGACCAGATTGACGCCGTGTTGAAATTTTTAAATAATAATCATAAAGAGAGTCTTAGACCATTCAGACGCTCTCCGAGGTCGAAGCTTCGTGGCCAGATCGGCAGAACGAGAAGCTTAGTTTTGCTGGTCTTCAGTTCGAGTCCCGAAATTAAGAATTTTTTAATATATTTTTATTTTCTTTTTTTTTAAAATTTATTTTAGGTATTTTTATCCATTATTCCCACATTTAATATGAACTATTCCAAATCTTTTACTTCTAAAATAAAATTTAATGTTAAAATGTTTCTATAGTCAAGAGAAATTTTAGGCGGCTAGTTCACGCACATGCGCAGAATTCCTTCCTATTCAAAGCATTGTGGTTTTAGACCAGATTGACGCCGTGTTGAAATTTTTAAATAATAATCATAAAGAGAGTCTTAGACCATTCAGACGCTCTCCGAGGTCGAAGCTTCGTGGCCAGATCGGCAGAACGAGAAGCTTAGTTTTGCTGGTCTTCAGTTCGAGTCCCGAAATTAAGAATTTTTTAATATATTTTTATTTTCTTTTTTTTTTTTAAATTTATTTTAGGTATTTTTATCCATTATTCCCACATTTAATATGAACTATTCCAAATCTTTTACTTCTAAAATAAAATTTAATTTCAAAATGTTTCTATAGTCAAGAGAAATTTTAGGAGGCTAGTTCACGCACATGCGCAGAATTCCTTCCTATTCAAAGCATTCTGATCTTAGACCAGATTGACACCGTGTTGAAATTTTTAAAGGATAATCATAATGAGAGTCTTAGACCATTCAGACGCTCTCCGAGGACGACGCTTCGTGGCCAGATCGGCAGAACGAGAAGCATAGTTTTGCTAGTCTTCAGTTCGAGTCCCGAAATTAAGAATTTTTTCATATATTTTTATTTTCTTTTTTTTTAAATTTATTTTAGGTATTTTTATCCATTATTCCTACACTTAATATGAACTATTCCAAATCTTTTACTTCTAAAATAAAATTTAATGTCAAAATGTTTCTCTAGTCGAGTCCCGAAAATTAGGAGTGAAGTTCACGCACATGCTCAGAATTCATTACTATTCAAAGCATTGTGCTTTTAGACCAGATTGACACCATGTTGAAGCTTTTAGAGGATAATCCTAATGAGAATATTAGACCATTCAGACGCTGTTGGGGTAAGAAGCTTCGTGGCCAGATCGGCAGAACGAGCCACCTGTTTTTGCTGGTCTTCAGTTCGAGTCCCGAAAATTAGAATTTTTTAATATATTTCACTTTTCTTTTTTTTTAAATTTATTTTAGGTATTTTTATCCATTATTCCAACACATAATATGAACTATTCCAAATCTTTTACTTCTAAAATAAAATTTAATGTTAAAATATTTCTCTAGTCGAGTCCCGAAAATTAGGAGTGAAGTTCACGCACATGCTCAGAATTCATTACTATTCAAAGCATTGTGCTTTCAGACCAGATTGACACCGTGTTGAAGCTTTTAGAGGATAATCATAATGAGAATGTTAGACCATTCAGACGCTGTTGGGGTACGGAGCTGCGTGGCCAGATCGGCTGAACGAGCCACCTATTTTTGCTGGTCTTCAGTTCGAGACCCGAAAATTAGAATTTTTTTTATATATTTTACTTTTCTTTTTTTTTAAATTTATTTTAGGTATTTTTATCCATTATTCCCATACTTAATATGAACTATTCCAAATCTTTTACTTCTAAAATAAAATTTAATGTCAAAATGTTTCTATAGTCAAGAGAAATTTTAGGAGGCTAGTTCACGCACATGCGCAGAATTCCTTCCTATTCAAAGCATTGTGCTTTTAGATCAGATTGACACCGTGTTGAAACTTTTGGAGGATAATCATAATGAGAATGTTAGACCATTCAGACGCTGTCGGGGTACGAAGATTCGTGGCCAGATCGGCAGAACGAGCCACCAATTTTTGCTGGTCTTCAGTTCGAGTCCCGAAAATTAGAATTTTTTAATATATTTTACTTTTCTTTTTTTAAATTTATTTTAGGTATTTTTATCCATTATTCCCACACTTAATATGAACTATTCCAAATCTTTTAATTCTAAAATAAAATTTAATGTCAAAATGTTTCTATAGTCAAGAGAAATTTTAGGAGTCAAGTTCACGCACATGCGCAGAATTCATTCCTATTCAAAGCATTCTCATCTTAGACCAGATTGACACCGTGTTAAAACTTTTAGAGGATAATCATAATGAGAGTCTTAGACCATTCAGACGCTCTCCTGGTACGAAGATTCGTGGCCAGATCGGCAGAACGAGCCACCTATTTTTGCTGGTCTTCAGTTCGAGTCCCGAAAATTAGAATTTTTTAATATATTTTACTTTTCTTTTTTTTTAAATTTATTTTAGGTATTTTTATCCATTATTCCCACACTTAATATGAACTATTCCAAATCTTTTAATTCTAAAATAAAATTTAATGTCAAAATGTTTCTATAGTCAAGAGAAATTTTAGGAGGCTAGTTCACGCACATGCGCAGAATTCCTTCCTATTCAAAGCATTGTGGTTTTAGACCAGATTGACGCCGTGTTGAAATTTTTAAATAATAATCATAAAGAGAGTCTTAGACCATTCAGACGCTCTCCGAGGTCGAAGCTTCGTGGCCAGATCGGCAGAACGAGAAGCTTAGTTTTGCTGGTCTTCAGTTCGAGTCCCGAAATTAAGAATTTTTTAATATATTTTTATTTTCTTTTTTTTAAAATTTATTTTAGGTATTTTTATCCATTATTCCCACATTTAATATGAACTATTCCAAATCTTTTACTTCTAAAATAAAATTTAATGTCAAAATGTTTCTATAGTCAAGAGAAATTTTAGGAGGCTAGTTCACGCACATGCGCAGAATTCCTTCCTATTCAAAGCATTCTGATCTTAGACCAGATTGACACCGTGTTGAAATTTTTAAAGGATAATCATAATGAGAGTCTTAGACCATTCAGACGCTCTCCGAGGACGACGCTTCGTGGCCAGATCGGCAGAACGAGAAGCTTAGTTTTGCTGGTCTTCAGTTCGAGTCCCGAAATTAAGAATTTTTTCATATATTTTTATTTTCTTTTTTTTTAAATTTATTTTAGGTATTTTTATCCATTATTCCCACACTTAATATGAACTATTCCAAATCTTTTACTTCTAAAATAAAATTTAATGTCAAAATGTTTCTATAGTCAAGAGAAATTTTAGGAGGCTAGTTCACGCACATGCGCAGAATTCCTTCCTATTCAAAGCATTGTGGTTTTAGACCAGATTGACGCCGTGTTGAAATTTTTAAATAATAATCATAAAGAGAGTCTTAGACCATTCAGACGCTCTCCGAGGTCGAAGCTTCGTGGCCAGATCGGCAGAACGAGAAGCTTAGTTTTGCTGGTCTTCAGTTCGAGTCCCGAAATTAAGAATTTTTTAATATATTTTTATTTTCTTTTTTTTTTTAAATTTATTTTAGGTATTTTTATCCATTATTCCCACATTTAATATGAACTATTCCAAATCTTTTACTTCTAAAATAAAATTTAATGTCAAAATGTTTCTATAGTCAAGAGAAATTTTAGGAGGCTAGTTCACGCACATGCGCAGAATTCCTTCCTATTCAAAGCATTCTGATCTTAGACCAGATTGACACCGTGTTGAAATTTTTAAAGGATAATCATAATGAGAGTCTTAGACCATTCAGACGCTCTCCGAGGACGACGCTTCGTGGCCAGATCGGCAGAACGAGAAGCTTAGTTTTGCTGGTCTTCAGTTCGAGTCCCGAAATTAAGAATTTTTTCATATATTTTTATTTTCTTTTTTTTTAAATTTATTTTAGGTATTTTTATCCATTATTCCCACATTTAATATGAACTATTCCAAATCTTTTACTTCTAAAATAAAATTTAATGTCAAAATGTTTCTATAGTCAAGAGAAATTTTAGGAGGCTAGTTCACGCACATGCGCAGAATTCCTTCCTATTCAAAGCATTCTGATCTTAGACCAGATTGACACCGTGTTGAAATTTTTAAAGGATAATCATAATGAGAGTCTTAGACCATTCAGACGCTCTCCGAGGACGACGCTTCGTGGCCAGATCGGCAGAACGAGAAGCTTAGTTTTGCTGGTCTTCAGTTCGAGTCCCGAAATTAAGAATTTTTTCATATATTTTTATTTTCTTTTTTTTTAAATTTATTTTAGGTATTTTTATCCATTATTCCCACATTTAATATGAACTATTCCAAATCTTTTACTTCTAAAATAAAATTTAATGTCAAAATGTTTCTATAGTCAAGAGAAATTTTAGGAGGCTAGTTCACGCACATGCGCAGAATTCCTTCCTATTCAAAGCATTGTGGTTTTAGACCAGATTGACGCCGTGTTGAAATTTTTAAATAATAATCATAAAGAGAGTCTTAGACCATTCAGACGCTCTCCGAGGTCGAAGCTTCGTGGCCAGATCGGCAGAACGAGAAGCTTAGTTTTGCTGGTCTTCAGTTCGAGTCCCGAAATTAAGAATTTTTTAATATATTTTTATTTTCTTTTTTTTTTAAATTTATTTTAGGTATTTTTATCCATTATTCCCACATTTAATATGAACTATTCCAAATCTTTTACTTCTAAAATAAAATTTAATGTCAAAATGTTTCTATAGTCAAGAGAAATTTTAGGAGGCTAGTTCACGCACATGCGCAGAATTCCTTCCTATTCAAAGCATTGTGGTTTTAGACCAGATTGACGCCGTGTTGAAATTTTTAAATAATAATCATAAAGAGAGTCTTAGACCATTCAGACGCTCTCCGAGGTCGAAGCTTCGTGGCCAGATCGGCAGAACGAGCCGTTTAGTTTTGCTAGTCTTCAGTTCGAGTCCCGAAAATAAGAATTTTTTAATATATTTTACTTTTCTTTTTTTTAAATTTATTTTAGGTATTTTTATCCATTATTCCCACATTTAATATGAACTATTCCAAATCTTTTAATTCTAAAATAAAATTTCATGTCAAAATGTTTCTATAGTCAAGAGAAATTTTAGGAGTCAAGTTCACGCACATGCGCAGAATTCGTTCCTATTCAAAGCATTGTGCTTTTAGACCAGATTGACACCGTGTTAAAACTTTTAGAGGATAATCATAATGAGAGTCTTAGACCATTCAGACGCTCTCCGGGTACGAAGCTCCGTGGCCAGATAGGCAGAACGAGCCTCTTAGTTTTGCTGGTCTTCAGTTCGAGTCCCGAAAATTAGAATTTTTTAATATATTTTACTTTTCTTTTTTTTTAAATTTATTTTAGGTATTTTTATCCATTATTCCCACACTTAGTATAAAGTATTCCAAATCTTTTACTTCTAAAATAAAATTTAATGTCAAAATATTTCTCTAGTCGAGTCCCGAAAATTAGGAGTGAAGTTCACGCACATGCGCAGAATTCATTCCTATTCAAAGCATTGTGCTTTCAGACCAGATTGACACCGTGTTGAAGCTTTTAGAGGATAATCATAATGAGAATGTTAGACCATTCAGACTCTGTTGGGGTACGAAGCTTCGTGGTCAGATCGGCAGTACGAGCCACCTTTTATTGCTGGTATTCAGTTCGAGTCCCGAAAATTAAAATTTTTTAATATATTTTACTTTTCTTTTTTTTTAAATTTATTTTAGGTATTTTTATCCATTATTCCCACAGATAGTATGAACTATTCCAAATCTTTTACTTCTAAAATAAAATTTAATGTCAAAATATTTCTATAGTCAAGTGAAATTTCAGGAGTCAAGTTCTCTCACATGCGCAGAATTCATTACTATTGAAAGCATTGTGCTTTTAGACCAGATTCACACCGTGTTGAAACTTTTAGAGAATAATCAGAATGAGAGTATTAGACCATTCAGACGCTCTCCGAATACGAAGCTTCGTTGCCAGATCGGCAGAAGGAGCCACCTATTTTTGCTGGTCTTCAGTTCGAGTCCCAAAAATTAGAATTTTTTAAAATATTTTACTTTTCTTTTTTTTTTAAATTTATTTTAGGTATTTTTATCCATTATTCCCACACTTATTTTTATCCATTATTCCCACACTTAATATGAATTTTTCCAAATCTTTTACTTCTAAAATAAAATTTAATGTCAAAATCTTTCTATAGTCAAGAGAATTTTTAGGAGTCTAGTTCACGCACATGCGCAGAATTCATTCCTATTCAAAGCATTGTGCTATTAGAATAGATTGACACCGTGTTGAAACTTTTAGAGGATAATCATAATGAGAGTCTTAGACCATTCACACGCTCTCTGGGTACGAAGCTTCGTGGCCAGATCGGCAGAGCGAGCCACCTATTTTTGCTGGTCTTCAGTTCGAGTCAGGAAAATTAGAATTTTTTAATAAAAATTTACTTTTCTTTTTTTTTTAAATTTATTTTAGGTATTTTTATCCATTATTCCCACAGATAGTATGCAGTATTCCAAATCTTTTACTTCTAAAATAAAATTTAATGTCAAAATATTTCTATAGTCAAGAGAAATTTCAGGAGTCAAGTTCTCGCACATGCGCAGAATTCATTCCTATTCAAAGCATTGTGCTTTTAGACCAGATTGACACCGTGTTGAAACTTTTAGAGGATAATCATAATGAGAGTGTTAGACCATTCAAACGCTGTCGGAGTACGAAGCTTCGTGGCCAGATCGGCACAGCGAGCCGCTTAGTTTTGCTGGTCTTCAGTTCGAGTCATGAAAATAAGAATTTTTTAATATATTTTAATTTTCTTTTTATTTAAATTAATTTAGGCATTTTTATCCATTATTCCCACACTTAATATGAATTATTCCAAATCTTTTACTTCTAAAATAAAATTTAATGTCAAAATATTTCTATAGACAAGAGAAATTTCAGGAGTCAAGTTCTCGCACATGCGCAGAATTCATTCCTATTCAAAGCATTGTGCTTTTAGACCAGATTGACACCGTGTTGAAACTTTTAGAGGATAATCATAATGAGAGTGTTAGACCATTCAGACGCTGTCGGAGTACGAAGCTTCGTGGCCAGATCGGCAGAACGAGCCGCTTAGTTTTGCTGGTCTTCAGTTCGAGTCATGAAAATAAGAATTTTTTAATATATTTTAATTTTCTTTTTATTTCAATTAATTTAGGTATTTTTATCCATTATTCCCACACTTAATATGAATTATTCCAAATCTTTTACTTCTAAAATAAAATTTAATGTCAAAATATTTCTATAGTCAAGAGAAATTTTAGGAGTCCAGTTCACGCACATGCGCAGAATTTATTCCTACTCAAAGCATTGTGCTTTTAGACCAGATTGACACCGTGTTGAAACTTTTAGAGGATAATCATAATGAGAGTCTTAGACCATTCAGACGCTCTCGGGGTACAAAGCTTCGTGGCCAGATCGGCAAAACGAGCCGCTTAGTTTTGCTGATCTACAGTTCGAGTCCCGAAAATAAGAATTTTTTAATATATTTTACTTTTCTTTTTTTTAAAATTTATTTTAGGTATTTTTATCCATTATACTCACACTTAGTATGAACTATTCCAAATCTTTTACTTCTAAAATAAAATTTAATGTCAAAATATTTCTATAGTCAAGAGAAATTTTAGGAGTCAAGTTCACGCACATGCGCAGAATTCATTCCTATTCAAATCATTGTGGTTTTAGACCAGATTGACACCGTGTTAAAACTTTTAGTTAGTAATCTTAATAAGAGTCTTACACCATTCAGACTGTCTCCTGGTATGACGCTCTTCAGTTCAAGTTTCGAAAATAAGAATTTTTTAATATATTTTTCTTTTCTTTTTTTAAAAAATTATTTTAGGTATTTTTATCCATTATTCGCACACTTACTATGAACTATAAGAAATCTTATAGTTTCAAAATAAAATTTAATGTCAAAACATTTCTATATTGAAGAGAAATTTTAAGAGTCAAGTTAACGCACATGCGCAGAATTCATTCCTATTCAAAGGATTGTGCTTTTAGAAAGATTAGTGGCTCGTTCTGCCGATCTCGCCACGAAGCTTCGTACTCGGAGATCGTCTGAATGGTCTAAGACTCTCATTCTGATTATCCTCTAAAAGTTTCAACACGGTGTGAATCTGGTCTAAAATTACAATGCTTTGAATATAAATGAATTCTGTGCATGTGCGTTAACTTGACTCCTAAAATTTCTCTTAAACGTAGATGACGCTTGAATAACGTCTGACCTAAAATATTGAGCATCTCAGAACGTTCTTCACATCGCAAGATCAAATCTGTGTTGAATCGTTTTATATATTTTTTCTTGTTTTTTTATTTATTTTTGTATATTATATTCCTGTCTAATTCTAATGTTACTACAAATTTATCCACTTTTTACACTTCGAAAAATAAATTTTTTATCTCCAAATGTTAATGGATATAATATAATTATGAAATATTTAGTCGTGCGCATGCGCAAAAATCTTTCCTATTCATTGTACTTTTAGATCTGAAATGAATCTTATTTCAAAATATGATTATTTAATCGAGCTTAGAAATTTGAATATTGACAGTGTTCGCAGAATGTGTCAAATGCTAATCCTAAGATTACTCTAAATTATTCCATTGTTTAGGCTTCAAAAAAGAAATTTTAAATAAAATATTAGTAGAATCAATACATTTTTTAAATTCCCATCTTCCGAATGCGTGTAAAACGCTCTTATTCGCAGGAATATGCTTTTATACCTGAAAGCCGTCCTATTTCAAGTCATGATTTTTTTTAATCGCACTTAAATGTAGATGGCGTTCCGAAAATGTCTGGTCTTAAATATTTAGCTTTTCAGAGCATTCTGAAAAGCTAAATATCAGCTTTTCGTATGTTCAAATCTGGAAAACGATGAATCGTTTTATATATTTCTTTTTTTTTTTTTTTTTTTTTATTGATTTTGTTTATTTTACTCCTGTCTGAGTCTAATTTTACTACAAATTAATCAACTTGTTAAACTTGAAAATGTAAATTCTTATCTCAAAATATCAATAGAATTAATATAATTTTTAAATAAAACATCTTGCGCATGCGCTGAAATAATGCCTCCATATTATGCCTTTAGACCTGAAACTGGTCCAATTTCAAAATACGTTTTTTTTTTTTTTTTTTTTTTTTTTTAATTGCAGTCTTTATGCCTGAATTTGAAAGCTCTTTCAAGGGTCCCTACGAATCGATAAAACTGGCAATGAAAGAGCAAAAAATTGTTTTAATTATGACTAAAAGTTACGATTTACTACCTTGCTCGATTTTGATGCACTTTTTACCGATTTGTGATTGCCCACGACTATGACTACAAACTTCTGCCAGATTAAAACCAAAAACCAACAATTGAATATAACAAACCTTTAACTGATAATTCACTCTAAAATATTTGAAATAAGATTTTGCTGTCATTTTCCATTTATAAACTTGATTATTTCAATAATCAATTAAATATATATATATATGTATATATATATATTTATTTAAATTTCAAACATAAGTAAAATGAAGGATTATTACTTGTTGCATTTTTTTTTTTTGCATTATTCATAACAAGAAGCAGATGGACATTGTAGGAATGTCATTGTTTTTAGACATTTATGAGTGTTAGTTTTAATTTGAAAGGGACAATTTGGAGCATTCTTGCTGTTGAATTCTGGCCATGACAATTTTTTGTTAGAGGTCTTCACTCTCAATTTGTATGCCGTCAAGCTACATAACTTTATTAAATCATGTAAAACGAACTGGAAAATTTGAAAGCTTATTTCCCCATTAGATGTAAACGCTAGCTGTTTTTGTATCTTTAGCTTCACATTAGATCCGGACTCTGCTCTATTCCATTTGAACAAAATTTTGTTGCCATTTTCGATCCATAAACTTCCAACTCCATTTTCGGATTCATTGGAAAGATAACAGCAAACGATATTGAATTCTATCAAATAAACAGATTCCGTTATAAAAAATTCCACGCAGAATTCATTTTGCAAGTTGTTTGTCGATATTAAATCGCCTGTATTATAATGAACAAAAAAATTAAGTGGCAACTGTAATGGAAATGACATTTGTCTTTTTGTAGGATAAATACGTTCATTCGAGAATGTGACATTCCTGTAATATTGCATTAAAAATTCATTGTTATAGCATCTTAATTCATCTTCTGCAACATCCTTATATTCTATTATTTTAGAATATGGATCGAAACAGTGTGCAATATTTACATAATTCAACTCCATGTTATTTCTACAACAATCTATAGTGGCCCGGATCCAAAGACTGTATAAAACATATGTTTCCTTTGGTACGTTCAATTCTGAACGAGAAGCTATGAATATCACTGTTGATGGCTGAATGTTGTTGAAAGCTTCGGAATCCAGAATGTGAAATGCTCCTTTGACACATACTTGCAAACTTAGAGAGAAAAGAGCTTTAACTATGGACAATTCTGGATTTAAGATGGATAATTCCAACAGATAAAGGGCATTGTTGAGATTCAGGCAGTTCACAAGTGATCTGAAACACTGCTCGTACAGTGATGTTATATCATACGCAACTGCAACATTGCACAATTCTATAATGGTTTTCCAGTCCTGTTCTTCAAATTTATTGCCATATATGTAGCTGAAACAGAAAGTGATAAGTTAGGAAATTCGAGGTAATTATTACCAATGGAGAGTTGGGGAATTCCGACCACCATAGGGAGTTTTATAACAATCAATTTAGTAATGACTTTTTGGTTGACGAATTTTCAATATACTTCCAGTACTGTTTTTTTTTTTTTTTTTTTTTTTTTTTTGTTATTAGTTTAGGTTTTTACAGATAACCAATTTTAAAAAAGTTCATTGCTATAAGTTTTATCTTTGAGCTGTATTACCCCTTACGGTTTCTTCTAAACAGAAACTCGTTTTCGATTAATTTGTGCTTCTCAAAAATTATTTGTACACCTTTAAGGTAGTTTTTTTCTTTTTAATATCTGCGACATGATTTATGATTGTCGATTTAAACTTTTTATTTTTTAATAATATGGTTCCTTTAGGGAAAATACTTTTAAATGAGTCGCATATAATTTCGAGGTATCTATAACATTTACAAATACCCATTAAGTAAAACATTTTTTTTTCTACTTAGTAATATTGTGCACCAATCTCTATGCTGCGTGGAACTACTCCACTCAGAATTTATTTTACAGATCTTATTGCAGTTAAAAATAAGGGCCGTCATGGCCTGGTGGTAAAGTATCAGCTTCGGAACCGAAGGGTTTCTGGTTCGAGACGCGATTCCACCGAAAAACAGTTGTGTAAGTGATCTGGTGCACGTTAAATCCGTCTATACAAAACTCCTCCCACTGGTGTAGTGCGGAAGTTTCGAGGGGGAGGCACTAGCTCAAGTGTCGTCGTCGTCGTCTGACCGCAGTTAAAAATTACGAGGTCCATCACAAAATAGCTCTAGCTTTACTTTAAAATGAGCCAGAAAAATACCAAATTTGATAATATTTGCATATGCATATTGTTTGTATTGTTTTGAAAAGGAGTTTTACCTTAAAAACTAGAGGCAAGAAATTGTAAAGAAAACTTAGATTTCATTCAATATCCGATAACGCTCTAATAACCAGCTTGAGTGGTTTCTTCAAAACTTTCTCGCATACTCTTTTATAAACTTATGATGCCAGAAAACATCTTGCATGGCACTGGCATACAATAGTTATTAAATTTGGCTCGTCATTCTTGGCGCGGTTTTTTGGCGATTAATCTCTAGCATGCTGTTAGTAGTATCCGAAAATCAAATTTAGGTTTTAGATGCGTTTTTCTCAGCCGATTGAAAAAAAATAATTTCACATGAAATTACAATTGTCGTGATAAAATCACATAAAAAATTTGATATATATAAGTCATTGCATTTTTGAGATCACGTTTACATGTTTCTGAAAGTACAAATCTATAGATGGTCGATTCCTTGTTGGATTTAGGTCAAAATTTGAAAGATATCTAGACTGCAGATGTTAATTCTGTGTACCGAATTTTATCTATCTAGTTCTCTTCGTTTTGTTTTTATCGTTTTAACTTATTTTCGAACAGCGGGACAGGCGAATTTCCTCCTAACAGATTTTGCTCACAATTTCATAGAAATCTGCAAATTTAGTCTAAAGACCATATGCCAAATTTCAACCATCTAGCTCACATCCTTTTTGTGTTATCTTTATTACGGTCAGACACACAGACATTTTCCAAAAATGGGTTTTGCGAACTCAGAGCTTCGACAAAATCTCGAGTTCGAATTTTTTGAAGATTAATATATTTTCTCTATACTATCTATGCGAGAAAGTAAAAACGGTTGATTAGAATGTGAGAATGGTTTATCTACATTTCACCATGTATCATATAAAAAGTTCTATATATAGGTGGTTCAAAATCATTTTTTTGTAACTGAATTTATGAAATCATTTGCTGCAACCATATTTATATGACATTAGTATTAAATTGAAACATTTATAAACTTTCGACGTAGTCACCGGCATTGTATACAAATTATTTCCAGTGATATTAAAAAATTCGTAAAATGGAAGCAATATCAATTTTATAGAGGATTCAGATTGAAAGCTTGATGTTCTGTCCCTTTAAGAAACTCGGGAATAATTCGGTATCGACTGATTTTTGTCTTCTCATATAAGAAGAGAAAGTATTATAATTGACTAAAAATTCGAATTTGAGATTTTGATGAAGTTTCTGACCTTGCTGAGTCCGAAAAACACAATTTTGGAATTAAGTCTATCTGGAGCACAATAATTCAAAAAGCACTTTAAATTAGTCAGATGAAATTTGTATATAGTCTTTACACTAGTTTGTAAATTTTTATCAAATTTTGAACGAAATTTATTTGATACATAATCATTAATTTTGTATAATAATATTTTTATTATACAAATAAATTAAATTTGATAAAAAAAAAATTTACCTTCAAAAGTGTATAAATATTTCAAATTCGGAACCCAATCCATTAAGGGGTTGACCAACTATGTTTTCATAAGCATGTAGGCGAAGTAACTCAAAACTGCAAAGACATAGACGAATGTAATGCTGTGTGATCTTGTAACTACGATTGTAGTTCTGTGTGAAATTTTGTTTTCATTCTGTCGGGGAAAAAAGGCATCTAAAATACACCTCCGGTTTTCGGGTGCTTATGTATTATCCGCATTTCAGTGATTAATCTTCAAAGATCTTTCTCTAATAGACTCTTTCGCAACTATTGTTTGTAAATGACCTCCGGTTAATAATACACAAATACATTTATTTTTATAAAGGGTGTAGCTTTACGATCCTATTGCCATAAGAAGGGTATTTGAAAGAAGAAAGATTCAGTGACAAGTGTAGCTATGAAGAAAACTATTATAAAGTTCGAGGCCACGGATTGTTCCAACGATCAGCCCCATAATGAGTAACCAGACACAAGTACTACTGTTGGTTGGACAATTCAGGGAGAAAAGAAGGCAGTGTGTTCGTCCAAGCATGGGGAAGTCGGCACTGTCGAAGATGCACCGGTATTCCTCGCATTACTATTTGGATAGAGCTAAAGCGGCGGTCTCACGACCGGAGAAATCTTCAGACGGACACGCGTTCCCCTTTCGGCCCGTCTTGCGGTTTTCTGGGGTGCTTTGATGTTTGTCCAGTTTACCGACAATTTGTCGGTAAAATAGACAGGCATCAAAGCACCCCAGAAAACCGCAAGAGGGGCTCAAGGGGGGAAAGCGTGGCCCGCTGCCGTCTGGACTGGTCGTGGGACCGCCGCTTAAGACGTACCTTCCAATGCAATCCATACAAAATCCAGCATCATCATAAACTAATAATCGCCAATTTTGTAAAGTGATGAGCATTTGCGGTGTGGGCATTTAAAAAAATGGGAGAAAATTACGATTGCTTTTTTAACGTGTTGTGTACTGATGAAGTCCTTTCACACTCGAGGATCTGTTAACATCCACAACTCCAGAATTGGGTCAAAGAAAATTCTAGAACAGTCATGGAATCTCATTGCTAGATAAAAAAACTCACGGTGCGGTATGGATTTACAACATCAACTGTGGTCGGAAATTTTTCCTATAGGAAATGCTTGATTCTACTTTTCAAACTGTCTACATGAGGGCTGCGAAGTACGCTGATATATTATAAAATTCCATCATTCCTATCTTGGTTGATAAACCCTTGCTAGAAAGTACGAAGTCTTTATGTAGGATTATGTAAGATGGTGTTCCATCATATATTGCTACACGTGTGAAAGACCTCTTCAGTGCATCTTTTGGTATTGATTGCGTATTGTGCCACCACTTCCTTCCTGCTTGGCCTCCCAAACACCTAGATCTCACTCCATGTGATTATTGGTTGTGGGGTTACCTGAAGTTGCAAGTATACCGCAATCTTCCGACCGTAAAAATCTGAAGGCAATTTCTCATCATATCTATAAATTTGCTGTACAGTGCTGCTCACAACATTTTTCCCTATTTCAAGTTTTGTTAATGATTAACTGCCGACTAGTTGGATATCTACAAATATGCGGCATATCTACATATATTCTGTACAGTGCTGCTCACAATATTTTTCTTTGTTAATGAATATTCACAATATTTCAGGTTTTGTTAATGAATAACGGCCGACTAGTTGAACATTTGTTATAAAGAGCATCATCTTTGCTAAAAAGTTAATTATTATGCTATTCTTTTTGTTATCATATAAAGCACCATTTGGTGGTCATTTTCTGCACTTTTTTGATTTCAATAAAACTCATGTCATTTTAAGTATGTGTGTCTATTCTTACCTCTCTATTTATATTATTCTATGAATTAATGAGTTCTCAAATGTTAATGGACTTTTTGGTCACCCTGTATGTGTATGTTAAGGAGCAAAAAAAGAGGTTTAACTTACCGTAGCATCAGAAATATTATATGTGGATGAACATTTTTGATTGAAATATTGCCTTTTTTATTGCCAGAAAGCTCCCTTTTGAAGAAATCACTCGCTCTACTCAGAATACGCCTGTGGCAAGGAAACTGCACAATGTGTTCGTTGAATTTTATTATGATATCCACGTCACTCCTATCCCCACCCATAGCTAGAATTTTCCAGAATCTTTCTATGAAAAGCATGGCTTCGAAATCTAGAGAGAAAAAAGAAGAGCACTTGAACTGAAAAATTAATCAACCACATTTATTAATCATTCTAATATGCACTGGTGTGCAAAGAAACAGTGTAAATTTTAAGCAAATAGCCAAGAAATTGCAGAAAAGGAGTTAATGCGATCAGCACAATGAAGAAGCAATTCAGTAGAAAGGTGATGCGTATGCAAATGTCAGGAACAAAATGTCATAGGCAACGTAAGTGTACGCAAAACGCGTGCGATCGGCGCGGTCAGCTCAAGACTAAAAAGAAAGAAAGAATGGAGGCACAATTAAAGACATTCGCTGCGAGTGCAAGTGAGTTCTTTCGTGAAATATGGCTAAAAAAATCACCTGGACAACTTCACACGTGGAGGAATGATCGGAAAGCTGGAGGAGAGAATGCAGTTTGACCAGTGTAGCTCAAGAGTTTGGAATCAACAAAAGTGTCGTTTCGTGCTCTTGGAAAGCCTTTCAAACCATAGGTACAGCTGTTAGAAAGGTTGGTGGGGGCTGCTCTAGGAAAACGATTGCAGTGGATGACCGATATATCATGCTGCAGACGAAAAGAATCCGATACCAGTCAGCAAGTTCCATTGCTCAACTGTGTACAGCAACAGGGCGGCAAGTGTTGCGGTTTACTGCGGCCAGACGCCTTCACAAAGGTGGCCTTTTCGCCCGCCGCCCTGAATGCTGCATCCCTTTGAAAGTTGGCAGTCGGCGGCATAGTTTAGAGTGGTGTAAGGAGCACAAAAACTGGACATCTCATCAATGGAGTTGTGTTCTCTTTACGGACGTGAGACCTTTCAGTGCCACAAGCGATTCTCAACGCCATTTGATTTGGAGAGAGGTTGGGACACGGTTTCATCCCAGTAACATCACGAAAAGAGACCGTTACGGTGGTCCTGGAGCTGTCGTCTGAGGAGGCATTATGCAGAACGGGCGGACTGAGCTCCACGTTTTGGAAGAGGTTTTATAACCGGAGATCGTTATTGTAAGGAAATGATCCTTCCCCATGTGCATCTGTTCCGAGGTGCTTATTGGACCAGACTTCGTTTTATGGATGACAACGCATGACCACATCGGACTGCTGATGTTCAGCAGCTACTGGAAAGAGAAGATATCACTCGAATGGATTGGCCAGCATTCTCTCCTTATTCAAATCCCATAGAACATGTGTGGGATGCTTTGGAGAGACGCCTTGCGGCACGATTACATCCTCCGGGGAACACCTAACAATTGAAAAAGATGCTGATTGAGGAATGGGCACTTTTACCTCAAGAACTGATGGACATTCTGGTGCTGTGTATGGTGAGACTGTGCGTCGCAATCAGTGCAATAAGAAGAGGGCATATCCCATACTAAGGGACATCTGCTTGTTGTTCTTCCTCTTGGACAGACAATCATGTGCAACGATACTATTAGTTTAATAAAGCCTTTTTTTTTGTTTAATTCCATACTATATGCATCGTATTCAGTTTTGCGCAACTATGATTTCGTCATCGTCAAAAGTTTCTCTCATTTATGAATTTCCCGTGTCTCAGATGATTTCTCGAGGAGTTATGGCAAAAAACACTCCTGTTTCTTAAATTTTGCACACCAGTGTATTTTTCATAATCGTAATCTACCATATATTTTACTACCCATCTTTGGTGACTAGCTGATTTGTCAGAAATACTGATTGTGTTGCATTTCACTTAAATTTTTTATAGATAGCTTAGTGTTTATGATTCCTCCAGCAAAGTATTTTCTGGCAGACATTAAAGCCATGTTATTTTAATATCGTTGCACCTTTTCTGTTCACGGTGTATGTAAAGCTTTATAATGAAGTCAAAATCCATGACACCATAGTACCAAGCAATTTAAATGTCTAGGGAAACTATTTCAAAATGTATGTTGCCTTTTGTGATAATTGAATTTTCAACAATAGAAGAAAATGTCGAACAATAGAAAATAGAAGAATATATATATGCAACGCTAGCGAGTTCGCAAATTGTACAGACTAAGTCTATGGCAAAGGATACCGACGTGCTCTGATTGGTTTAAGCCTTGGCATCTTTTTGGCAATGTTTTGGCAAAAAGATGCCATACCGAAATATATTTTTATAAAAATAAATAAAATTGTGAATTTATCCCCCCCCCCTCCTATTTTTTACGGTTTACATGTAATATTAATCTGGAACACATATACAGCGGAAAAGATCGATTCCTGAAACCTAAATTCAGGAAATATAAAAAATTGTAATTTATTAAAAATATTTTTTGTGTGGGTTTCTTCTTAATATTATTTTGATATAACTAAAACAATTAGCTACGAAATCACATATTCCGTTAAAGCTTACATATTTATACGTGTTAGGCATTAAGTAATCATCTCCCCATATGTAGTTGATGAGAAAGTAACAAACGTTCAGCAACAAGTTTCAATGACTGCATAAATTATCTAATAAAGGTACGAAAATCATAGAAAAATAAGAATTATTTGATTGCTGCATCATATGCTGAGTCATTACTTCCATTTAGTTTTTACACTTCTGTGCATAAACAACAATAGTTAATTGTATTACTAGTATTATTAGTAATATTTATTATTATTATTACTAATTAGTATTAGTAGTATTACTAGTAATATTTAGAGAAAACAATCATATTAATACAAATTAGATCGTGTTGATATTCACTCGTATCTTCCATAAAACTAATGAAAGGTACAAGGTTTGAGCCAAATAAGCGAAAACTATACTATTATGAGTGCAAAACATTGCCAAAAAGATGCCAAGGCTTAAACCAATCAGAGCACGTCGGTATCCTTTGCCATAGACTTAGTCTGTACAATTTGCGAACTCGCGCAACGCTGACTTAAGTGGTACAAAAATCCCGCTTATTACGTATTGTTGGATGACAACAGTCAAATGTAAACAAACAGTTATCCGAATTTCAGCCATCTTCATTAGATGTTTTCACAGCTGGATTGAAAACAACGCTTCGCTCAGCTAATTAAAGGAGCTTCAAAATATAATTAGATATGTTCTGAAGACTCGTCAAAAATTGCATTCAGTCAGAGGGAAAAAAAACTATAAAAGAAATCAAGAAACAATTTCAAACAAAAAGTTTAATCTAGTGCAAACATAGGTTTAACCGTTGTCAGACAAATAATCTTAATAATGATGCATGGTTTCTCGCCAAATACATAAAAATCGTGCAAGTCGTCCAAATTCTCTCCAAAAGTCAACCATCTTGAATGGATACCAGAAATGGTAACAAACGGTTTTTAAGGTTGCAATAAAAAAAATTGTCACGACTGCATTTGCCAAACAATCGATCCAAAATATTTCCTATTTGGCTACCGTGCATTAATTTTAAGCCTAATTGTAATCATTTTAATTGGCTACTGAAATTGATATTCATATCTCCCAAAACAAAAAATGCTACATTATCTCACAATTTAAAAAAATCCTTTTTAAATATATTAAATTCATTTCTTTTGGGTTATTTTCCTTAATTTTAATACTATTTTTAATTCATTTTGATACAATATTGAAATGATTTTAAATGCCATGATGCAATTCAAACTTATCTATCAAAACATTCAATTGTGAGTGTTTTACCAATAATTAACTCCTTAGTAAGTTTTTCATTTCGTAATATACAGGGTGTTTATAAAGTCCCGGACCTATTTTGATGTTTAATAACTCATAAAATAATGAAGATATAAACAAACTTATGGCATTTATTAATACAATAACTCATATATTTTCCTTTTCAGGTTTGAATATTTTTACTCTTGTAAATATCGTCTGCGCGTGTGGTTAATTTCAGATAATTTCATTTTCCAGTCTAAATATCTGTACTTTTCTAAATATCGTCTGCTTATTAATTGCATTTTTCTCTCTTTTGTTTCTGAAAACTATTGCAATGTTATGTTTACTTTTGATGTGTTTGTTCTACGCAGTACTTTTGTATGTGATGTTTTATTCGAGCGGATATTAAGGAGAATGCATACACCACAAGAGAAAGCACAGATTTTATGGTGGTTCATAGAAACGAAATCGATAGTGCAAGCACAGAGAAATTTCAGAAGAATTTACCAAAAAGATCCTCCATCCAAAAACAGCATCTTGCGGTGGAAAAAGAATTTTCTAGAAATTGGAAGTATCACAGATAAGAAACGTTCCGGACGTCCTTGTACAAGTGATTTTGATGTTGAGCGTGTCAGAGAGACATTTTTACACAATCCTAGAATATCTGTGAGATCAGCGGCAACAGCATTGGATATGCCAATTTCGACGGTGTACAAAGTTATTAAGAAAAAATTAAGACTGTATGCATACAAAGTTCAAATTGTTCAAGTTTTGGAACCGAACAATAGGCCTAGGAGGATGGCCTTTGCAATAGATATGCTAAGGAGGATAGAAGATGATGCTGATTTTCTGAAGCGCATAATGTTCTCCGATGAAGCATCCTTTCATGTTTCTGGCATTGTTAATCGCCATAATGTGCGCCTATGGGGATCTGAAAACCCCCATGAATACCGTGAGGCACAAAGGGATTTCCCAAAGGTTAATGTGTGGTGCGGACTAATGCACGACCGAGTCATTGGGCCTTTCTTTTTTACAGAAAAGACGGTCTCATCGGTCGTATACTTAGGCATGTTGGAAAACTTCGTATTTCCACAACTAGAAGAGTTTCAGCCACATTTCTTTTTGCAAAAAGATGGTGCGCCACCACATTGGGGTACCATCGTTCGTACTTCTTTAAATGACTATTTTCCAGGAAGATGGATTGGGCGAGGAGGTCCAATTCCTTGGCCACCCAGATCACCTGACATAACGCCGCTGGACTTTTTCCTTTGGGGGTTTGTAAAAGACAACGTTTTCAGGAGGAGAGTGTCGAACATTGATGACCTAAAAGCCAGAATTACAACCGCAATAGGCTCTGTGGATGCCGACATGCTTGCCGCTACTTGGCGTGAAATTGACTATCGACTTGATATTCTCCGTGCGACGAAGGGGGCACACGTGGAAGTTCATTGACATGGGTCATGAAACTTTTTGAGTCTATCTAACCATTTATGTTATTAATTTTAATCTATCTTTATTATTTTATGAGTTATTAAACATCAAAATGGGTCCGGGACTAAATAAACACCCTGTATTTTATTTCGTAATATACAAAATTTCTAATTTGCAGTAATCGCTTCATTTGAGTTGTAGTAAACAACTCTATGGAATCGTTTATTGAAAGGTGAAATATTTTTTTAAAGAATTCATTCTTTGTTAATCATTTAATAGCTTAAAAAGTCGATAATATGGGTTAACAAAGGCAGCTAATATTTTTAAAAATTCCCAAAGCTTCGGAAAAAATTTACTAGACAACCACACTGGAGTCATTCAACAAAAGCTTTTTTTTTTGAAAAAAAAAATGTTTTTAACAGTGCAAAAGTCTGCTTAGTAGTAATATTTTCAAATGCTATCACGGAATAAAGTCTAAATCTAGATTAATTTTTAATTAATTAAAATTTTGAAAAAAAATTCTGAGGTGCGCTTTTTTATTCTTCAAATTATACCTGTACCAAATTTATCTTTTTCAAACAGTCTGTTTTGAAATCACCAACACACATACACACACACACGTCTTTCTTTATTAGTAACCAGTCGCCTACAGCGACCAACCGGTCCGTCAGGGATCTTAATTATATTTAATTTTATTTAAATCGTTTAAATATAACTGCAAGCCTAAATACCATTAAGTTATCAGTCAATTTTTTCTTATTTTAATTGCTTTACATGTGTTCTTTCCTTTCTTGCATGACTTTTTTTTTAATGCAGACCGTTCTTATGACGCAATTAAAAACATAAAAATTCGATTCATTTAAATTCAGTCGTACTTTCATTTCATTTTTTTTATTCGTCTCGGAAATTACACAGATATAAAACAGAATCCTTCTTTTGTAGCTTTCAACAATGGAAAAAAATTACGCGTTCTTATGTTTGCTGAAACAATGAAACTTTTTTGAATTTTAGGGTAATAATATATTCTATTGTTGGAAATTAGACAAAAAAATATGTCTTTAAAATGCCGAAATTCAGGACGCGTTTTCACCATAAAGAATCTGGTATTATTAAAAAGAAAAATTTTTTATTTTCTGGTATACGAAATGTATAGTATTCAAACTGGTATACGTAATACTGGTATAGTATTAAAGAAAAGTGTATTCAAACATTTTTCTTTAATTCAAAACAATAACGATGAAAATGCTTTCGTCGATTGATTTTTCTCGTAACGTAGTAAAGAGAAAGTATAGTAATCGTCAAATGATTTATAAATGGGTCAGATTCAATCGCAGAAGATAGAAATGTTTATTTATTTATTTAAAAGTTGAAGTGTCAAGAGCAATTCCCAGAATATGATTCCTTAGGACCAAGAGAATGTGTAAAATTTAATATTCATAATTTTTTCATAAGTTTATCTATTGGCTGAAATAAAATAAAACGTTTTTATTTACATCATTTAAATATTTTGAAAGTAAAACTAAAAATTGATTTTTACGATGAATCAGAGAAATTATTATTGAATAATTCTTTAAGATATTATATAAATTATGAAAATGATTCTGCAGTGCATCTACAACTTCGATCCAAAAGACTCTGCTTTCAATTTTCATATTAAAAAAAGGCATGACTGGTTCCAGTAAAAAATGCTTTAATATTAATTGCAATTTAACATTTCTACTTTAATTTAAAGTAAAAATTTTATGGGTATTGTTAGAAAGTTAAGAGAGAGAGACAGATAAGTAGTACAATGAACAAAACTGTTTAAGACTTACAAAATAGTATGACTAAATTATATGAATATCAAAATTTGAAGTTTAAAAATATTTTGCAGAAAAAGCTATTAGGAAAATTTTAGCCAGCTTTAATACTGGCGAACCGGATGGTCGTCAAAGGCGACTAGTATACAATATTCTAAAAGTTATTGACTTTGGCGACTTGGTCTAATTGGCATCTTTGGCGAAGAGGAAGCACCCTAAACTAGAATTTAACTACAATTTCAAATAATTTAAATTTACTTTTAGTAATTAATTTACTTACAACTTTCTATTTCTAACCCATAACTGTCTGCAGAATAAGCAGAGTAAACAAAAATAGCATAAGAATCTTTAAAAAAATCATGTTATCATGTGATATTGTTTTTTTAGTCATTGTTTGTCTTAGCTTAAATCATTAACCAGTTTAAACCGGTTTGGAACAATCACGTGACTCTCAGATCACGTGACCATTTGAGAGTTTTTTGAATTCCAGAACTTTTTCTCAAGGCCAGAAAAAAAAAAAAAAAAAAAAAAGCGAAAATTCGGTTTAAACTGGTTTGGAATGATTACGTGATTATTTTGTATTGCGAAATCGTCAATTTTTACAAAACTAATGGTTTTTCCAAAAGAGTAGTTTCCCCAAAACTTTCTCGCATACTCTCTAATAAAGATGTCATTCAGAGAACGCTTTGCATAGCTTTGGCATATAATAGTCTTTCTTGGCGATTGATTGCATTTTTGGCGATTAATATCTGGCATATGGCTAATAATATCCAAAAATCGACTTTCTGTTTTAGATGCGTTTTCTCCAAACCAACTGAAACTAAAATTTGACACAAAACTACACTTGTAGTCACAAAAGGCCACGCCTAATTTGACATATTTAAGTCATTTCGTTTTTGAATGATCGCTTTTACATCTTTCTGAAAATACAGATGGACAACTCCTTCTCGGATTTGGCTCAAACACTGAAACGCGTCTGCGCTATAAATGTTAAATCTGTGTAACCAATTTTATTTATCGAGTTCTTTTCGTTTGGTAGTTATCATATTAACGTATATTCGAACAATCGGATAGACAGACTTCATCTGAAGAGAGTTTGCTGAAAATATAATAGAATTTTACAAATTATAGTATAAAGACAGTTTATCAAATTTCATCTGTCTAGCTCAAAGTGTTTTCGAGTTATTTTTGTCACAGACATTCATATATTTTTCAAAAAATCTGTTTTTGCCCACTCAGGGAGCTCAAAAATTTGGAGATCCGTTATAATCTCGATTTCAGATTTTTCGATAATTACAATACTTTCTATATACTACATATAAGAGAAGGTAAAAAGTTAAAAAGTGCATCACTGACAGCAAAAAGTAGACATCAACTACAGACAGAAATTAAAAGTATGCAGGTTTTAATAGCATTAATTAAGTTATTTGAATTAATTTAAAAATATTTTTCCTTTTTCCTGAGGCTATTCTGCACCAAATCTAATGATGTAAAAATAACATTTTTTAAAAATTCATGGTACAATCGGCGAATAAAGAGTTGAAGAATATTCTCTAAAATTATACAACTATCAAAATAACATGAAATTGCAGCAAAAAAAATTCAAAATTTTAAATACATTCAAAATAGGAAAATAAAACTGTATCAAGAGGCAGTAACACAAATAAGAAATCACATAAATAAAATGCATTTAAATTTGTAAAAGAAATTTACCTCGAATTGTTTAGGATTTTTCTGAGAAGCAAATTCGATCAAATATTTCGTTTCAAGTTGTCACCTATTTATCATAATTTTTATCGCTAAAAAAATGTCGTTTGTTAAAACAAAGGAAAGCAAACGATATTATTGTTATTTAATAGTTTGATTAAATATTTTTAAGTAGGAATAATTACTTTATTCCTTGTCATAGATTTATTTTTATTTGTTATAAATGGCAATATAATTTAAAATTATAAAAATTGTTGCAGCATAATTTTTTTTCTTCTGTTTTTTACTTTCTGAAGCATTTTTACTTCTTTTTCAAAAACTTCTCTTTTCATTTTTTCGAAAAGACAGAGAATATTGTAATCGTTAAAAAATTTGAACTCAAAATTTTGATAAATCTTCACACTTCTGACTTCGTCAAATCCGAAAAACAAATATGTCATTATATTTCTTTGCCTGTCAATGAACACAATGAATCAAAAGTTCTTTCAATTAGACCAGTGTTTCCCAAACTTTTGACATATGTGTACCCCTTCTATAATTTTCGTAACGCTCAGTACCCCTCATCAAAAAAAAAAAAAAAAGGATGTATTTTAATAACAATCAAAAATATATTTATTTATTCTTTTTTCGTGACATACACAAAATAATAAAAAAAAAGAAATAAAATTATTCATAATAAAATATAAATAAAAGTTATATCGTAAGTAACGTTTATTTGTATCAATGAGAAGGATGAAATTGTTTGTGCTGAGATGACAGAGTTCCACGTCCAATAGTCTGTTCTTTTTTTTCGACTTAATCTCTACAAATGCTGAAAAAGCAACTTCACATAAATATGAAGTTGGAAAAGGCAAGATGTATTTCAGAACTTTTTCTGTTAAGACCGGATACACATGTTGTATTTGTAACCAGAATGATGTTAAGGTATTCTCCCTATGTTTAATTTTCAAAAATCCGTCTGAAACCAATCCCAACAATTGCTCTTCTTCTGCATGCGCCAAATCTTCTGGCATGGATGTTGTGTCAATGTTAAACGGATCCATTCAATATTTTTGTTTAATCAGGGAAATAGTTATTCAAGCTCCCTAGCAAACTCCCCAAATGCTGTGTTATGCATTTCAGAGCATCAGCATCAATTTTAGTAGTCGAACTTCCATTCAAGCACTGCTGTAAGCAAGTAAGCCAAAGCGACGGGACGGTGGTAAAAATCAAAGGTTTCCCCGATTTCGGTCATGTGGGGAGGGGCAGTGGACCACAGATGATTGGACCTTCTTTCATTTTGGATAATCACGTGATTTTCTGGGAGTTGACTTTCGCCTCAGTTGTACCCCCATCAAACTTATTGTACCCATGGAGGTACGCGTACCACACTTTGGGAAACACTGAATCAGACGGTTGAAATTTCAAATGTAATCTTTTCTCTAGATTTCTATCTAATTTTAACGGAAATCCAATTAAAGAAATTTCATGTCCGTCTTTTCAATAATAATAATTACAAAGCGGTAAGATGAATCAAACTTTGAACCAAAACTGTCCAGAAGTTGACATGTTGTCGATTTACACTTCCGTACGCATGTAAACGCGATATATATATATAAAAAAAACAACTCAGGTAAATGAAAATTAATACATAGTTTCAGCATTTAAAGTATAGATTCTTATCAAATTACACACCAAATGTATCGGAAAGTTAACCTTCTGTCGTTTTGTTCTTTCAAACGAGGACACTACCCCCTGTAGTAGGAGGGATGCTTGAGGAGGAAAAAATAGATTGCAAAAATCTACACAACTTATTAATCACATTGTGTTTTTTCATCTTATTTCAAAAATGTCAATGACCCGTCCCTGAAAGGGTTAATTATTAAAAGAATGGCAAAGAGAAAGTAATTTTGAACATTGCTTTTTACTGTTACAACTTGTCCCATCTCCAAAGCAAATTATAATAGTCGACAAGTTTTAAAAAAACTATTTCAGAAAAGTTAATATCATTAAAATTGTTGAATGTTCTTTTTTTTGTACATATAACAAATTAACCCTTTAAAGGGCCATTTTTTTCTAGTCATATTATGTTAAAGTATTTTTAGGCTTGAAATGAGAATAAGAAAAAGGATTCATTTAGCTTATTAGATAAATTTAATTTGATTAATTAATTAATTTGGTTAATTAATAATCAACAAATCAAAACACATCATTTTGTCTGAGATACAGAACTGAAGTATCTAAGTTTCTGACTTACTAAAAAATTTTGTCATAACTTATGCCAACCTATATAATTTCATACAAAGATTGATAAATTTGGTGGGAAGCATACTTCCCACGGCCTTAGAAAGGGTCAAGCTATAAAGTGATTATAATTAAGGAACCGAAAATGCATTAAAAAATATAAATATTTTTCCAAAGATTGTCACCACTAGCCTTATATCCATCAGCAATAACACAAAACTGACAACATAAATGAAATGATTGGCATATAGTTTTAGATTCGGAGGTATTTTTTACATACCTGTACTCAAAGAACAAGGTTCTTAATGGAATCTAACCAAAAATTTATGCCAAGCAGTCTATTCAATCTTACAAGCAAGTTTTATTATTGTTGATAGAGGAGATAAATTATTGTAAAAACTGTTGGGGAAAAAAAAAAAAAAAAAAAAAACCACTTTCTGAGATGCTTTATGCACGGGCAATTGCAATTTTATTTTTAAAAAAATCATGTTGTAAATAATTATTTTTGATGTAATTTTGTGTATAAAAATGTTAACGTGATTTATAACCATGCATATTAAAAATGACTATATTTTCATTAATTTTTTTCAAATAAAATATTTGTCTAATCCAACAAATTCAATTACTTAAATATCTAAACAATATTCTTTTATTATATCTTTTACAACCTTAATGATATTTTGCTCTAAGATAAAATTTGAGATAGTGTATTTGCAAAAATTCTGAAATTCTAGACATCACAATGTTTGATTAAAAAAAAAAAAACTCGAAGCATGATTACCCTGGTCCTAAGAAAATAATTTGTTTTTTTCTATGCTTATTCCTTATGTATGTGTAAATAAACAGATATTTATGTATGTTTTAACACATAATACCAATGCATACATAATTTTAAGTAATATGCCCTTTAGAAATTTCCCTGTGAATTATGAACACCCACAACCCTTTTGCATTTGAGTGGTTGCACGAGTTCTTCTTAACCCTTAACTGGGGACGTGCAGTCTGCGAGACCTCTAGCGATAGATTTTCTGTCACCCCTATTCTATTTTTAGCTCAATTGAATGGTTTGACCCTGTAGCTTCCTGTTTTATGACCTTGAATACACGTGCACTTTTTCAACCGATTTCAGCGGATGTTTTTAAAAATAATTCAGTTTTTTTCTTCGAGTGCGGTCTCTAAGACCGCATCTCCCTGTTAGTGTCCCAGTGATAAACACGGCTTAGCATATGGCGCTAAAACTTGGGCCCCTAAATATCATATAGTTTACTGATTCTTTAATGAAGCAGTGCTCCAGACACTTTTAAATGAAGAATAAAGTGATTTTAGAGATAAGGATAATTGTACAGAAGAGTTTTTCGATGAGAGTTCACATTCAACTGATTTTGAAATGTATGTTCAAACATAATTAATTTTTCTAGTGATAATGTATTTTGAAAAATTCATAAAATATATTAATATACCAAGAAATATATATACAGAATTTATAGGTTGATTTTTATACTAGTTCTTAACCTGTATATTTAAAATGCCCTAGAAAACCGTTCTATGAAAGTCACACAAGCCAATAAAAAAAGGGCCAATTTTACCCATTGTCATTTTTTTTATTTTTCATATAATTGTTGAATTTTACATTATATTGTCTTCTATATACCTTCATATACTGTAAAAATAAATATGATTTAAAAAGTAAAATGCTTTTTCAAGATTATTTATTATAATATGTCATTTGAGAAGAAAATGTATGTTCCAACACATTTACTTTTTTCAATGATAATATATTTTAGAAAATTTCTAAAACATATCTATATATCAAGAAAAATATCTGCAAAATATATTGGCAGTTTTTCAAACTAATGCCTTCATTAAAAAATATAATTCGAGTGTAAATGAAATGTGGTCTCGTAGACCGCACCTCCCCAGTTAAGGGTTAATATAGAAAAAAGGTTTGTGCTGTGGTGGATAAAAAAAAAATAATAATAATAATAATAATAATTTATGCAAAAACATTTTGCAGTTCCTGTGTCAGAATAATCGATTCCAGACGATACCTATAAGTTTTGCTTAAGCAAAATATAAAAGGTTAGATAAATTAATCAGAAGTTTGTACTCTTTTATTTTTGAGTTTTAAAACATTTACATTTGCGAAACAAAATGGAAACACTGTTGATAACTATGCTAAGTACAAATTACACTCAACACATAACAACAAGGGAGCTAAATTTATTGAGTATATTAGAATGGAACATTTTCGAATTTTTCTATCATTCTGATGGAAACAGTCATCACTTTTTCAAAATATGTTTGTACACATTTCAAAATTACAAAAAAATTCTAGGAAAAATTATATGGACCTTTATTTTTGGAAGACCAGACCCCATGCTTTCTGAGTGTACAAATATATACTATATACAGTAGATGCAGCCTCTAAGCTGTTAGATTAAACTAATAATTAAGATAGTTTGCATTGAAATATGTTAATGATTAAACTTGGTGCTACAGCTTTTTAGATATGTAATAATATGAATGCCAATATTTCTGGGATAAAGAAAAAATATTTAAAGAACCCTTTCTTGTTAATTTAATTAAAAGAAACGAGATTACAAAAAGAAAAATATATAAAGAAAAATCAAAATTAAGATGCAGTCATGTTTTAACTATAGCAAGACGAAACTAGTTATTCAAAGAGCAGTTTTTTGATAAAATTCAGACAAGAATGGTAAATTAAACTATTATTTTTATGAAAAAATATCACTTTAATTCTTTAGTATTCTTCCTTAATGAAATAGTTTAAGTTAACTAATATAAACCCATTTCACTTCACAATAATAAAAATGTAAAAAGTATCTCTAGTATTCTTTTTCAATAAATCTTTCACAAAAAACAAACAGATTAAAATAAAAGAAAATATGCTGCTTATAGAAATAAGAACAAACTAAAGTAAAATTAGATTTTAACAAAATCTTTGTTATAAAGTTCTACAGTATACACATTCTTGCATGGACTTTACAACTATGATACACTAAGTACTACCTCACGATCAGAATGTTCAATAAAATTATGTGCTAGATCCAATACTAGATCAAAGATGTCTAGTTTAAAAACTTTAATTTACTAATTTGGTGAAAACAATACACAGCTCGCATAGATTTAAATAAGTATTATTAACTAGCTTTAAAAATGTTATATTAAGTCATTTCATTTGTACATAAAGTTTTACCATATCAGGTACATGTTATTTTATCAGCCAGTTTCAACAACAAGTAAGACATGGATAAATTGACACACTAAAATTAGCACACAGGGATTTAAATATGATAAATATCAATACTAACTCCAGTTAAATTTAGAATATCAGACAAAAATTATAAAACATCTCCTAATTAGATTCCATATTAACTAATTATTGCTTTTTCTTAAGCCATCAGTTTAATTCACATAATGTCATGTAACAAACAGAAAAACAAGATGATTAAGCAATTTTCTATTTATTATCCTTCAGGTACAAGTGCATGTAAAATTGTCACTTTCAACAGTTTATTTTTAAATTACATATATTAAAATTTTCTAATAGCTCATTCTCATTTTTTTTATTGTGCAATTAAATCAACCAATATTAAATTTTAATTATAAAAACTTAAACAAAATAATTTCAAACAAAGAGTTCCAACACCACATTTTTTTTTAAAAAATGCTCCGCAGCATTCGATAAATTATCACAAAAAAAAAAACATTTTCCAGAATTAAACAAAACAGCCGGTTGTGTCAAAGTCTGAATGTAACCAATGGGTTCAATTTATTATGTTGGAGAAAGAGATTCAACATGAGATGAGTGAGCAAATGAAGAATGTCTACACCACAGTCTATTGCAGGTGAATTTCTACTGCACTTCTGCTTGAAAATTCACAATGAGGACTTAAAAAGAAAAATGATGACAGAGAGACAAGGAAAATGAATATTTTCAGCTTCAAACTTGATGCAATTTTACAGACATTGACACCTAACCAACATCTATCACAAAGCTGTCCGTTCACTTTCTAACAGGTGAACATCAATTTTTAAAAATCCTGCATTATGGAATTGCTGCTATTCTGTAGTGAAGTGGTGTGCATGGCAATTTCGGATTTGCCCTGCCATTTAGACAGCTCCAACCAACTTCATGAGTCCGTCGGTTGTCATGGATTTTGGTCGTTCCAGAGGCAGGCCCATGGCACGATCCCAGACTAAAGATGCCATCACACCCAGAGCTCGGGATACACCAAAGAGAACAGTGTAGAACTGCATTTCCTTCATTCCATAATACTGAAACAAATAAATATGAGTTACTAATATGCTAAACACAAAATTATCCTTTTGTCTGATTAGCCACTTTTTTTTGTCGAAAATTAAATGTTCTCTTTAAAAATGTAAGGAAATAAACAGAATTAATTTCATCTACTACACATTAAGTCTAATGATAACACACATTGGCGATACATCATGTTTCCAGCATCTAACTGAACCAGTTTGGATCAAAGTAGCCAATTGTGAATTATTTCTTTAAAAGCTGTTTTTACCATATTTTTAAAAGTAAATTTGTGTTTCCCTTTTATTTTAACAAGATAATATACTTTTTTTAAATTTTATACTGGATATTTCCTGTAAATTACATGGCAGAAAAATTGTGTATTTTCATCAGTTAGGATTTTTTTTTAAAAAAATGGTGTTTTTGGACATTAATGTAATCTGTAAAATAGAATTTTCACTTTTTCCTTTATTTTATTGCTCACACAACTTTTAATATACTCCACCCCCCCAAAAAATTTAAATACACGCAAACTTGCAATGCGGAAGCACAGAACATAATTTGCTGATCTAAGTCTTAAATATTTTCAGGCTACAATTGTTCAGACTAGAGTTCTAAATATTTTTTCCTCCATCTTAATTTAATAATATGTTTAGTTCATAAGCTTTACTAATTACAAATCGATGTTTTAATTAAAAATTATACAAGCAATTTTGCTTTCATCAGCACAAATTTGTAGAGTAACAATTCATGTCTGATATGAAAAATTAAACTAGATATTTCCAATATAAACTATTCTTAAACCTAATTTCAAACTAAGATGCAAATGTCGTATATATTCACTTGCATTATCATCAAAAAAATTTAAAAAATAAAAATGCTTGCAACTTTAATAATTTTAAATGCTGGAAAATGTTTGGAATATATATATATATTATAAATAAGTATGATATGCATATGGAAAATGCATATGCAAATGATAGCCTAGTAATTAGTATGCAAACATTCTTGAAAACAATCTTATCTATTGTTCAGCATAAATTACAAATTTTAGTTAGTTTTAATTCAGTTGTCTTGAAGAAGGATTCGACTGACTTTTAATCATATACCAATGCTTTTAAATTATTCATTTTAAGAAATGTATATTTAGACACAAAGACGAATATTTGAACAGATAAGTATATAAACTACAAATATCATTCTATGAATAAAATTATCTAAAATTTACTGCAATCTAGTTAGAAACTGAAGCTATTTTTCAGAAAATGACTAAGCTAGACTCTAATCCAACATGCCCATTAGCCGGAGGCACTTGTTCTTTTGTGACGAGTTGTTCTTTACTATCAAAACTTGACCCCCCTCCTTTAATACATAAATTGTTATTTAAACTTCCTCAACACCCTAACATAGTGTTTTTCTTCTTAATATAGTGTAGGCTCATTTTCAGATTTAGAAAAATGTATATACGTTGTATAATTCAACAATGTTTACAATCCAGATATCTGTAATCCAACAAGTGCCCAGCATTATACGTGTTGGATTATATATATATATATATATATTGTAAAATGATTAACAAAATTAAGATTACCTTTTAAGCACCATTTTTATTCTAAATTTATAGAAAAGTAAACAAGTTTTAAAAAATAGATTTTGAAAGACCATTTTTAAGAGTTGACGAAACACACCTGCAACAGCACTCCACTGTGAGCATCAACATTGGGCCATGGGTTCTTGACTTTTCCCAATTCAAGAAGAATAGGTGGAACAACTTTGTAAATAGTTGACACAAGTTTAAACATAGGATCCTGAGGAAGATGTTTCAAGGCAAATTCACGCTGAGCTACATAACGAGGATCAGTCTTTCTTAACACTGCATGGCCATAGCCAGGTATAACCTAGAATATAAAAAAATGATGTCAGTTAATGCATCATATTTCAAAAGTTCATTTATAATTAGCAGTTAATACATTTAATTTTTATTAAAATTATTATTCTATGCTAGAAAGAAGGTGGCAAACATACAACCTGGAAACTTTAAAAAAAAAAATTATTTAAAAATCATGAATTATATATATTTGTAACTAGAATATCATCACATATTATAATTACAATATATTTTTTTCTTTAAGGTGTATGTATACACTTGAAACTTCGAAAATTGTTCAAAATATCGAATATTTTTTTATTTCTTAATAATGTTGTCTGATCTTTTAGCTTTCAAAGGATACGAAGATGTCAATATTCAAAATATTTCTCGAGTTATACTTATTTTTCTTGTGGAGCTTTTATTAAAAACTCTAGTTACGGAGTTTTTAAAACTCATTTTATGAAGAATGGTATTTTTCCACTATGTTGCTTCATTCAAACAATCATAACTCAACAAGAAATGAACCAAATACAGTTATTTATATATCAAAATAATCTGTATGAAATAGCAGAGGTTTTGTGCCTCAATCAAAGTTATATTTATAGAAATAAATTTTTTATAGCTATTTGAAAGTTAAAATGACAGAAAAAATCTCGTTTTTTCTATTTATTGTTGATGACAAAATTGTTTAAAAAAAACTATACATTTTTATAACTTGATTGAGGCAGACAACATGAAGACTAATATTAGGCATAATTTCCAACTAGAATTATGTGTCTGTGCAAATTAGAATTTAAGATATCATGTTTAAAAAAATAGGCTATTTAGCTCATTAAATATTAATTAATTAATAATGAGTGTATTATGGTTTTTTCACACTGAAATGAGTTTAAACATATATTAATGACCTACTGTGAAAAAACTGGACTTTTAAAGTTAAAATTAAAAAAAAAATCTTCAAGTGTGTATGTACACCTTAATAAACAAAACGGTCTATTTCCCATTATTTTTGCATCGTAAAAGCTATTTCATACATATCCAATATATTTAGCATTTATATAAAAGTAATGATAATAAAATCCTGGCGGAGAAAGATTTTTTTTTTCATCGGAAGTGTAGAAATTAAATATTTAACATAAGGGCAAAATGTTTTGTATTTAAAAATGCGATAAATATATATTTATGTAGCTAGATTCTTAACTAGGTTACATGAAATTAACTAGGTTTTTCATACCAAAATTAAATATTTGGTATGAACCAGAATAGAATTTAATTTTCTAAGGAGATACTTACTACTAAGGAGAAACAGGAGATAATTTAAAGTAGCATCTCCTGATATTCACACTCAATTTCTAAAGCTTTTTAACTGACATTTATTTATTCTCTGTAACTTATATGGGGGAAAAATTATTCATATTTTGAAATTTTATTTTTCAAAATTCAAAATCATCTAATTCAAATGGTTTGGCATAAGAAGCATCAAAATGATACAAGTTATCATAATTCTACTCTTTGTTAAATGATATCCAACAACATTACATAAAATATCAATAAATCTGCAACTTTCAACAATAGAAGTTTTTAAAGATTTAAAATAATATTTGAAATAGCTCCAACAAATAAGGCATTTTTACTTAATGACAGAAATTTCATTTATTGTCGATTCTTAATGTCAATCACACAATTTTAAGTAGATTTATTTATCAAAAAGGATTATTAATCTACACTTAATTCATAACAAACTGAATTACTAATTATACTTTTAATTAACCGATTCATGGATAGGAGAATGGGTGGAAGGAATTTAACACATTTGTCAGTATTTTATTATTTTGTTTTATAAAACATTTTTCACAATTGTCAAGAATTTTTTTATGTGACTATTTGTAAAACAGAATCCAGAATTACTGACAAAGTTAAATATTTAATCAGATATAAGGGATGAATTATTGCATTAAGATTTAGCATTACATTATTTAAAAATGTTTGTAAATTTTCAAAATATTGCATTTGCTAATTTCTTAACAAATTAAAAAAAAATCTGAAAATCAAATTGCTAAATTAAATATAATTACTAATTGCTACTATTTTTACCTATTTTTATGTATCTTATTTCAATAAACATTTTTGATTTTTTCAATTCTCTATATTTTTAAATGTTCAAGGTCTTAAAGATGAGTTAAAACATTTATTAAATTGTGACATAATATGATCATGCTGAAAGTAGTTAAAGATGAGTTAAAACATTTATTAAATTGTGACATAATATGATCATGCTGAAAGTAGTCAGATAAAGTATATACCTGTCCAGATTTTAATGTCTTCCACACAAATTCCTTCATTTGATCTTCAGTCACATCAGGGCCAAGTTCTTTCTGTAACTTAGTTAGCCAAACAAGAACTTCCTGAAAAACAAAAATCAATTTCATGAAAAATTCCAAGCTTCTAAAAAAAGTGTTTAACTATCATTACAGTGTCTTTAATTCATACATTAGTTTATTCATTTTCAGCTTATTCAAGACAGGGTTCCCTAACTTATTAAAAAAAATAATCATCAAAGACACTTTTAAAAAAATTCAAGGATTATAAAACTGCATACTTTAGATATAGAAATGCAAGTAATACATTTGAATAAAATATTTTCACTGTTAATTTATAAAAGCATGTTTATTTTCTTGATTATAACCTTTAATTGTTTAAGGAAAGAGCAAGCAATAAGTTGATTTGTTATGTTTATCTTCAATTAATAAGTTAAAGCTTTTAGCTCAAAGTAGATTTTAAGATCATAATGCAAATGTCTTTATTGCTAGCCACTACACAATAACTACTAAATGCTAATTTCATACAAACTGTTTAAGGGTTCCAATTTCACACACACATTTACAATTTGTTGAAACAAAATTCATTAAAAAATGTTAATTCTATAACAATCTCTTAACTTTAACTTACAAATACAAATTACAATTACAAATTTACTTTTTAATTATACTGATAAAGTTTTATTTTCTAACACTATTTGATTCTGATATGCACTGAATTATTTTCTGCCTTTTCAGCTAGTTTGTTTATAGATTTTTATAGTTTAAAAATTATCTTTTTAATTTCTGTTCTTGATTTTAAATCATTTATATTTGCAAAGTGTTCTCCTTTTTTATGTTTTTCACTATTTTGAGATTGTAATCTTTGTTTGTCCATTCTTTCAACATATTTAGATTTAGCATTTACCTGAATAATATAAGCTCTTTTGTGATTAAAATATTCCCTATTCCACCACTTATTTTCTTCAATTCGGCTGAAACCAAAGGTTTTACAACATATATTGCTTCTTTAAGCATTTAAACTTCAATAGTTTTATTTAAGAAAAATTCTTTTTCAATTATGATCAAGCCATAGGATAATTTCATTAGAATCTTAATTATGCTCACAATTTTCGAGACTGATATTCTCATTATTTTGATGAAATTTTGTCACTTCGATTTTTGGAGATATTTCTAACTCCTGAAATTCTATGGAAATGTAAGCCAAATTATTGAGGAAAAAAAAAAAAAGTTTCAAATTCTATTAAAATAGATACACATTCTTGTAAGTATCCACAGTTCATAATACAGGCTTTCATTTTGTAGGATTTGTATGGATATTCCTTTCGGGTCTAAAAATTCATACTTCTGGAAACCAAAGCTACGAAGGAAGGTGCATATTTAGTTCTGACATTCATATTTCAAATCTGTTGATCTGATTTTCGAGATTTTTTTTTTCTCCGATGACTAGGATTTTTTAGAATTTTGTCTCCAAAGAATATAATATTAACTTTGCTGCAACTGACATATAAATCTTTATTTATTAGAGACTTTTTATTATCAGAGAATATATAAAAATAGTAGAACAAATATTTATTTTCTAACAATTTTAAAGCTACAGTTATTTTGTACCTGATTTGCTAATCCATGAAGTGGTCCTGCCAATCCATTCATTCCAGCAGAAAATGATAGATAAGGATCTGACAAAGCACTACCAACTAAGTGAACAGTGTGTGCACTTACATTGCCTCCTTCGTGATCACTAAAATCAATTAAAAAATTTTGAAAATCATTAATACGAAAAAATATTTTATAAATATATCTTCAAAAAATCTATGATTTCAACACTATCAAAAACTTTATTACATTTTATATACACTTTGTATTATCAACATTTTAAGTATAAAAAAAAATGAAAAATCCATTTAAATAAAATAAAAATGCCAACTCCAATAAAATTACAGGAATCTAAATTAAATGTCTAACGGACATATTAAATTTATATTTTGTTATTAAATTCAAAAGTGGAAAATAAAAGTTATGATATTGAGAATCTTTATTTTAGCTGAATATATTTTTCACAACTCCAAGTTTGTTCTATATATGGGCTAGTATAAAGCAAAAATTTAGCTTCAAACTCAATCATTTTAACTCTCTATTTCAATTCATATATGAATACATTGAAAAATATAAAAATAAAATTGACAATAAAGTAAAAGTTTGTTATTTTCCAAGATTTCCTGAATAACTATTTTGTATAGTTTTAATAAATAAACAATTTCAGCAATAATAAAGAAACAAATAAGCAATTCAATTGATACATAATGATCAAGTAATGTCATGGTGTTTTATATCAGCATTTCATGCTATTTTGATTAAAATTTCATTAAGATTGTATAAAATTAATACTAAATGAAGTGTAAAAATTTTAATTCTTTGGCATTGATTTAATCATTAGTCATGTGTGAAGGCATATTTATACTTTACTATGAATATGTTATGATATGATATGATATCTATAAGATATGCAAGGAATATGCATCTATTATTTTATTTAACACTTTATAATTCCAGTTTTTCTTAGAGGATTTCTATTTAGTTTCATTGGAACTAATTATTCTTTTTATGAAGAAAAAATTATATCTAAATAAATACATCATAGAATATATATATCAGATACAAAGCAATTTGATCTTAAAATATATATATATTCTGTTGCATTGAAACCCTCTTTGTCACAGATGGTTTCAATGCAACAAATTATATGTTTGAATATTCATTTAGCTTTATTAAATATAAAGAATAATGAGAAGAAAAGCATAAAAATATTGTATTAAACTTCTAGATAAATTTCTAATAAATTAAGAAACTGTACAAAAAATACAATTCATTTATAACTGCATAAAAAATTTTCATCATGGTTTATTATTATTCATAAGATTCATATTTTATATCTTAAAACATTCAATTAGAATAATTTTAACCCTTCTTCAAATGTATAACTCAATTTTAAAATTTATATCTAATATGCACACTCTTTCAAACTTTTAACAAACTTGTTTAGCACATCTCAAGCTAAGATGCTATAAGTAAAATAATTAGTTCGCTAAGAAATCTAATGGAATTTAATTAAAGGGTATAAGTTTTACGATAAGATATATGAAGCACAAAAATATAGTTTTATATTATATACACTGATTATCCAATTTTGAACAAAATTTCTATATACAGAGAATAATAATTATTTGAAAACAATTATGCAGTTAATTAATGGATTTTATAATCAATTAATGAAGCAATTTTCTGACTCCTAGTTATAATGAATTATTTTCTATATAATCTTTAAAAAGTTCAGTGTATGTGAACAAGAGAATATTTTACTATCAAAACACAATAACAAAAAAGTAAAACTGATGAGATATGTCATCTAGAATGGACAGCCAACAAGACATGAAAAAATTTCGCAATAATATAGTTTGACAATCTTGGAATACAAATATATCAAAAGCCTGCAAAATTTTTTTCAAAATTCTGCAGCTTAACAAATGATAACAGACAACCAATTAATGGAATAGAGGTAATGTGCTGTGTTTCAATAATTTAAGAAATCAATTCAATAATTTTTTCAATAATTTAAAATTTTCAATAATTTAATAAATTCTTAACCGGAGATTCTTTTAATAGGGGATTAAGTACACAAAAAAATTTGCAGTCACTTTATTTTCCTCATGTGAATGATTATTGTGGAGCATATTTAAGAACCCTGTTTAATATACAATAAATTCTAAATGAACTTCAAACATAACACCCGCAAATAGAATGATATCCAGAAAAAAAATGGGAGGAATCAAGAGTATTGATTGCCAATCCATTATGCAACAAATGGAAGGGAATATTTAAATTACCATATCACAATGCCATCATTATTCTCATAATATTGAAAACTGATCCATTTCCACATTGAAACTGAACATAGATTTTTGAGAAATCTATATTAATTTTATATTATATTATATATATATATATATATATATATATACAAGGCAACAATCCTGCTAATAAAAAATTTGAGATATAATAAGGATAAAAACCAAGGATTTATACAAACCTATGGATGGTCAAGTACAATCTCATAAGCTCTGTAAACTGGGCATCTTCATAACCAAGCATTGAGGTAAAATTGTGAGACCAGTCCTTATTGGTATCAATGGCACCAATGCTACTCCCATCACGATACAGATTCTTGTAAATAGTAGCTGCTATTGGTGGGAGCTTAGCAATGAGACTCATAGCATCATCATATGTCAACTATAAAGTAAAACTTTCTCATAAGCTCTCAAAATTACTATTCAAATGCGTGCTAATAAAATTTAAAAATTAATAAATTTCATAAAATAAACTTTTTAAAATATTTTTTTATTAGTTAAATGAATGGAAGATTTTTTTTATATATTTCAGTTGCCTTTTTAGTTTTCAATTTAAAATAAATTATTATTAAAGATATTAAAATTAATTTTATTTTCCAAAATCCACTACCAGATGATGATATGGGGAATAAAAAAAATGTTAATCTATTAACTAATATTTAATCAAACTTTAAGTAATATTAAGAAAGTACAGTTATCAGGAATATAAATTTAAAAATTAGTTATATTTGGAAGTGAGTGACACATTAATTACAAAATTTCCATCTTTATATAAATGGAGAATATCGTGTTAAATTATTAAAAATTTAACATAAAAAGTGTTCCTAGTAGAAGCAACATTTGATTACCTCCCAGTACTTGGCCTTGGAAACTCCTTCACTGTAAGCTTTGGCAAACATACTTTCAGTATTGCAGGCTGTAATGGCAGCAGAGAACTGAGACATTGGATGCAAATTAGAAGGGAAGTTATTCAACATTGTTACAACATGAGGTGGTAGATCTGCAAGTTCAGCCCACTGCTTGGATAAAGCTTTTACCTAAAATAATAAAATCATCTTAAAGATTGCAAACATATCATGAAATGTACTGATATATTTAATATCCAAAGACTGGAATTTTAAAATACAGTAAAAATTAAATTGCAAGTCTTACAGAAAGACTAGTTCTGGTACTTAATTGCATTTTTCAGGTCACGTATCGCCGATTTATGATACTGATGATTTTTTTTTCAATTAGTTCGAATGTAGTGGACACTTTCAACATTTTCCAAGTTAGAAACTTGGTATTTACTAATGCTATGACATGGGATTTATGACTTTATTTTATTTTGGTACTAATTGTATTTTCTTTTTATAGAAATATGTTGGTAATGAAATGAGAGACAAGACATAACTATTCTATCTGATGAACTCCAGATAAAGAACTGTCATGTTAGCACCAATATGTCTGATGATTTCATAAGCCCTGATAGTGGAATAATGTTCAATTTTTCAATTACAAAGTCAACACTTTGACAAATTCTCAAGCATTTCCATTAGAATCTACAACACTTGCATCATGAAACAGCAAATCTTTTATTATAGTGAAATTTTCATAGGTAAATGAAACCAAATGAAATGCTGTACAAGTTATTTCGTATTGTTATAATTAAATCAGATAAATTTAACTTGATCTCAAAGCTAATTGAAATTTCTTATTTTGAATTTGTTGTATATGAACTTACCTTAGATAAGACAATGCTTCCTTTTACACAGTTATAAAATAATGAAAACTAGCCTTTTGGGTAGAATTAATTCAAAATGTAAATTTTAAGATCTGAGATATTTTCCCCCCTTTGAAAAGAATACCTTGATTCTCTTATTTTCTGACGTTTAAACAACTTTTTATAAAATATAAATAATTTATCAAAAAATACGAGTTCTAAAAAAAATTAAATGCTTTCTTATTCAGAAGTGAGGAAAAGTCAAAATGAAATTTATAACAAACAAGAAAGCACATAAATATGAATGACCATGAGCTTTTTGCATTATTTTCAAAAACTTGAAAAAGTATCTTGAGTAAAGTTTTGACAATTGTAACCAATTTAATTATATGATGCAAAACAGAATAAGTACAAGTATTTTATACCATTTTATTAGTAACATAAAATCCTTTTAAAATATTATTAAAAATTAATTTTTATTAATTTTACTGAATTTATCAATTCTGAAAATGATAAAGCTACTGATCTTACTGTCGCCACATTTTAAAACATTTTTTTTTTTTTTTTTTTGAAAATCGGAAATTAATTTGCATACAGTTTTAATTTATTTGAACTGAAATTTAAGTATGCTTCAAAAGACATTTTAAAAAATATAATTGTTTTTTACTTTATACATCAAATATTGGATTTTATATGGCACGAGCTCATATTGGTCATACTGCACCAAATCAAAGGTTTTACTGAAGTCACATTATAATAATTTTAAGGAAAAGTGAAAATATTATATTTTAAGTAGTGTAGCCAAAGTTTGATTTAAAACATTTATAATCCATGTCCTAAAACTTAAGGGAATAAAGAAATTCAATCTAAAACAATAGCTTGATCATCAGCTTGAATAAGATATGTAATGGTTCTTTTACCGTCTTTTTTTCTAGTTTTTCCTTCAAATGCCAGATGAGAACCCGAGTATGTAAATTTTCTTAAGAGATGATGATTAAATTTTCTTAAAATGTATTTTTGACCTAGATTTCAAGATATTTTATACATCTGAAAAGAATACTAATAGAATGAGATGCAAGTAATTTAGTTGCTATCCTGTAATTTAAGAAATTAGCACTAAAAAAATAGAAAAAAACTTTTTCAATAGGATTTTGAGAGGGTTATTCTGTCCTAAAATAAGGAAGAAAAAAAAAAAAAACTGAAAATTTTAAGAGGAAATAAATATTTCATAGATTCTACAGCATTTAAATTAGTTTAAAAACTTATTTAACTAGTTGTTAACTAAGTTAACATTAAACTAGTTTGCATTCTCTCAATTATACTATCATTCTTATAATTATATGGTATATTTGCTTAAGAAGAAAATTTGAGAGGTAATTAAGAAATTTCACAAACCAAGAAATTATAGATTTGAAAAAATTAGAAATCCAGAATTCCTGATCACAAATATCTTTGATATTTGCAGAAAATAATAATAATAATAAAAGATCTTGCATTAAAGAAACATTGAATCTCCCAATTTTAGATAAATATTAAATTGAATCCAAGCATTATTTTATGGATTCAAAGGGTTACATATACAATTTCTTAAAAAGACAGAAACCTTACCTGTTCAGTTGTTGGTACATCTCCAGTCATTAACAGCCAAAAGAGACCTTCAGGAAGAGGTTCTTCACCTCCAGGGGCTTTAGGAAGTTGTTCTCGGCATTCTGGAATGGTTAGATCACGGAATCTGATACCCTCTTCTGGATCCAAGTGAGAAGTTTCTGTTACCAAACTTTTCATACCTCTCATACCACCATATATCTGAGAAAAATAAATTCAAATTAAAGTCATTATAATAATAACTAAAAGAGTCATGCATTTCTTGGTTTACAATTTTAACTTATTTTGAAATTAAAACAAATGGAAAACAAAGCATATCTAATAAAAAAAATTTAAAACTTTTTTTTTTTTAAAGAAAAAAGGGATTTTATTTTTAAAAAATCAATATGGCATTTAAGTTTCATTATATAAATTTTCTTAAAATGCTTTTTGACCTAGATTTCAAGATATTTTATACATCTGAAAAGAAACAATTTCTAAGATCCAAAAATTAATAAAATCATTAATGTAAATTTCAATACTATTAAGATTTCTAAACATGCAGCATTTTTTTCCCCTTGAAATTACCAAGATGATGATTTCAATAGTTAGGCTATATGAAAATTAGTAAAGCATGAATTCTTCCTAAATTGCTCAGGTATATGTGTCTTATGGAGTCTAAACATCAATTGTCTCAGGAGTATCTAAATATTTTTATAAAATACCCATCTTTGCAACTGTTTACTAGTTACATAACAAAGCAAATTATGAAAATGTAACAAATCATTTCTGAACAAGCTTTTAGTTCACACTAGAGGGATTTATTATAACAGTGGATGATATATTAAGGTGAGTAAATTATGTAAAACTTTTTGGGCCATTGACATAACAAGCAGCAAGTAAATTTTAAATAAGTCATCATCTATTGACATATGTTACCATGCAAATTAGCATTATCAATAACTAATTGGATTCAATAACATTCATAGACTGCTGAACATTGCTAAGGACAAATGACACCATTACTTATAACAAATTGTGGAAAGTTAGAATAGGTGTGGAATACATTAACAAAAGATAAGTAAATACTAATGTTCCTAACCATGCCTGTCACCTGATAAAGATTTGATATATGTGGACAGTCGCTGTTTTAGCTAAAGCTTTAGAGGAACAATTTAATTGACCTGATTGAAATTTTGAATACATCTTTCTGATATCATTTTGATGAATTCAAGCATGACTGTATTATTGAAAAGATTAAAGAGAGAGAGAGAAACATTTTGTCAGGTGACACTGATCTAGCATTGTTTCAGGGCTATGAAAAACATTTAAAGCAATCACAGCAGAGATTGTGTTAAAAGAATGATGTTTGCAGAAGATAGATACGTTGTGCTATTCGCAAAAAGAACTGGCAAATCACAGCCTAGCAGATGCCAATGAATTTCTAACTGCCACAAGACTGGATCTTGAAAAAAATGTAGTCAGGTATTTGGGATATAAATGATAAGGCTCTTTTCTTTACCATTTTTCAGACTATGTTACACATTTGCAATAGTATTATGAAAATCACAATAAAATCAAATAGAACTGGTATTGATTGTTATTTGCAAATTAAGATATCTAACCTAAATGTAGATGCCAATTAATCTGGCATGTTAGTGATCTGCTTACAACTTTAAAAATATCCAAGAGACCAATATTTGACATTTATCCTCATAGTATGGACCAATATCCTGATTAACAACTTGCACTCCTCTACATGTGTTAGTACCTCAGAATATGACTGGTTAGCAATATTCTATAACTTTGTTCTTTTTGTTTTTCATGATAAATGTGGACAACAATGCACTATGTCATCAAAATGAGTCTCCAATAATGTTTAGACCACAATCATATTTCTTATCATCTCACAAGATAAGCATATTATCCGGACTTCAATCTCTTTGAAAATGTCTGAGATGACCAAGGCATGCGATTTGTTGGTTAAATATATTTTTTAACAAACAAAAATACTCTCATTTGTGCTTTAACAGAGAAGTGGGATAAACTGCTACAATAGTTATTGGACAACATTGTGTAAAACATGAGATGACATATGAAATATTGTACTATATATATTACATATCCTGTACTAACACATTTTTTTAAAATGGGCTGTAAGTGTTCATACAAAACAGTCCATTTCTCCAAACACAGAATCAAGATGCACATTTTATTCCTTTCAAATGTTTTCAAACTTTATGTATATTTCAAAACAATAAATATACTTATTCTTATATTGTCTGAACAGTGTGGCAACAACTGCTACGTCTCCATATTTGCTTAATATTAATAATACACTCAATTTATAATCAATCCTCTATTAAACTAATTATAGTAGCCAATATAAGCAAAACTTCCATTTGACATTAAAAGACTAAAAAATTATATTTTGCTATATTCTTAAGAATAGAAAACTATCTATATATTTAAAGAGCTACATAAAAAAAAGAGTCAATTTTAAGTAAGTATATAAAAGCACAAAACTAATAGAAAAGCATATTAAATGCAATTTAGACTTTTTTTAAGAGAGAGAGAAAGAAAAAAGAAAAAAAGAATTTTTTAATCACCTGGTCCACAGTGATTTCTCCAATAACTTTACTTCCATAAACTTCACGGAATTTTTTTACGGCTTTTTGATGCTCAATAATCTTTTTTGCCATCAACCCTTTCAGATCCTAAAATAAATGCAAACAAACAGTTTAATGAAAGAAAATGACATGTTTATAAATCATAAAATTATAAATAAAAATACTTACTGTAGTATCACTGAAGTTCTTTGCAAGAATGGAAAGGGGTGTAAAAGTTGCCTAAAATGAGAAAAATAAATACTTAAAATGAGAACATGTATTCAATGCTAGTTGAATGAAAAGAGTTTGGATTTGCAATGAAAAGTACTTATACAATTACAATGTAGCTACTTTTGTTTTTTAAAATGTTATATTACTACTGAATCGTATAGAAATAAGATGGTTTTTGAAATGTATTCTTAATCTTTTTAAAAAGGTTTATAAAAATCTTAAAAAATTAATATTTTATAAAGAAGAAAAATTATTCTGAAGCAAATGAAAACAAATTGATATGTTGTTTAAAAATATCAATAATATATTTGCCACAAGAATAGTTTTAGTTTTAATAAAAATTCTACGAAGCATATTTCATTTTGTTATTACAGTAATAATAAAAACCATGCAACTGCTTACACATTATAATAATAATAATCACAACACAAAGATGATTGCAGCATAGTTGTAGAACATAATAAATAAGTAAAACCCTTACATTTCTACAAATTAATAAGATAAAAATAATCTTAAATCTAATATGATAGTGAAGTTTAAAATAAATAAAATACGACAGTAAATTGTATGGTTTTTAAAAAGAGAATAATGTGCATTGCCTATGGACACTAAATGAATAAATTCTACATTGGCAATCCAGGATGCAACTATCCATATCAAATAAATTTTTATGAATCATCTATGAGGTAAAACCGAGATTTACTGAAAATATTGCTTAAACCTCTTACTTCAATCACTAGTGTAAACTAAAATAATAAACATCCCAGTATACATTAGCAATATTCTTATTCTAAAAATAATTTAAAGAATTTTTCTTTATAATATTTTCAACCTTTTTATTATAATATCTTAGACTGCTTATATTCACGTTAAAATATATTTCAGGCAGCAAATGCTAAGGAAATTTAAAATGATTATCTAAGGAATCTTGAAAATAATTTAGATGCTTGTGAAATCTCCCCTACTCCTTTTTTCCCTAGCTAAATTGATGTATTAATTGAAAATTAAAATCTTTAAAATTATTAAAATATTCTATGCCATTAGGAAACAAAAATGTGTTTTAAAACATGAGAATGTGAATTAAAAAAAATCAAAATTCTGTCCTTACAAATATGAAGTAAAATTTAGAAAAACCAATAAAACTATATCTCATTTTTTGATTTTATCAAATTATGAAATTAAGAATTTGACAGTTTTTTTTTTTTTTTTAATCTTCAGAATAAGAACAGAGTTACATTTAAAAAAAAACTTCAGTTTTACATGATTCAATGATTTTTTTAAACAAAATTTTAACATGGTTTATTTGAATTCTTTTTCTTTTAATTTATTTAAAAATATAATACCTTGATTAAAAACACAATTTTTACTAATTTTGAAAATCATAATAAATCTGCACTTTAGGACTTGCAAATACATCTCAAATGCTTTTAAAATTTTTATTTAAAAATATTCATATAATAAGATTTTCTATATGTAGGAATTATATTAACATAAAATAGCATAAAAATGTAAGTTTTTTTCAAGAAATATACAAATAATGATTATTTTTTAATCATCAAAATACCCCCTAGCATGTAAAGCAATATATGTAACAAAATTTTAAAAAAATCTACAAAATAAAATTAAAGTGCCTTATAAATAAAAACTAAAGTGCATATCAAGAAAGTTGAGGAGGTTTGAAATTATCACATGTTGAAAGAAAACAGATAAGATAAGGCGTACATCCAACAATGATGTTAAGGAACGAACATATCTTCAGTCAAGATAAGTCTATAACTAGTGCTAGAGAGAAGTTTTAGCATTAAGATCAATTTTTGGCACAGAGCTAATTTATCAAATATTTGGATTATTCTTTTGCTTTTTGAAATTTCCAAGTTTAAAGTAAGTAAAGTATTTGATATTTTTATTCCAATTGCAATAAACTTAGGCCATATCAACATTTAGATTGACATGCTTCATCAATGTGATAATGCCTGAAAAATTCTCAAAAATTTTATGTTTTAATGCTAAAATTATATATCAGTAATTAAAAAAATTGAAAATTTTAATCATAAAAAATTTAAATAGTGATTTTTATATTAAAAAATTTAGCACTGATTGCTCTAAATCATAATATAACCATGATTCGTATCATCAAATAAAAAAATATCTTGTAAAACATTTCTAGACTAAAGTTAATACTAAACACAACTGAATCAAAAAATTTTTATACAATAAAATTGCTAATTTTCAATTAAAAAGTTGTTTTAAACTGTTATATGCTATATTTTTTTTTTCTGGAGAAAAACTAACAAAAAGAGAAACTCGGGCACTTTATTTTCAACACACTATTTACAAAAGAAATATGATGCTTAATCATTCACATGCAAATAAGGATTCATTTTTGCACTTAGGAAATTGTCTAATTTCCAAAAATTAACCTGAGTTTTTGCTATTCAATGGCAGCCATAATAATTATCTAACAAGAAAATGAAAATCATGCACCATTCAAGAAAATAAGCCAGACTTGACAAATGAGTGTAAAAGATGCCTATACACAACAGTTAAGTGAATCATATTTAATCAATTAAAAGAGGAGAAAATTTTAAGGAAAGAAAAAATAATTATTTGAACTTTTTATCATTGTAATTACAAGGGCTGTATATTCAATTTAAAATCAAGTATCGTTTAAATTTCAGACTATTCTTAGTCATTTCTTTTTCTTTCCTAATTTTTAAATTCACAGGTAAAACTATAGTTCTGTGTAATTTTGTCTTAGAATTATTTGACTGTGTTGGCTGTAAATTTTTAAGCACAAGATACTGAAATTAAAATTCTTCTAAATGATCTGCAATCATATATTTTGTGATTTCGTTTCTTGTAATATTTATAATTTATGAACTGCCTCTAGATATCCATTAAGATAACAGGACGGGTAATCAAATTTTATCATAAAAAACTTAGAACTTTTTATATAGCACAATAAAAAATAAGAATCAATATTAACAAAGCATTTTTGATCATAGAAATATGTATTAAACAGAATGAAATTTAATTTCAGATAATTATGGATATTGAATGCCACTAGTAATTGCTAAATATCTTTCATTAATTTATTTAAAATATTTTTCTTATGCAAATGTCCCAAGAAGCATTTTCTTAATACATTATCATTGCATTAAAAAATTATTTTATTACACTACAGCAAGTTGTATTACAAAGAGTACACTGCCACTCCATTAACAAATCAGTTTATTTTTAAAAAGTTAAGCACATAAGAAAACAAATTTAGAATCATGCTAATTTTATCAATTAAATAAACAAAAGTTTATATTTTTTTTCAGAAATTTCACTATCAAATACTTTAAATTTCCTAACTAATTTTCCCCCCTTAATTTTTAGAGAAAAAAATAAAATACTTTTAAGGTTTTTATACAAGAACCACTAAAAATAATCAGTTTTTAAAGACTTGTAATGATACTATGTATCCCGAATAAAAATAATGGCTTACAAAATGGGGGGGGGGGTGACTAGCTTCCTGAAATTTTCATAATTTACAGGTTACAATACACAAGCATATATTATATATATATATTTCAGTTCTCTCCTTTTCTTTAATTCATTAATGAAAAACTATTTAATTTCTTAATCTTTTCTTTGAAAGTAGTATAGATGCTTTATCAACAATTATATTTTATCAATTCATAAAACAGTTATACCAGAAAAATAATATAATTTCCATTCTTCCCCTAATTAATCTTAGTTCTAAGTAATTGGCCGTTTTTTTTTCTATTTTTTTCTCTTAATTTTATTTATCTCATGTCAAATGAGTAGATTCCTAATGAAGAGAAACCAAAATAATAAGTTTATAGGTGATCAAAAAAGAACAAACCTTTGAATGGTTTAAAAAGGGGTGTCTTAAAATGTATGCCTTTTTTTAAAAAAAAAAAAATCACAATCTTTGTTATAAAATGTTTTGTATATTAAATATTCTACACATAATTTTGTAATCAATACACTTTCATGCAATCAATAATCATCCTATTTAAAAACAATTTAATTCCAATGAAAAAATGCAAAACTTAAAATAATTAGTTGCATGCTTTATATGTTGTTGTTGAAATTTCATTATCTATATATATATATATATATATATTGACTTTGAAATATTTTACATATACAATGAATCTGATCATACTTATTAATATCTTTCTACAACAGTTTTAAAGACAGCAGTTACTTTATAGTTAATTCAACAGCAATCCATAAAAGCAGCAAATAAGTGCCTTTTCTTATTAAACACAATAGCAACCAAAATGGTGTAAAAATATAGGAACCTTCCACAGCCAAACCTACTATTCAGGCATTAAGAGTTGCTGTGTCTGCGCATATGTAGCAATTGTCATAATAGAAAAATATAATTATGCATCAATAATTTATATATTTTTGATGTGCATATCTACAATTGAAATATCTAGTAGTTCTTAGCAACTAGAAGGAAGGGAGGTTAACTTCCTAAAAATCTTTTTAGTCATATTTTTTAAACTTATTTTCACTTGTTAAATTTTGATTATGGATTAATCTTTTGATTTATTTTGTTACTCAGTTTAAAAATTTCAGATGTAAAAAAAAAAAAAAAAAATGTCCTCAAAGTATTGTCATTTTTTTTTTTCTTTATTCCTTGTATTTTTATAACATAATGACTTAGTTTCACTAAAATTATGAATGACAGACAGCACAATGTCTCCATGAGATAGGAAAACTATCTACCTCAAATGAAAATAACTTTTTCAATACAATATTCTATTTCACTGTCATGACAATTCCGGATGGACTCTGGCCATCCTCAGAATTCCATTAAATGCTGTTTTGTGCTTGGCTAAGATAATATTAACATCACAAAAAGATAAAGAATTCTGTTTCAGTATACATTTAAAAAAAGATATACGAGGAAATCTGCATAGTTAATAAAGAGACATAATTTTGTAGATGCATAGCCAAAAAGAAGAAGCCTTTGGAATTTCACTTCCATTTATTTTACTACAAGATTCAGAATTTTGTACAAAGGGAAAGTCAATAATAAAGAGATGTATCTGTTCATATCACAATACATGAGCAAAGTGTCAAACATATTTCCCTTCAGTGATTTCACTAAAAGATTCTATTGGGGAATTCTAATATGTAACATGTGTAAACTTAAGAAATGGAATCTTAGGTATATTTGAAAGAAATGTGTAGGTATTAGGGAATTTTATCCCTTTTCTCGGAGTTTCAAAAATTGCAAAATCAAAAAGATAAAGGGTGGGTGGAGTGGAAAGAGGTATTTGGATCAGGAAATAAGAAAGCATTTTAGAATGAAGTAATTTGAGCTAATTTAAGAGAAAAATCAGTAAATGAATTATGATTTAAACTGAATTAAGTGACCTTATTAAACACACAGACACTACATATAATATTAACACTTTTTTATATTAATGGGAAAAGTAATGTTGATGAGCATAATATTTTCTAGGTATAGGAGAAACTTTATTCCAACCACATTATGAATTTGTATCTTAATTCAAAGTCTCTCTATAACTACTTAATGCTTAGTCTTTTATGATTGAAAAATATCTAGTATTAAAATTAATGAAGGTAATATGATAGATCAATAAAAGTCAAAATGCACCAAACATAGCCATTCAATATCAGAAAGAACAAGGTTTTTTTTTTTTTTTTTTGGTCATCTTTGCTGTTTTGATTCCTGTATTTGTTTGAGATGAATATATTTGATAATTGCTACTGTTTGTTTTTATAAAAGTACCAAAATTCTACACTAGTAAATACTAAATATTAATTTGAACTAATTTATTATAAGTTTTATTATCAAAGATGTGAATATTCAAGATGATTAATGAATTATCATTTATAAATTTATCTGCATTTTTATTCATACGTAAAGGAAAAAATATTAAATGAAATTGAATTATTTAGTGATGAAAAAAAATTAAGATATTTCTTATTTTAATAATATGCATTATTTAATATTAAAACAAATATTTCAATAAAAGAAATGAATGATTTTTATTGGATCATGTAATATTTAAATATAGTATCACTTTTTAAAATATATCCCCCCCCCCACCTTATAAAAGAAACCTGGAGAAATAAAAATATTCATTGTAAAATTTATAAATTTAAAATTCCAGAAAATACTTTAAAATATCACAGATTTCAGATATTTCTTGTAGTGATTACTTTCTATTACTTTCACAAACCTCAGACAATACAGAAAAATTCTGATTAGTTTCAAACCCACATTAACAAAACAAGATATCAAAAATTCTAACTATACAACATTCCAACAAAATTTAATGAGTATCCCCCATCCAACAAAATTTTAATTTATTGCAAATGACCAATTTTTCTTTGAATCTCATTTGCCTTTCCCCCCTCAATTTCCAAAACTGATTGGATGGAAGAAAATCCATTTTGAAAAGGGAAGAGATGAAATATAAAATATGATAGAAAGGAGTAAAATATATTTTAAAAGAAAGGCAACTATTCATAGTTAAGTTTGTAAGAGACAACTGAGGACACTAATGTTAATCATGAAGAAATTTCATCTTTATTCATTGATCAAAAGAATTTACACACATTTTATGTCTTGATGTCTGACTAATAAACATTTAAATGTATGAAGCTAACTAGAAGAATTTATTCAGATCAATTATTTTTAGATGTATGCTTGATAATCAATGAATTAATCAACTAGTTTTAGAAAGAGTTTGACTAGTTTTAGAAAGAGTTTGACTTGTTTCAATGAATTAACATTGAAAGACAAAATAATTCACAATAGTATTATGGTTTATATTTAATCAAGCAATGATTTAATGTAAGAAAATAAGTTGTTTTTGAAAAACTTGCATGATGATATAATTTCTTTTTCTTTAGCATTATGGCCTATGCAGGCCAAGACTATCCCAGTAAGCTTATGTTATTGCTACATATCCAGTGCCACAGATTTCCATTATCCGACACCCCATAGATTGAGGTTTTTGTCAACGCTTTCAAAGCTGCCTAAACAGTGGTTAACCTCTTTAGCTTTAGTCGGCTTTCTAGCTGGTTCGGTGTACTCAAATCTTTGTATGTGTCCGAGCCCCTAGATATGATAAACTTTAATGATTTCAATGATGAGGGTTCTTTGAATTTTTTGTATGGTTCATGGATATGAAGTGTGTGCCAAACATTATCATTTACAGCACCATAGATTTTTCTTAAAGTTTTCCTTTCAAATATTAGCAGTTAGTAATATAACTTGCATGAATAAATACAATTTATCTTCCAAATGCTTTACTGATAAAATATTCAACAGTAAATTCAAAATCTTGTTGATGAAGATATATATATATATATAACACATTATTTCTTTGGCATTAAATAGGAAATTAGCAAAGAGTTCTTACATAAAAGGCATCGCAAAAAAGTGGATCAGGTATTTATTTCTCCTAAACAATGCACTTTGACTTATATTTTCAGTTACTAAGTTTCAGTAAATAAAATGGACAATTATATGGAAATGTTTTGGCTTCCATGGAGACTGAAAAGTTTAAATATTGAATTTTTATACAGTCTCCACAGAGTAAATGTATCAATCGGTAAAATATTTATCTTACATTTATTTATTCATGAATAAAGTTTCAGGCTCTTATCTATTCAATTTGTAGAGGTATATATAATTTCTGATTTAGAAGAAAACATTTATTTTAGAAATGCAAATTTCATTAAATAGAAGAATGCAGGAAAAAATAAAAACACTCATATTAAAGGGGGCTGTAAAAAAATTACTATTTATCTCCACAACACAAATTCATAGAACTGCAAACCTTATTAAAACGAAACTTTGTAAAAGGAAATATATGTTTAAGTGCAATATTCAATGAAATAAACATTTGACACACTTTTTTAAGATTGTAGAACTGCAGCATCCAATATTTAAATCCATCAATAATTTAAAATAGTTTTCCTTTTAAAGTCTTCCTTTCTCTCCACCCAAGGGGAAACAGAAAAATTATATTTAGTTTATGTGAAGTTATGTTATTAGTTTTCTTTTTTTATATGAAGAATTATGCTTTTTATTCTAAAAAGAAGAAACTTCTTCAGATTCTGCAATATATATATATTTTTTTTGTCTCAATTTTCAAGTGAAGAAAGAAATTGTGGGAGAGAATAGAAATGCTAAAAATAGTTCAAAAACTTTCCCACAATAGAAAAATTTATGAGCATAATATCCGAAAATAAATTCTAGGATTATTAAAGAAGTTTCAATTCAAGAATTATGTAGATTACTCTAATTTAAAAAAAAAATTATAAATATAAAAAAATGAAATTTTTTACAATCCAAATTATTTTTTAGCCTTAAATTTTCAAGAATGTGTGTGTTTTTATATAAATATTAAGGAGTTTTAAATGAAAAATCATGCAAGAAATTATTTAAAGTCATGACCAACAGTTTGCAACTATTTACATTGCGGGGGAGGAGGAAGAAAAAACAGGAATTTTTAAGAAATGCAATTTCTTAAAAAAATATCAGAATTTATGCTTTTATTCTCACATTTTATGTTATTAGCTTAGAATAAAAGAAAGTTTGTTGAACAAACACAAATTCCTGAATATGATCTATAAGTAAATAACACTAAATAATATTAATTGATTAACACTAACTAATATTAATTTAAAAGTTTTTATTTATCCTATAATTTTTTTGTAGGCACCCTTTGAAATACTCCCTTTTATAAGTTACATTTAACCTTGCATATCATATTACAATTTTTCAAATTTTATAACAGCATAAACTCTTATAAATAACAGTAAGGAAAAAAAAATTGCTTAAATTAAAGTTAAATTTATAACCAAAATTGATAATTGCTTAATTTTGCAGCATTAAAAATTTCTCTAAGTGTTAGATCTAAATTTTTTTAATAGTTATTAAATTCAAAATTTCTTTTTAAAAAAGCAAAAATTAAATTATGAAGAAATGCATCATTACATACAAATTAAAGATCCATCATGAATGAGCTAAAACTGCATTGGAAATTAAAACCAACACCATTGGTATTAAACAAAATTTCAAAATTCATGCCATAAAATTGAATAGAAATATAGGAAAGTTATTTTAAACCTAAGTAAAAGGATAGAGAAAGATGTTTAAGCTATTTGATAGTTTTAAAGAGCAATTCCTAATAAAATAGCATATTTTGATATAAATGTATTTCTTTTCTAGCTGATAAGAACCAAACTATTACACTTAAAGAAGATTTAGAATTTTGCCTTTTGATTTTTTTGATAAAATTTTCTTAATGGACCTTGATTCTTTTTCAAGAAAACATATTGAATAAAATTTATTTTGCTTGCAATTTTAAGGGTACTGAGGTATTGTTAAAAAATCACCTGCTCTTAACTTTCTGGTTAATAAAAAAATCTCCTGAATGTTGGTCATTTTTTCAACAAAGGTTATAAAAGATGAATACCATAAAAAATACAATCTATTAAGTTCTGAAATTATCTGTGTTATATCACAATCCAAGTTAATAAAAAAATAAACTGTTAAAATATGATTTAATACACAATTTAAATATTCACCAATGCAATTATTTCATATGAATACAATTTCTAGATCAATGAAATATTTTCACAACGCACGAGGAAGATAAAGGGGTTTCCTTCTGAACATATTCATCACTTGAAAATTAAATTTATCTAAGAATATAAAAAAAAATAATTTAAATGTATGAAAGAAATATGCTTTATATATTTTCATTTATATGGAAATTATCTAGTCTATGAAGATTAAAATATATTCACCCTTAATAATCAAATCTGATTTATAGAGCACATGTTCGTAATAATTTATTTTAATAAAAGGCATCTTCTTTCAAATTCAGACAAAACTATAAAGCTAATTTAAACGTGTCTTTCTTTTTCTTTTTTTAGAGTTTTTATCAATATTTTTGCCTCAACCAAACAGGCATACTTCTTAGAAGAATATGTAGGTAGTAGATGCATTTTCCCGCAGGTTTCGAAAGCATTAACTTCTATTTTTATATTAAGCTTTCAAAATTCAAATATTATACACCTGTTATTAGACTGAATTTTCACACAATTTTTTTATTGTTATTTACATATAAAACTGAAAAACTTTTAAAATTTAAAACGGTAAATGTAGTAGATAAATTCTGTCTGGAAAACATTAACAGTAAAAATTTGTGGAACATGCCATGGAACAATTGGTAATAATAAAAGTATATAATTTATTACAAATCAAATTTTATTATCAGTATATCTTAAAAACTGTTATAGTTCAAACTAATATCTTTTTTATGCTAGGACTATCTCATAAAAAATAATTTTAAAAAAGATGATTTTTTTTTGTTGCATAAAATAAATAATCACTAGCAAATAGTTTTATACCATATTTTATTGTTTTATAATATTTATTTAGTTTATATTATTATTGCAATCATTTTAAATGCACATAATTGAAATAAGTTTGTTTCTTGCTCTTGTCACTGCATCGCTTTTTTTTTCCAAGGTCCAATTCAATAGAATTTAAAATAATTTTATCTAAATTAAGAATAAGAATAATTTTAATTAAAATATGCAGAAAATAGCCATAGTCGGAGATGAAAAAAGTAAAATAAAAAAAAATGCTGATAAATTTAAAGTTCTGTGAGAAATGAATAATTAAATAATAAACAAAAAATTTGTTTGTAAATGAACAATAAATACATATCATATATATAAATTAGTATAAAAATTTGTAAATTAGTTCTACTTTGTAAGTAATAAGTACATGTTCTTTAGTACGACAAGGTCATGGAATGATTCCGATACAATATTTCCGAATAGAAAATGATTAATATTCATTAAAGTAAACAACTAGGATCACAAAGACACCTGAGTAAATTGCGTTTATCAGATAAAAAAAAAAGAAGCAGCGATAGCGTCATAAAAAAAAAATATTAATCGATGAATTATTACTTAGTTAGAAATCATAGTTACCTGAGGTTGAGCAACGAGACGATTTGCAATTATTCTCATTACAAGCGCCATTTTCGTTTAATAATCAAGAATTTGTTACAAAATTTCACGTTAAAATAGAGTTCTTAAGTAATTATTAATATAAAATGCTACGTTCGCCGGTAAAACGTGCAAGTTTTCCAAGCTCTAATCCATTCAGAGAACACGAGAACCACGTCGTAAAGCCGGAGCTCAACTACACAGCCAGCTAGCTCACCGAAATTCGGCCTTTACCAGAGGTCGATTGTCTATTTTAAAATAATTAGTTTCTTTTTCAGAAAATTTATATATAGATATAAAGAATATAAGTCATTTTTATATTTTCTAAAAAAATAGTAATTTTTTCCAGCTTTTTACTAAATGAATTATTCCTTATTACTAGGGATTATTTTATTGCTCATATCTAATACTATTCGTATAGCGGCGTTTGCTGTAGTAAAGCAAAACTACCAATAGCGATTTTCATAGATAGAAAGCAAATTCGTCTGCAGATATAAGGAGGAGTGGTCGGCGATTTTAATTAACCGATAAAAAATATATATTTGTCTTTGAAATCAGGTGCTTCTAAGAATAGTTTTGTTGTAGAGAGATAAGAAGGTGAGAAGATAATTCTATTCTATATTTACACATTTGTGTGATAAGCTTTGTATTGTTTACTTTTGACATATTGACTTCGTTTCTGTTTCGTCTGTCATCAGTCAAGTATATTGTAGATCTATTTATTAACACAAACTGATATATATTTCGTAACTTTTCTATTATTAGTCTTTTTATAATTAATCTGTAGATTTCAATTTTACGTGAGTTATGACGAAACATTTGCAAAGTATTGATCTTGGCAGATACAAAATTAATTGCATTTTAATTATAACATATATAACATGCATTTTATTATAATATATATATGATGTTAATTAATTAAAGTAAAATATCGTGATATTTTTTTTGAGAAGTGTCATAAATACTCGGAATATGTTTAAAAAGTAATATTTTTTACTTAAAATCTTTTCTGCTGTAATATTCTTGATAATTCTCTAAAATTTTTATTTGATTAATTTATGTGATTTACCATTTGTCATTTCATAAATTTCATCGATTTCATATTTTAAGATTATTTATATATGCTGCATTAGAGAGTTGAAGTTGGTGTAAAGATTTTTTATTCTTATCTCTTGAAATGATCAAAACAAATTAAGTTTTAAAAATCATAAATATACCAGATGAATTAAAGAATTATTTCCCAATTTTAATATCTTAGTATTTATATTAATTACTCGATATTAATAGAATACAAATTAATAAAGTTTTACTCAAAATAAATGGATGCAAATTTGGAAAGATTTTACTCCAAATGAAAGAATATAAATTTATAGGGATTTTACTCAAAATAAAAGAAAAAATCGCTTAAATGATAATGATTTCTCTATACAGCATTTTTTTGTTCTGAACTTGCCTTGTATGATTATCTTTTTTATAATTTATATTACTGCCATCCTTTTTTTTTTTTTTTTCACATATGGTCTGAGTTAAAATTGCATGTTCTGATTGAGATGGAAAGGCTGAATTAATAATATCTAAAAAGAAATAGAATAATAATAAAATTTTGTTACACTATCAAATGAACTATAAAATATTAAGTCAGCTGTTAATATAGATCTAATAATGACATAAAATATTTATTTTAGGGTATCGTAATTGAATTCTTATTTTGAGTTTGCTTAAGTTCAATCTTTTCTTCAAACTTAAAGGTAATGCCCATTTCTAGAATAGAGTTTCTGTAACTGTTTTTGGGATTTCACCATATGTATACATTATCTTTAGTACCGTTCTGAATAAACACTCAATGTAAAACATTCTATTTGGCCCTGCTGACTAGAATTAACTAAAAATGGATGATTTTTTTCAGAAATTAGTGGACTAATGTATGAAAAATCTGATTTTAATATTCTACATCTTTTTTTTTTATTATTATTGATTGGTGTGGGGGGGTAAGACACGTTTATGTCCTTATATTTTTCAACTGGATTTAGATGGGTTAGATTAATATTTGGTTATGAAACTAAACAGATATTATCATCATAATCTGCAGTATCAGTGAAAAATATTAGATTTTTTTTTTAAATTTTAAAACAATAAAATTTTTTTTTAGGGATGCTCTCTAAGACCCAAGAGAGTAATATAAAAATAAATTTAATTTTTATCTTATATATTTTAACACATTACTGGTGTTTAAGCTTGCTAGCAGTGCCAGCCCCCCCCCCCCCCTGGGGTGACAAAAGAGGAAACCTCTCAGTTCAGACTGGGTTCTCCTGCGAGCTGGACCAAGAGATAGATGCTCCTCTACTAAGCAGGAGATGAAATCCTCATATTTATTATTGTTCACAGTTACCTCCTGTCAAGCGAGGGTGGGATCTAATATTACAATTTTATGATGCTTTTTGATAATTTAATTAGCATGAATCAAATCATAATTTTATATATCTTTGTTGAGTTTCACAATAAACTGTTTAAAAAACTACAGCTCGCTTCATTTTATTGAGCTAGAGACAACTGATATAGAAGGTTGTAGCTTTTAATTTGTTTTTATTGTTGAATTAGATTCGAAATCAGTTTCCATCGAATTGCTATGTTATCAAAAATTTAAATCTATTGTATTCAAATTTTTATTTTTATAGCTGCTCTGCTTGGAAGGTCGTGCCTTCTCAAAAGTTCGAGATTTTTTTTTCTGTGGCTGTTTGTCAATTGTATAAATAATGAATGAAATTATTATTGATTCAAATGATGAATGATTGGTGTTTGCCAATATTTTAGAGATACCATCAGTAGGAATATGCCTATCATTGCCTTGACAACTGTTAACCACAAGGAAAATTGTGTTATTTATTTGATCAATTTAGAAAAATTGTTGTTGTAATAAGGGATAAAATATATACAAATAAAATTCTATTTTTCTACTCCTCAACAGACTATTACAAGGACACTTTACATCTGCTTTGCCATAATGAAAAATTGTATTAAATAAGCTCTATGCAATCTAAAAAATAATAATTTTTATTAGATGATAAAATGTTACAACATTAAATTTATTATCAGGATGAAACAATAAATAAAATGAAAGGCTCAGAATAATTAAATGTATTTGAAAATGTTGGAAACTATCTTAGGATTCTCACTCAATTACACCATTTAGATATACCTTTAAAAGTGATAACCTTGATGGAAATTTTGATGATTTGATGCATGTTCTAAATAAAATATTTTGTACTATAATAATTAAATATAGAATGTAACAAAAACATCTTTTTGTAATAATAAATTTCTATTTTGAATTGTATAATGCTGTTTTGATCTCTGATTTATTATTCATAGAAAATGTATTAAATTTGTTCATAAAACATCCTTTGAAACATTTCATTAACAGATGAATTATGTATTATTGAACTTTTTTGTTTAAATATTATATTAAATCAAAAATTGATGGATTTGTTTTAATTTTGTCGTTAACAGTTTATATTTTGCTTGCCTAAGTAAAAAGAAAAGTGTTACTATTGTTAGCATTTCTCTGTCAATCAATTTTCTCTTATATTGATCTTTCAGTGTATTATATTTCATTTAGATATGCAATTGTAAGCATCAATTTCTGAATTTGAAGAAAAATTTCCTTTTTTCTTCTAGATATAATGACAAAAATAAAAATTAATTCATTACTTTTATTATTTGAAAATTGATAAAATTATTCAGCTTAATGTTAGTGATACTCAGTCCCCCCCCCCTTCTTCTTTCTGAAAGATTTGTAATAGATTATAAAATTATAAATATGCTATTAAATTATGCATATTTTCACAACTGATGCTTATTGTTACAGTTGTATTATACAAATTATAAGCAAAATCTGTTGCAATGGATTTCGGAAAGGAGATATATCAAAAGTAGGAATTTGTTCAACAAAATGATTTCAGACTGAGGATATTTTTAAATATATCTTATTACTCCACTTTTTCATTGTAGCAAATTTCTTTTCTTAAAAAAAGGGAAAATATTCATTACAACATCGGTTCTATAAGAATAAAAATGTAAACTGGTGGAAAGGCATGAATTGCAGAAAATAATTTAATTATCACTTACATTTAAGACGAGTGCTACAAATGGTGAGAAAATATTAAATACGGAAATGGATAATATGATAATTATCAAAAATAATGTAAGAAAGGATCATTAAAAAAATCGAAGTTGTAGTTTTCTAGAGCCAATCCATGGAAAAAATATCCAACTGAATGCTACCTGTGTTTTATTTAAATAAGTAATGTAATATAAAATATTTATATTTGACCTTCCTAACTTTTTTAATTAACATTCAATTTTATTTTATCTATTGCTTTCTGGCATCAGTTCTGTAGGTCTAAAATTGCATTTTGGGGAAAAAAAAATTACAAATAAATTACTATCTTTATACATTAATACTCATTTATTTTTTAAAACCATTATTAATAATGGGAGTAAACGCGAGAGACTGGAAATATTCCCATGTATTTTATATAGCAGTAATCGTCAGCAAAATTTTTTTCTTTGAAAACGATTGCACAAAGAAAAATATAAAAATATGTCGATCGGAATAGCAGTTGCTGAGTTGGTTTAAGAGTTCATTACCATTAGAATTTTAAATCTTTCGTTCCGCTTGGTTACGATATTTATGAATCATTTTCGCTGATCTCTTTTTGCATCAGCGGCGCATGTTTGAAAAATGTCAAAAATGAGATTTTAAAATCTATTGTGCCTGTGTTTTTTGATGTAAAGAAGATAAATATTAATTTTGATCACTAGATAAAATTTCATCCTTTAAAAATAAAATATTCACAGCTTTATACCACAGTATTTTTAATAAGCTATAAATGTTATTCTGTTCAATTTGAAACTGTAATTCAAATATAGAGGAAGGAAAATTTCAATAAGACACACATATATATATAAAAGATACTTACCTTTTACTGATTCTGTTAGCAGCTGTCCATTTCAATTTTGAATTATACATTTACAAATAAATCTATCAGTTTTGTATTACATATGCGGTATAAGCAAGATATTTCTTTCTTTAAATAACATAAATTTTTCCCACCTTCAGCCATTAAAATCTGTGACTGATAATTTATATAGGCATGCAACATCATTTCAAATTTCTTTATCAATATAATTAAATAAAAAGCAGAATTATCCATGAGTCTATTTTTTTAAATGCTGTATTTTACTAATATATACAAACAAAATTATAAAACCAAAATGAATTTTGAAAATTCTTAATAATTATTTTTTGATCACCATATTGAAGCATTACCCATCATCTTAAGCCAGAGCAGCACTGATATTCTGTTTCTCTGAGTACCTGTACCAAACCAAGCTCTAATCCCTGTTCGACCAACCAGTTTCTTGTAATCGCCTAATTTATTACATCTCTAACGATACATAAGCGTAATGGTAGACAAATAAAAATACACGATCATGTTAATTTAATAGCTTGATAAACCAAGTTTATGCCTTTTCTTCTCCAGAACTTACAAAAAATAAATCCAAAAAAAGCTTTGCCGTTTTTTCAAAGTTATGATATTTTATATTAATTCTCTCTCTCTCTCTTTTATTTGCCTTTCCTTGTTTGTTTCTGTTCTCATTTTTGTCCCTTTGATAAGCATTTTCAAACAAGTATTTTCAACAAAGAACATTAAAAAAAAGTAATAGAAAGAAATTAAGTATATGATTTATTACTAAGATAAATCTATCAAAATGAATTGCCTTTCATATATATCTTTGACTTTTATTAATAATGTATATCAAAAAGCCTTATACTTTTTATATTGGCAAATATACACATTTGGATCACAAATTATATTACGCAAAAATACACAAGCCTTTTATTACAGTGAGGTTTCCACTCACTGTAATAAAAGGTAAATAAATAAAATATTTCATTTTCAATATGGATAAATTTTAATATCATTAATTCTTATCTAAATAATAGTACTTACTACACATTAATCTATATATTTGAATTGAACAGTAAAACCAAAGAACTAGTCAGCCAGCTCCAACTACTGGTCCGATTTCACGAATTTTCATTTCATTTAAAAGTTTATGATGTCTAGTCGTCTGTAACCACTTGATTCCCATAAAATTTTAGTTATAAGGTTCAAAATCACTGCTTCACTATTCTTTGTCTAAGAGCGAAAATCAGAACGAAATTTCCCAGCCACAACCATTGTATTGATTTCGCAAATTTTTATTATATATGAAAGCTCATTACCCTTAGATACATCATCATACCTCATTTTTTTAGTGTTCTTCATTTTTGAAAGGTGTGGAAACATAAAAATTTTAACTGAGTCCCCAGCTTCAGTAACTGTATCGATTTTGTCTATTTTATTCACCAATTAATTTCCCCACTTTGCAAACATATCTGACCAATTAAAATGCTCTATGCGTTTATGCAAGTATAATTTAAAATAGTATTTTTTTTTTTTGTATTAAGATGTAATTCATTAAAATTGATTAACCATTAATAATAGATTAATAGTATTGATTGATGTTAATATTAATTATTACTATTAATTTGGTGGGTGAACTGATGGTAATCTAAGTGATATATTACAAAAGGTCAAACCTCAGGCAGTTTAAAATTCGACAAAAATGTACTCTTTGGATGCTTAACTATGTACCGAATTTTATTTATCTGTTTGCATGCGAAAATACAAATCTATAGACAGTCAGTTCCTTGTCGAATTTTGTTCAGGATACAAAGGTAGATTTTAGAAGTTAATACTCGGCGTTTAATTGTATCTTTTTAGCTCTTTGTATGTAGTGATCATTTTCTCTAGTATTCAGATAGTTTTCTTGAGAATGTATTTCGTTCAGAATTTAATAGAAATTGATAAATTTGGTTCAAAGACCACTACCAAATTTCAACCGTTTAGTTCAACGCGTTTTTGAGTTATCGTTTTTACAAACGGGGCGTTAAATGAACAAACATAATTGCAAAAAGCGTGGAGTTCATAAAAATATCCAGTTTGAATTTTTTTAAATGATGGCGGCATTACTTTTTTTTTTTTTTTACTTTGTATTATAGGAAGTAAAAAGAAATTTCACGCAAATTATTGATTACATTTGATAATGATTATTCAATTCATATTAAATGAACTATCTATTTAGGCAAGAATTTAAATGCAAAAATTCATGGTTCACATATTTCTCTTAGGGAATATTACGTCACATTTAAACCTTGTGAAACGTCAATAGGTGACGCGGTTCATCTGGTTTTTTCATTCTAGTGCAATTGGAGCATAGTAGCGGTAACTAAGAATGGTAATACATAATGCACAAGGAACTAGTTTCGATATGTTTTTTTTTTAAATACCATTTCTCGCATGGAAGATTGTAACGTATTTTATTAATTTAATTCCATGCAGACGGTTCCGTCTGTTCGATTCATCTTTTGACATCTGAAGGCTAGAATTGAAGCGGAATTCTTTAAATAATAAGTTGAATAAGCTGTGACATAGTTACTTAGAATTACGTATTGAAATCTTGCATATAAATAAATCAAGGCTGGATGTTCTTGTCAGTTTTAATCAGAAACTGGTATCCTAAAGGAATATAAGTCAATTTCTTCCTGCTTGTATTTGTTAATTTTCTCATTGTAATGGAATTCCTCATTTTCTGCATTTTTTTTTTCCATGAAAGATATTTGGATAGTGTTAGTTTTCTTAAAGATGCGTCTGATTCTTAGAACGGGATTTAAATGATATCTAATGAAATTTCAGTGAGTCGGTGCAGATGTATTATCTCATTCCTTATCTTTTATTTCTAATTTATCTTATTCTTGATCCGTTATTTTCAATTGTTTAATATACTAACCGTTTTTGGAGACCAGATGTTATGCTAGCAATATTGGTTAAATTTAACACTTTGCGTACGGTTCACGAGATATCTCGTTTTCATGTTTTTTCGGCTAAATCGATGCATAACCAACCAGAGGCAAAAAATTTAATACATTAAGAAACGCAAAGAGATCTGTAAGACATACGCCTGGGACAGCACGTTTTTGGGCTAAGTTGTACGTTCTAAAATCATCATTAACTTTGTTATTTATGAAGCAATAACAGACGGGACACGCAACACGAGAAAAGTCGTGAGCTGTCCTTAATGTCTTAGAACAAAATACTGTTGCAAATCGTGCCGAATACGATTGCATAAGAGAATATGCTTTACCAAATATCACACTCTAAAGCATTATTCAAGTCTGTGAAATAAATAATAGTTAAATTGTAAAATATAATAAATACATGTATAAAATATATATAATAATATTTAAACTACTTTATGTAAATATAATATCAAATGCAAATTAAAAATGTGCATATATGCATCCTGTTGCTTGCCAAGCATGTTTCTAGAGCGTTAAAAAATATGCGGGCCCTGGGAGCACGCAGAGCGCCGTATGCAATGTGTTAACTTACATTATACCTGTTGTGTCTAATTTTATGTTTACCATATATTTTTAAACTTCAAATTATGAGAGATATTAAAATCGTATTAATTTTATAGCCCCATATTTATTCTATTTATAGTGTATATGAATTTTCTTTAAAAAAATCGAGTTTCATGACATCATAGTGGTATTAAAAGGTCACTATTAAGTCAGTCTTTTTTCTAATTACAAATTGTCTTTAACATCTTTTCTTGTTCTTCATATAAACTGCACAAATAACAAATAGAATCTCTCTTTCGTTTTCAGCAATAAAAGAAAATCGCGTAATTAAATATTTCATGAAACAATGAAAACCGCGAATTTTATTGCAACAATAAAAAAAAAATGCGTATAAATAACGCTTTATTGTATTTCATTTTATTTTTTAAAAATATATTCACTATAGTATTAAATTGTTTTTTCCTCAGAAATTCATCACCATGTTAGAATACTAATTATTTAAATTTTCGAAACTCACAGAAAAGTCATTAAAAAGCACATAGATAGAATTAAAACTGAAAGATTAAGAACCGTGTCGATACACATTATTTCCCCCCTCTACTTTGTGTCTCTTTTACTTATAATAGGAACGTAACAGTAGGAGACGTCTCTCTTCGATCAATAGATATATGGAATAAATCGCTGTCTCAAGGTCAAAAATAGTCTACTTCGCTAAAACTTTACCGTAGTGTTTGAGATACCCAGGAAAATATTTAAAAACCGCTTTATCAGCTAAAAAAAAAAAAAAAAAAAAAAGGTTGTATTTATTTGATTGCGAAAATTGTTAATTTTCAATTTGTTTTGCAAATTATTAGAACGATCGCTGTAAGAATAGCAATACGCTATTTAGAGCGGCAGAAAAGTGGAACTTGCAAGAATTATAAACATGTGTACTTGCTTTTTAAATCTAACATGAACATAATAGTTTCGCTTATTTGTTGATAAATATGTCTTGTGTAAGAAAGCGTTATTTGAAGTGTTTATCTGGAAGATGTGTCGATCTAGAAGGGTTGTTAACCTTTTAACAATATCTCAGATTTGATAAACGCACATTAACTGACGAAAATAGTAGTAGAAAAATATCATGCACATAGACAGAGTGCTTAAGAAATAATTTATATAATATATATGTGATATTATTTGTAGTACAATTTCGGATGTAAATCTATACTTATAATAAAGCTCAATGTGTGTGTGTGTGTGTGTTGGCGCTCTACAGACCAGACCGTTTGACATACAGCTACCAAATTTGGTACATGTATACCTTGGAGGTTGGGAATGTGTACCTGGGGTTTCTTTTTTCGAATTTTTAATTAGAATTTAAATTATTAATTAAAAACTAACTTTCCCGCCAAAAAAATCTTCCATTTTCCCCACCACCAACTTTTCCGCCAAAAAAATCTTCCATTATCTCCAGCGCCAAACGAGAAAGGCTTCAGTTTTTTTTTCTCCCAACAGTAATGAGGCTAGGGTTAAAATTTTTGGGATTATTTCAATCGGTTCTGTTTATTTTCTTAATGTTTGATGCATTTAAAATTAAACATTGTTAATGAATCAATCTTTCAGATTCATTCTGAAGTACTTTTGAATTAAAATAAAACAGAATGAAGGATATTAAAAATTTCTAATCCGCATAGCGTTACCCCAACTGGCGTAGAAAAAATCACGTATTTGCGTTACGTAACCGGCGAAGAAAATTCACGCATGCGCATTCTGTTCTGATTGTTGCCATGACAACGTTATCAATGGATGATTTAAATTATTTTTGGGTTAGTTGCATGCTTTTGTAAGTAAATTGTATTTATGTTAGTTATATATTTTTTGTATATGCTTATAGTTTTAAGTACATCGTTTTTTAAGTAGTTTTTTTAAAACCTGTTTTCAACCGTTTATTTTACACGATTCGTTTTATTTTCTTAGTGTTTGATGCATTTAAATTTAAACATTGTTAATGAATCGATCTGTTCATAATGAATCTAAGAAAATTTTGTTGACCAACTCTTGAGATATTACATAAATTAAAAAAGATATTCTTTAGTGCCCATAAAGTTTAAACGCTGAGTGACTCTATTTTCAGTAATCAGATTATAAAAAAAAATGCTTTGTTTCAGTAAAAAATATTATTATATTAATTGAAGATAAATTCTTTCCACTTTAATTTAAAGCATAAATTCTACCGTTTTCAACCGTTTATTTTAAACGATCCGTTTTATTTTCTTAGTGTTTGATGCATTTAAATTTAAACATTGTTAATTAATCGATCTGCTCATAATGAATCTAAGAAAATTTTGTTGACCAACTCTTGAGATATTACATAAATTTAAAAAGATATTCTTTAGTGCCCATAAAGTTTAAATGCTGAGTGACTCTATTTTCAGTAATCAGATTATAAAAAAATGCTTTGTTTCAGTAAAAAATATTATTATATTAATTGAAGATAAATTCTTTCCACTTTAATTTAAAGCATAAATTCTACTGGTGCTAACAGAAAATGAGAGAGATACATATTACGTTATGACTGAAGGCCTTTATAATATTATGAATGAATTATATGATAATCAAAATTTGAAGTTTTAAAATATTTTGATGAAGAAGCTATTAAAGTAGAAATTGCATAAAATATTTAATTATTAAAATTTTAACGAACATTAAGATTGGCGAACCGGCTGGTCGCCAAATGCGGCTAGTATATAATAAATAGCACAAAACGTTTTGTTTCCTCGCCACAGGATCTTCTGTGTCCATAAAGTATATGATTGCCACGGATTACCTCATAAAAGTTAAATTAGAAAACCGCTTGCACATCGGCAGAGTATTTAACAAATAAATAAAACTATTATTTGTAGTATACTTTAGATGTAAATATATAACATTAAACATTTTATTTCCTTCCAGTGGGATCATCTCTATCTATTTTTGCATGCTTTCTAGAAAACTACCCGTTTTCTTAAGCTTCAAACTATAGCTTGCAGAGCATCTTAAATTCTTAAAACTAAAATAATACTCCAAGCAATTTAGAATTCCATCGGCTTGTTTATTTTTTCAACATAACAGCGTATCTTACAAGCATTGCCAGATTCCAGAAGGTTTACAATTGATCATCAACTATTATACAAAAAATAAACGAAATCGTATTAATAAAATATGTTTATCAAAGAAAAAAATCGTTTGCTTTTACTTTTTAATAATATTTTAACAAAATAAAAATAATAGCAGTTATAAAATGCCTGAAAAGGAATCGTCTGCTAAATGTCTATTAACAGATTTAGATTATAATATTTACACAACAATCTGTAATGCCACGAACACCCAAATTAAAATTAATCACCAAAATCAGTTTGCAACTAAAAGTGATCCGTTAATGGGGAAAAAATGCAATAACGAACACTTATATATTGAATGCTATTGCTAATATATGTTGAAAGAAAATATTAGCAGTAGCATTTAATATAGTCTGTGAAGGTAGAATATATGAAATCAGCTTAAATATTATTTTTTCATGCTTAGGTTTATTCGCATACCGATAAATGTCACCTTATATATAAAAATGTCATTGAATCACTCTCAATCGTTGCGTGACGCTAGAACAGAAGTTGAGATTCGCGCATCTGATAATAACGTAGACTATTTTTAAACTCCACCCAATGTTACAGATGGCGTGGTACAATTATATATGATGATAACTTATATTGAGAAAGAATTAAGAGATCAATGCATTTTAAAATTAGTAACTCGATATTTTCTTTTCCCAGTTTTTAAAATGCATAGAATATGTTTTCCTGGATTATAACCTTGTATAGCAAAAAAGTAGTGAAATATTAAATTATTATGGGAACGTTTCTTCATCTTTTTCCTACTCTGTGTGTCCTGCAATTTTTTTTTCCTCGTTATGTGGAATTTGATAAATTTCAATGAATGAGTAAATTTCATTTGAGAAGCATTGAATTTTACTGCAGTATATAAGTATTAAAAAAGGCAAACATTGCTTTGATTATCATTCATTAAATTAATACATTGTAAGCAAATTCCCTATTTCAAGAAATATTTTTTTTAATTCTAAATTATCTAGATAATAAAGTTAATACCACACAATTTCAATAATATATATAATAAATACTAGACAATATGAATAATTAAAACTAACCATTTAATACCAATTAATCTTGTTATTTGGAATCTTATATTGCCTTTTTTATTTCCTTGTTTTGATTTTTCAAAAAAAAAAAAAAAAAAAAAGATTATGTCCAAATTTACAACTTATAATCTTTATTAATTAAATTTTGGGTTTTACTTTTTAATCTTGGGCTGTGGTCCTAATTTCATTTTGTCCCAGATTAAATCAGATCAGAAGTTATTCTATTTCAACCTTCCACAAGGACGTCGACTTAAGACATTGAATATAGATCTGGCCATGTCTAGTTTCGTAGACGTGCGACACCCTCTCTTGTCGATTTGTCTACTGAATGCAACCCCCATTTCACCATGAGGGTCCCTGTCTAATAATCAATAAATTCTTCCGACGCCCTAGATGGAGCAACGACCTTTTCAATGCCGCCTCCAGAATTCCAGCTGGAAGGAGAGGAAAAACCATGACTGCAGTTTTACCTGCCCTTCTTTCCCCCAATCAGGTTCCATTTCGCCATTTGGAGGACCCCGTCTCTTTGGTTGAAAGTCGGGGGTGTGTTTTGTAGGTAAAAACTGCTGAGCACCAATCTTTATTCTATTAATAACTGCTGCCTATTATAAAGTCATGTCTTGTCACTGTGACTTTCATTTTCTTGGCTATAAATAAATACTTGTCTGCTTCTGTCTTGTCTCAAGGAGAATTTGCTGCCTTAGTGTGATTGATTTTTTTGAGGGCGGGTGGTAAAAAAGATCCTTCGGAATCTTGTTATGGAAGCAGGGTCGAAACTTTTTAAATTAAGAACATCTGTCCTTTTGAAAAGAATTTAATGATCATTGGATTTTGAGTTCAGGAAATAATTTGCCTCCCTCTCTCTATCATATGTAACTATTATCTCTGTCTCAAATAATGATTAAGATGTATGTGGGTGTGTGTTGGCGCTTTACTGGCCAGACCGTTTGACCCTTAACTGCCAAATTTGACCTTGGAGAGTGAAAATGTGCATCTCTTAGCATTTAAAAAAATTTAATTGGAATTTTAATGAATTAAAAATTAAGTTGAAATCTGGCGTTTTTCCATGTTAATTTCCGAAAATATTATCGCACTAAAACGAATTATAGTCATACGAATTTTTACAGAATTTCGGCAACTTTTTAAAAATAACTTTGTTTGTCTAATTTGTTTCCAGTAATAGTTTATATTATTGCCCTGACGTGCAAACCGTTTTCATTGTTTCATCAACCATTCGATCACGTGATTTTCTACCATTGTTGAATTTTAAAGAAGGATTTTGTTTAATATCTGTGCAATTCACGAGGCAGATAAAAAAAATGGAAATACAGTATTGCAAAATTTATAAGACATATAAATCACACATTCGCATTTTTCATAACGCCTACATCAACAGGATTAGCCCTCATTAGAAAATTTCTTGTATACAACGAGTGAAGCATTTATTAAAAAAAAAATTTTAAAAAATACAGCTTTAATGCCTGGCACTTTCACAGTATCATGGATTTAACTGAAATTAAAGATAACTACTATCCCCGGCGAACCAGGGAGTCGCCAAAGGTGACTAGTAAATTAATAATCTAATACAGTGGCGAATTAAGTCATTTTTTCCCCCCTTGGCAGTTTATATTTATGAAGCTGCTCGTTAAATGAACTGGTCAATTGAGTCTCCCATTTCACTCATTTTAACTTAATCAACATGTTAATGATTTATTTTAGGCTTTTTTTTTTTTTGTTATTTCAATAACTTAGTGAAAATATAAATGCTCTTCTATATTTATTTATTACTAGCCGCCTTTGGCGACCAATCGGTTCGCCAATCTTAATGTTCGTTAAAATTTTAATAATTAAATATGCAATTCTTACTTTAATAACTTCTTCATCAAAATATTTTAAAATTTCAAATTTTGATAGTCATATAATTCACTCATAATATTATAAAGGCCTTCAGTCATAACGTATGTGTATCACTCTAAATTTCTGTTAGCTCCCGTAGGATTTATGCTTTAAATTAAAGTGGAAAGGATGAATCTACAATTATTTTAATAATATTTTTTACTATTTAATTGCAAATTTTAGGGGAAAATTTAGTGAACTAGTTAGTCGCCAAAGATGGCTACCTGTTTAACAAAGTCTGCCTTACTGTGTTTGTAATTTGAAGAAAGAAAATTTGTAATAATGATGTCTTTACAATAAATGCTTAACAATGTAGGAAATAAATTTTAATATATTGTTTAAGTTAACATTCTCTGAATAAATAATTTTAATTAATATCAAAATTGAATTGAATTTTTAAATTGCTTTATGGCATTTATTTATATAGATTTACATGGTGTGTGTTGCAAAGCTAAATCACCTTTTGTGAATTTCAATTCATTTTATACTTTTTCCCCTTTCAATATGGCATCGAAACCTAATCATAAATAACCTTTCAATTTCTAATAATTTTTGTATTAATATTTATTGACTCATTTCATTGTTCAAATGCATTACATGAATCTGATTAAATTTGTCTGCTTAGTTGCCATTAGTTTTATTTGTTCATTCTTACGTTACTTAACTATTTTTATCGTATCCGGTGGCAAAATGTGGTTTTTATGACACTATTTTGGGAAGATTGTTTAAGCGGAAAAGATAGACTTCGCAGATTTTGAAATCACTTCTCTTTATTCTATTTTAATGTTAGTAGCAAAGGAAACCTTCCTGAAATAAGAGAATTGTGTTAGAGAAGAAACACGTGTTCGAATAAGAGAGATATAAAAAGTGTACCACTACATCATAAATTGGCTGTAAACATTTTATTCTAAAAGTAGCCCATTTTATCTGATATGTTTCATTTGTCGTTTATAATCAGATAGACATTTTCTTCAATACCATAATGATAATATTTTTATTGCTATCTTTTTTTATCGGATTTTTTTTTTCTTAAATGATAAAAATTTAATAAAAGGTTGTTTTTTTTCTCTTTTTTTTTAATGGCTGCATTTCAAGGCAAATTATTTCATTAGAATATTATAAAATATTAAAAAATAAAAACAAGAACGAAAATGTTTATTGAGAAAGAAAGAAAGAAAAAAAAAAAAAACTAGCGTTGGTAAAATCTCGCGAATGATAGATGTGATTCAACAAAAAAATGGGTTTAATATTTCAATGGAAAAAGAGCATTATTATAAACTGTATTTAAAAAAACTGAATGAAAATGGAGAAATACTTGTACAAAAATAGAATTTATGTCACTTAAAGACTTTTTTTTTTTTTTTTTTTTTTTCAATTTTGAGTTGTAAAAATAATTTTTTATGGGTTCCAAAATTTTGGGGGAAAAAAAGAAGGGTGAAAAAAAAAATGTAAAGTTAAAAGCAATTAATCTTTCTAGGTACTATGGAATATGTGTGACAAATTCTATTGGCCTCTGGCGTTGAATTGTATGATTTAAATAAACAAACAAACGGACGTTTAATTTATATATTATATAAATAGACAGATTACTATGTGCATATAAAATGTTAATTGCCTTTCATTATATATTTAATGAAAGTGAATAGTAATTCTTTATCTATCCAAGAAATGCTGGTTAAATAAAAGCATACGTATTGCTTGTTTGATCTTTGAGCTAATGGTTAACAATTTTGCCGAATGTATTTCAGTATCAGATCTCTATTTTTCAACTATCTTCATTAAACTGACACAAATGCATCATGCAATTTTAATTGTATTTTTATATGCCATAGATTACGCGAAATCCTCTTCTCACTGAGATTTAAACCTTGGGTGTTTGAACTATAGCCAGATTTTTATCTTTAAACCACCAAGTGAAGATTTCTTTTCTTGTTAAACTACGTCAAGGAGTTTGCTACGTTTAAGTTTCCCCCCTTCAAACAAACACCTGAATTGAAAGTATATCTGGGTATACATTGGCTTAGGGCCCAAAACAAATTGAAGAGATCCTGAAAGATTCAGTGAACAACTTTAAATACATTTGGTAGTTCGAAATTAATTAGGAGTCAAAACAATTAGCTAAGGTGATGGATTATGTTAATATCTGAGTAAACTGTTTTCATTGTTCCTTCAAATCTTTGATCGCTGATTTTTTTCTTTTTTTTTTTTTTTTTTTTTCTTTTTGATGTTGAAAGCTAAGAATTCTGTTAATGTTTCTGTAGTTTACATGAGAAATAACAAATGAAGTTTCAGAATTGCGAAAGTTAAAAGGTAGATTATTTGAAGAGTAGTCTAATTTTGTACGTTCGAAGGACTCGATGTCGATGAACAAAACAGGTGTATGACAGTAAAAATAACACAACTTTGATGTCTGTCACAATTTGGTGTTTAAGAATATCTTATTGGGAAACTCAAGAATATTAACCCCTTGATATCCGAATTTATTTAATTTCCTAATTAGATGACACATTCTATTTTGGGTATTTATTGATTCTTATTATAATACTAGCCGCCTTTGGCGACCAGCCGGTTCGCCAATCTTAATGTTCGTTAAAATTTTAATAATTAAATATTTTATGCAATACCAACTTTAATAGATTCTTCAGCAAAATATTTTAAAACTTCAAATTTTGATAGTCATATAATTTACTCATAATATTATAAAGGCCTTCAGTCATAACGTGATATGTATCTCTCTCATTTTCTGTTACCCCTCGTAGAATTTATGCTTTAAATTAAAGTGTAAATGATTCATCTGCAATTAATATAATAATATTTTTTACTGAAACAAAGCATTTTTTTTAATAATATGATTACTGATAATAGAGTCACTGAGCGTTTAAACTTTATGGGCACTAAAGAATATCTTTCTTAATTTATGTAATATCTCAAGAATTTGTCAACAAAATTTTCGCAGATTTATCATGAACAGATCGATTAATGAACAATATTTCATTTTAAATGCATTAAACACTAAGAAAATAAAATGAATCGTTTAAAATAATCGGTCTAAAACAGGTTTAAAAAAACTACTTAAAAACGATGTACTTAAAACTATAAGCATATACAAAAATATAACTAACATAAATACAATTTAATTACAAAAGCATGCAACTAACCTAAAAATAATTTAAATCATTGAAAACAGGTTTTAAAAAAAACTACTTAAAAAACGATGTACTTAAAACTATAAGCATATACAAAAAATATATAACTAACATAAATACAATTTACTTACAAAAGCATGTAACTCACCTAAAAATAATTTAAATCGTCTGTTGAAAGTGGTTGTCATGACAACAATCAGAACAATGCGCATGCTTGAATTTTCTTCGGAAACTTCTTTTCCCTTTCCAGCTGTGTTGCCATAGAAACCGGCGCACAGCTGTTTACACGTTTATGTTTATCTATTCAGATTTTATAATATCTAATCAGAGTAACGGTGAATATCAGTGTGTTCGTGTTCGTCATTAAATGTTAATTTTTTTAATAACATGATTAACGAAAACAGAGTCACTGAGCATTTAAACCTTATGGGAACTAAAAAATATCTTTCTTAATTTATGTAATATCTCAAGAATTTGTCGACCAACCGGTTCGCCAATCTTAATGCTCGTTAAAATTTTTATATTTAAATATTTTATGCAATTCCTACTTTAATAGCTTCTTCATCAAAATATTTTAAAACTTCAAATTTTGATAGTCATATAAGTCACTCATAATATTATAAAGGCCTTCAGTCATAACGTAATATGTATCTCTCTAATTTTCTGTTAGCACCCGTAGAATTTATGTTTTAAATTAAAGTGGAAAGAATTAATCTGCAATTAATATAATAATATTTTTTACTGAAACAAAGAATTTTTTTATAATCTGATTAATGAAAATAGAGTCACTCAGCGTTTAAACTTTATGGGCACTAAAGAATATCCTTTTCAATTTACGTATTATCTCAAGAATTTGTCAACAAAATTTTCTTAGATTCATCATGAGCAGATCGATTCACTAACAATGTTTACTTTTAAATGCATCAAACACTAAGAAAATGAAACGAATCGTTTAAAATAGACGGTTTAAAACAGGTTTAAAAAAAACTACTTAAAAAACGATGTACTTAAAACTATAAGCATATACAAAAAATATATAACTAACATAAATACATTTTAATTACAAAAACCTGCAACGAACCTAAAAGAAATTTAAATCCAGTCCGCATTGGTTGATAATAATTCGTCAACACAATGCGGAATTCAGAACACACAGCGCATGCGTGAATTTTCAACGCCAGTTACGTAACGCAAATACGTGATTTTTTTTCTACGCCAGTTGGGGTAATGCTATGCGGATTAGAAATTTTCAATTTCCTTTATTCTGTTTTATTTTTATTCAAAAGTTCTTCAGAATGAATCTGAAGGATCGATTCATTAACAATGTTTAATTTTAAATGCATCAGACATTAAGAAAATAAACAGAATCGTTTGAAATAATCCGGCGAAAAATACTAACCCTAGCCTCATTACTGTTGGGAGAAAAAAAACCCGGAAGCCTTACTCATTTGGCGTTGGCGAAAATGGAAGATTTTTTTGGCGGAAAAGTTGGCGGTGGGGAAAATGGAAGATTTTTTTGGCGGGAAAGTTAGTTTTTAATTAATAATTAAAATTCTAATTAAAATTTCAAAAAAAGGGACCCCAGGTGCACATTCCCGACCTCTAAGGTATACATGTACCAAATTTGATAGCTGTATGTCAAATGACCTGGCCTGTAGAGCGCCAACACACACACACACACACACACACATTGGGCTTTATTATAAGTATAGATATAGATATAGATAAGGTAAATATGGGCTATTGAAGCGTTTTTAAGAGCAGTTGCATTTTTAAATACCTAATTCTGTCTCTTAGTTGCTGACTTAAAATTAAAAATTCAGTAATTCGATTCGTGTATCAAACATGTAACTGTATGAAAAGAGGTTAAGGTATGCATTAGAGATTTAAATAAAAGTAAGCACAACTAATATTTTGCGAACCAACTGGTCTCTAAGGCATCTAATATTTAATACTTTCCTGCGGAAATTAGTAAAAAAACATGCAAATGGCCTAAATAGAGAGTAGACTAAAAGCGATAGCTTCTCACCATTTTTTTCTGGCACTTCTTACCTCTCATTCTTTAGTCCACTGTAGATTCTTACACACACAAAGCATTTATGTTAAAGTCTAATCAAATAACAAATGTTAACACTTCACTTACCTTTTCTTCAACCACCAGAAATACCGAGTTTCAATGTAATGTTCCATGCATTTACTACATCTGCCATTTCCACTACATTGAATGGCTTTACTTTTTCACTCATAATCCTTCACAAGAACTGTAGCACACTGAAGGAATCCACCGTAACCTTATCTCGGTCGTCTCCCCCGATAAGCAGAGGGGTAGGAGTAGTTTTGTTTACAATGGGTTGGTCTATTTTTTTGGCTAGGTTGAGTGGGTGACTTAAAGAGTTCGGTCAATTTGTTTACAAGATGAAAGAGTCCATTCAGAGCTATCAGTTCAGGATTAGTCAGTTTTTTTTATTTATAAAATTCATTGGTGAAACATTTTTTGAAGGTTGCTGATGGAGATGTACTTAACCCCTTGCTATCTAATTAGACGATATCTTCGATTTTGGAAAGATCTCGTACTCGTGCATTTAAGAATTCATAGAACTTTTGAATTCGAATATGAAGTACACATAAATTATATACCGAATTATTATGTTTTTAAATGATTAAGTTGTAAGCTTATTTGTTGAAAAATATGGTTATTGAATGCACAAGTTATTATTAGGTGCCAGAGTTAAAGTGATAATATTATAAACGCTTAATATTTCTAATCTATAAACACATTAGAATCAAATATATAATAATTCCTAAAATATTATATACAATGCACAGTTACAAATACAGCTATATCAATTCACATCACAATTAAAGTTATTATTACAATACGTATATGTCTGTCGGTCCTTTATAGGATAGACTATTAGACTTAGATAGTAGTCACAAGATCACAAGTTATTATGTTTATATGCAATGCAAAGTAAAGACTGGTAGACGGTTAACTTTTCAATAAATTTGATTCTAAATTTGATAATAATTGGTATTTTAAACGCTAAGTCTGTATGTCAAATCATATTTAGCTAGTGCTTTAGGTTTTGTTGTTGTCGAGTCACTTGTATTCGAACAGCCGGACTGACTTCCTATGAAAAGTTTTCGTTCAAAGTTTAATAGAAATCTTCTAATATGGTGTTAAGTCAATATCCTAAAATTTCATCCGTGTAACTCAATATATCATTGAAGTAACTTGTTCACAGACAGACAGACAGACGGAAATGTATTTTTCGTACTCAGCTTACGTCTGCATCATGGAGATTCGTCAAAATCTTATTTCGTTTTTTTTTTTTTTTTTTTTTGTCGATTACAATACTTTTTTTATATATATATATTTCGTATACTTGAAAGTAAGAGTATCTTTTTATTTATATGAGTTTAATTCTCTTTTTATCTTTTTTATTGATTCTTTTTTCATTGAAATTCAATAATACATTTCATTGTTGCAATCAAATTAAAATCTTTTAAATTATTTCAATAAATAAATTAATCGCAAGATTTTCTTTCACTATTGAAAGCTAAAAGAAGTTTTAATAAACATCGCAGTTTGCATGAGGATTTATTTATTTTATAGTAAGTTTGAATGTAACTGCAAACGATTTATTTATTTTTATGCAAGTTAATGTTTGTTTTATGAAAGTTTATACAGCTGCGAATGGCAGGTTAGGATTTCTGGAATAATGTTGTTGACGATTATTTGCAAGAAACATATTAACTAGTTTCAGAACTGCGAAATAAAATGCATTTCTATTCAATCTTTGAATATTAGAGCTCAATCGGTAAGTAATTTTCATTTTTTTTTTTTTTTTTTTTTTTTCACATCATGACGTACTAAAATAACTCTAAAATTATTTTAAACAAGCGATATGCTTTTTTTTCCCCTCCGTTCTGGAACTACAGAACCTATTGAGCAATTCTTACTGTAAAATTTGAATAGAAGATTTAATTTGAAGTTTTTTTTCTTCCTTTTTTTTGTTACAAGATATCAAAATTTAAATTATCAAAATATAAAAGTCAGTGTAATTTCTTGAAGAATGAAGTCGGAAACAAAATTCAAACAGTTTTATAAAAAGAAAACTCTTCAGACATCAGGAATATTAAATAAATAAATTCGATATTTTTTGCCAAAAATCGAACTAACATATTCATCATACTCATCAATCCATTGCCACATGTATGATTCTCAAGGTGGCATCACTGATTGATCTTTTATATTTACTTTTAATGAAATTCTTATTAGAAAAGGATTATCCGCATAAATATGTAAATCTTGAGAACACAAAATTGAATACGTTTTTGTGTCAGACAGGGCAACTGAATAAGATCTGTTTGTGACGCAAGACGTCTTTCAGTACGTCAGGAGGTGCTGACACACTACTCCACTATAATATTTAGTTTAATATTATAGTGGGAAAAAAAATCGAATATGCATTTTGAATTTCTTGTTTGAAATTTAGTGTAGATCTATAATTTCTGTCCCTCTCTACTCTATTTCAATGATTTAATTTTTTTTTCTAACTACCGTATTCATATTCAGCTGACGATCTGAAATTGAAGGTCTACACAATTTTGATGTAAAGATCACATACTAAAATTCACCCATATAATTGTTAATATTTTCGAGTTATTTTGTTTATACATCTTAACTGGTGAGCATCTCAGATAAAAGGATGAAAAGCTTCCTGTATGGTAGTTGGTTCTTGCCATCTTAACTGACATAGAAACAATGTAGGGCTGAGTTACCCTCCACCGATGATGGGACATACATCAATGTATCTTATCTAGTGGTGGCTATTAGGACTCAACTGTAGCTGCCGTTTTATTGGTGTCAGCTTTGGTAATTGCATTTATATACATTTGATTAGAGAAATAGGCAATTAGACCTATGCCGTTCAAAATTTGATACGTATTTACAAATCTTATAATAAAACCATATATAAATTTCACCGATCTTTGTTGTGTTTTAGAGTTATCATATTCATATGCATATAAGCACGAACAAATAAAGCCTTACCTTGCACAGATTTCTGTAGTTTTAGTATACAAACCAGCACTAAATTTTTTCACCTTTCTCGTTTTGTTTTTCAGTTATTGTTCATAGATTGGTAGTTCCCTTTTTTCTTTCCCCCCTAGCTTAGAGCGGTCTAGAGGGGGACTTTTTGTGTTTCTCTTTCAGCATTTTGCAGACGAGAAATTAAAATCAGTGACATTTAATAGCACTTTTAGGATAATAATTTATTTTAATAGCACTTTTGGCCTTATTATCACAACATTTTGCGAAACTGTTAAATGAATGAATCGCCGTGTTACAAATAATACGTTTTTAAAGCATTATAATAATTATATTTCCTGTATTAATTTTGCTTTTGTTTCGCATATACACAGCCACTTACTAATTGTTTACTTGCTCTTTTTAGAAATAATTAGTAATTTCCCAATTTTAATTTAACCTGCTTTTCTCATTTTATTATAGTGTAGTTCTGATAGCTGTTCCCAAATATGGTAAAATAATTCACGTGTTTATCTTTTTATATGTGTCATATGTTTTATACGTTTCATTTCTATTAATTTACATGAATAATATGCGCTGTTTTTAAAAACGTGACTTCCTTTTCAGTTTGCGCTTGTGCTGAGTTATCTTTAAGATTTTGTTACTTTATGTTTCGTGCGCTGAGAGACACTTATTTGAACAGACTGCATTATGATGAGATTCTTTTTATTTTTATTACCTTGCTGGAGTGGGAAAAGTTGTTAACATTGTTAATATTTTTGAATCGCAATTTTACGAATTTTTTTTTTATGGGAAAAACATATAGCAATTTTAACTTTAAAAAAATGTGTTTGGGAAATATAATTACGATTAGATGTTTGGGATCCTCTGTTGAGTTAAAAATGAATATGAAAATAATGAAAATTCTGTTATGTTAAAATACTGTCATGTTTTTATTTTTCTCGTATACGTATTGCAGAGAAAGTATAGCAATCGTCAAAAAATTCCAACTCCGCGTTTTAGACCTCCCTGTTTTCGAAAAACATATTTTTGGAAAATGTCCGTCTGTCTGTCTGTGACAAAGATAACTCATAAACGCTTTGAGCAAGGCGATTGAAATTTGGTATACGATTATTATAATAAATTTGTAGATTCCTGTCAAATTTTGAGCAAAATTCACCTTGAAGAAGTCTGTCTGTCCGGCTGTTCGAATATAATTTAATACGATAACTACGAAACAAAGAGCGTTAGATTGATAAAATTCGATACGCAGATTTAACATGTATGGTGTAGTAGACACTTATCAAACAAGGGATTGACCTTCTGTCGGTCTGTACTTTCAGAAGCACGTAAACGCGATAACTTGAAGACGCATTTACTTAATATATCAAATTTGGTATATCATTTTGTGACTAAAAGTGTCTGTTGAATTCCTGTTTCAATCGGTTGAGAAAAACATATCTAAAACACAAATTCGAGTTGTAGGTATTATCAACCGCATGTCAGAGATTAATCGCCAAATAGCTCGCCAAGAATGACACGATAGATTCGGTAAAAATGCTAAATTCACGCCAAAGAATATTTCGTAACTATTGGACACCAGTGCTACTGAAGGTATTCTCTGGGATAACGCCTTCATTACCAGATATGCGAGAAATTTTTAGGGATCTCTGTTTTTCCTTAAAGATTTTACATTCCCATTTATTTTCATGGGTTAGTTGTTGGAATGCCACTTTATTTTCATTCAAAACATTTTATTTTGCTACCAAAGATAGAAAATCAACAAACCAATGAAAAGCCTGTAAGTGGTAAATATTTGAAAATTTAATTTTATAATTTACTAACTGAACCCGGCAATGCTTTGCTATTGGTAGTTGTTTATTTATTTATAATATATAAATAAATAATATATTATTAGTTATATATTAAGTTTAGTTTAGTTATATTAACTAACTATTAGTTATATTAACTAAGTTTAGTTTAACCCGTTGTAAAGCAACACTAGAGCTATTTTGGGACGGACCTCGTCATTTTGAACCACGGTCAGACGACGAGGACGACACCTGAGCTGGCAACCCCCTCTCCACACCGCACCACACCAGCGGGAGGACGTTTGGTCACGAACCTGAAACCCTACGGCTCACAAGACGGGACCTTACCTCCAGACCACCGCGGCCATATTTATATATTAAATTAACGTAACTGAAAATTTGACATCAATTATTGTATTTAGTTAAAGTTAAATATTTACATTTATATTATTATCGTTGTGTTTTGGATTTCAACTTTAACTTCATTGAAGTGCTCATGGATATACTATGTTTGATGGTTCCATTTGGCATATATACAAATAAATACTTTCGTTTTCCTACATGAGAGCATACAGCGTATAACTGTCCATGAAAAAAGCATGGATTCTCCCAAGTCAATTCACATTTTTGCAGTGTTTGAGAATGTGAATTAAATTTGGCCTTACAATGTTTGACCTTGCGATTTCATAATTCACGTCATTGTTGCAGATGAAAGAATGAGTATTGTAATAGAAAACTTCATACATATTGACAGTGTGCTTAAGAAATAAAAAATAAAAATGCTGTTTGTAGTACACTTTAAATGCGAATATATTCAAAATGAAAGTTTTGTTTCCTTACGATGGGCTATTTTGTATCCGTAATGTTCAAGTAAAAAATAATCATTAAAATCGTATTGAAACAAATAGTGATCCACTAACAGACAACGAATATAATGCCAAGTATTAAATAAAAAAAAATGCTGAAAGAAAACCTTCATTTTGTTCTGTCATGTAATAATATAAAATTGCAGACCTCAGATCATTGGCCTTCATTGTTTATTCATGTTTATGTTTATGCGTATGTTTTGTTTATGTTTATGGTTATGTTACACTGATAAATCAGATAATTTGAACACTAGAAAAAAACTTATTTGTTGCTACATGCCAAAACGGATCAAATGATCACTCAGATCAAATGAATCAAATCAAATGATGATTTATCATCATTTGATTTGATTCATTCATCATTGATTCGCATGATTCTGAGTCATCATTTGATGCGAATCAATGATGACTCAGAATTATGCACTATAATTGAACATCTGCTCCTTTGCTTTTGTACATTTCGCAAGGCCGTTGTTGGCGATTTTAAAAATTGAGCCAAGCAGGGAGTTAAACTCCGGTGGTACCATTAAATATTTTACGCAATTTCAACTTTAATAGATTCTACAGCAAAGTATTTTAAAACTTCAAATTTTGATAGTCATATAATTCACTCATAATATTATAAAGGCCTTCAGTCATAACGTGATATGTATCTCTCTCATTTTCTGTTGCCCCTTGTAGAATTTATGCTTTATATTAAAGTGTAAATGATTAATCTGCAATTAATATAATAATATTTTTTACTGAAACAAAGCATTTTTTTTAATAATATGATTACTGATAACAGAGTCACTGAGCGTTTAAACTTTATGGGCACTAAAGAATATATTTCTTAAATTATGTAATATCTCAAGAATTTGTCAACAAAATTTTCTCAGATTCATCATGAACAGATCGATTCATTAACAATGTTTCATTTTAAATGCATCAAACACTAAAAAAATAAAATGAATCGTTTAAAATAATCGGTCGAAAACAGGTTTAAAAAAATACTTAAAAACGATGTACTTAAAACTATAAGCATTTACAAAAAAATATATAACTAACATAAATACAATTTAATTACAAAAGCATGCAACTAACCTAAAAATAATTTAAATCATTGAAAACAGGTTAAAAAAAACTACTTAAAAAACGATGTACTTAAAACTATATACAAAAAATATATAACTAACATAATTACAATTTACTTACAAAAGCATGCAACTAACCTAAAAATAATATTAATCTTCCGTTGATAATGGTTGTCATGACAACAATTAGAACACAATGCGCATGCGTGAATTTTCTTCGCCAGTAACGGTAACGCAAATGCGTGAATTTTTCTACGCCAGTTGGGGTAACGCTATGCAGATTAAACATTTTAAATTTCCTTTATTCTGTATTATTTTAATTCAAAAGTAGTTCAGAATGAATCTGAAACATGGATTAATTAACAATGTTTAATTTTAATGTATAAAACATTAAGAAAATAAACAGAATCGTTTGAAATAATCGGCCGAAAAATGTTAACCCTAACCTCATTACTGTTGGGAGAGAAAAAAAAAATGAAGCCTTACTCATTTGGCGGTGGGGAAAATGGAAGATTTTTTTGGCGGGAAAGTTAGTTTTTAATTAAAATTTCAAAAAAAGGGACCCCAGGTGCACATTCCCGACCTGTACCAAATTTGGTAGCTGTATGTCAAATGACCTGGCCTGTAGTGCGCCAACACACACACACACACACACATTGAGCTTTATTATAAGTATATAGATTATTCAATTAATCATACTTATTTCCTCTCGATATTTACGTTGGCACGATTCATTATTTATGAAGCTTAGCCTTTTTTTTGCTTCAAGTCCCCTGTCTTGTCTAATATAATTTTATGGTGGCAGTAAATTATTATTTCTGTAGCAAAGTTGATTGTCATATCAGTTGCTCGCCTACATAAAATGGTAATCTAAAATGAATATCAGAACGATATATATAAATTTAAAATTTTTATATATAGACGTCCCCAAATTTTATAAAAAACTGTGTCAACCAGTTGAACGTAATTAAAAATTGTTCTTCGACAATTGAAACTGATATTTGTTTGTTTTTAATCATGCGTAAACATGATGTTGTTTAGGTTTGGGATTTTTGAAGCCTTAAAATGCTTGAGCAGAAAATTGGCGATTTATTGCTATTGGGGCATCAAATTTTCGCCATTAGGGTTATTAGAAAATGATAAAGAAGTTATAACTTGGCTCGAATGTCCGTCATGTACCCGATTCTACTGCCAGGCCAATGAAGGGTAGAGTCGCAAGAAATTATCGCCCGAAAATACACAGAGAAGAAAATGAGAATCAACACGAAACAGCGAGAAGTATCGAAAGTTAAATATTTATTTTCTTGAAATTTTCAATTTTTCTAGCTGGCAAAAAACGTTTTGGGGCTCAAACAATTTTGCAATTAAAAAAAAAAAAAGTTTTTTCCAGACAAAAAATAGAGACTTTTAGCATATGAGTGGAAATTAACTATTGTTCCGCGATTAGAAAACTGTAGAAGCTTATATATACACTGTTTGTATATAAGCTTTTTTCTGACTGATTAACTTTAGACGGAAGATTCGTTGAAAATGTAATATTTCAAGTTTCTTTTTCTGTAATTCGGGAAAATATTCAAGTGCTTAAAATTTCTGAAGTGTACACATAGAATGATTGCTGTAATTTTTCAGCTGTTGATTTCGTGGCAGTACGAAGATATAAACCAGGATTTAAATTGCTTGAAATTTGAACACGTAAATTGCGTCATTTTACGTCTGCAAACTACGCAAATAACTGAAGATTCTAGAATACCTCACCGTCGGCGAATGTTCTACAAATTTGAATTTTTTAAAAAAGATAATTCACCAAATTAATAACTTTGGCCATCAAAAGCATTGGAAAAATTTTTTTAAGAAGATTAAAAATCAATAATTTGTCTATAATACAAAATCTAATTAATATTTGAGCTGAAAATAATAGTGAAATAACAGTTAATATATATAACAGTTAATAATATAACAGTTAAACGCAATTAATATATTGGGGATTATTGTCATAGGATGAAACTTATTTCTTTCCTCGCGATTGGTTGAAAACTCGCCCATTATTATTATTTGTTTATTTATTTATTTATATGTTGCCATTAAAGTATGAAATACTTTATTTCAAAGAATAATTATTAAAGGTTTTCAGTTATTCAGTGGAATAACTAAGCATTTCATGAAATGATAAATCACGCGAGTTCGCAAATTGTACAGACTAGGTCTATGGCAAAGGATACCGACGTGCTCTGATTGGTTTAAGCCTTGGCATCTTTTTGGCAATGTTTTGCCAAAGAGATGCCATACTGAAATATATTTGTATAAAAATAAATAAAATTGTGAATTTATCTCCCCCAATATTTTTTACAGTTTACATGTAATATTAATCTGGAACACATATACAGCAGAAAAAGATCGAATCCTGAAACCTAAATTCAGGAAATATAAAAATTACAATTTATTAAAAATATTTTTGTATGTGTTTCTTCTTAATATTATTTTGATATAACAAAAAAAAATTAGCTACGAAATCACATATTCCGTTAAAGCTTACATATTTATACGTTTTGGGCATTAAGTAAACATTTCCCCATATGTATTTGATGGGAAAGTAACAAACGTTCAGCAACAAGTTTCAATGACTGCATAAATTATCTAATAAAGGCACGAAAATCATAGAAAAATAAGAATTATTTGATTGCTGCATCATATGTTGAGTAATTACTTTCATTTAGTTTTTATACTTCTGTGCATAAACAACCTTAGTTACTTGTATTACTAGTATTATTAGTAATATTTATTATTATTAATTAGTATTAGTAGTATTACTAGTAATATTTAGAGAAAACAATTATATTAATAAAAATTAGATCGCGTTGATATTCACTCGTATCTTTCATAAAACTAATGAAAGGTAGAAGGTTTGAGCCAAATAAGCGAAAACTACACTATAATGAGTGCAAAACATTGCCAAGAAGATGCCAAGGCTTAAACCAATCAGAGCAAGTCGGCATCCTTTAGGCATCCATCATATACTTAGTCTGTACAATTTGCGAACTCGCGTGATTATTGTCATAGGATGAAACTTATTTCTTTCCTCGCGATTGGTTGAAAACTCGCCCTTTATTATTATTTGTTTATTTATTTATTTATATGTTGCCATTAAAGTATGAAATACTTTATTTCAAAGAATAATTATTGAAGTTATTTAGTGGAATAACTAAGCATTTCATGAAATGATAAATCACGATCAACTATTTCATAAAATATCTATTTATTCTGTGAAATAACGGATTTCTTGCATTAATGATAACATGTATATATAAAAATACAATATAAATATGTAACCCTGAGTGAAATATTTTTGTGGAAGATAAGTTTACCTTATTACATCTGGCATCGTTATTCGCTTTAATTTCTCCTAAAAATGTTTACTTTTAAACATAGCAATGTTGATATCAGTTTTATATATTTATAAATTATTTTAAAGCCATATTTGGCATATGCTAACATGGATTTAGAGTTCTATTATTCTTTTGGTGTCAACAGCGATTTAATTCGCAACATGACATTTTATAATGATACATCTGTCATTTTCATTGCCGGAAAACTGTGTATCCTTTTCGATATTGAAACCTATGTTCAAAGTATCATTCATATCGTTGACGGCTGTGAACTGACTGCCTTAAGCAGATGCGAAAATCACTTATTGGTAGCTATTATTGGTAAAGACAAACCACCATCTCTTTGCTTATTTAATATTGATTCTTCGACGAAGCGAATATTTCATGGTCCTGCCAAAATAAAAAGCGACAGATTTCACTGCATTTCCATCTCGACGAGTCTCAAATTCATTGCTGCCCAAGGTTATGATCCGGATTGGGTTTTGGTCATATGGTCATCGACGACTAGAGAAATAATTGCTCTTTTCAATCCCACTTCTGGGAAACCTAGGTCTTTTGTCCATGATATATCCTTCCACGCTGGCGAAAGGGAAGAAGTAGTTGTTGTTGGTAGAGATGTCTTCAGGGTGTATGAATACCAGAACGAAGATGGGGCTGAATTTGGAAAATTCGCCGAAGTTATTTTTGAGAAATATGAAGAGGGGGAGCGGTATTTTTCCATTGCATGGCCCCAGAAAGAAAACTTAGCTGTTTGCAGCTTAAGCGGCAAAATCCTTTTCTTTAGAGGTATCGATCTGGTGCATGAAATATCAGTTTTTGGAACTTTGAAGGACAATATCAACATCGATCTCTTCTTCTTGACTAGCAGCTCATCTCAGCAAAAAGGTGTTACAGGCTTAGGGTGTACAGCCGAACATTTAGTGTGTGTGGTGGCCGGACGCATTTTCGTTGTGTATGAAGGGACAGAAATAAGTGAATATTCTTTTTGCAGATGCGTGTACCTTCCAACTTCGAAAACTAGAGACGTATTTCCTGGTGAAGCGTCTCTAGCCAAAGACTTCATCACACATTTTGATTTCAGCGTCAACAGTCAAGTAATCTGTGCTACTACTTCAAGTGGGCGGCTGCTTTATTTAGATATTTGTAACAAAAACTTGAGAAGTGAGAATTTTAAAATTCTTTTGCAACGACAGCATAGAAACACCATCATAGCGATGGATGTCGCTCGTGGAAGACCACTTGTTGCCACTTGTTGTGAACAGTTTGTTATTTTGTGGAATTATAAGACTAAAAACCAAGAACTGATCATGAGATTTAAAGATACCATCCTGTGCCTAGCGATTCATCCTTCAGGATTGTACCTAGTTTTGTGTTTTGCTTTTCACGCGAGAGTTTGTTGCATTTTGCATGATAAATTGAAAGAATATCGAAGACTGAATTCGAAAAATTGTTTTATGGTATCGTTTTCTTATGGGGGCCACTTATTATCTCTATCAAGTAATACGGCGATTGAAGTTTACGATTTCTTAACTTTTGAGAGGCTGGCAAAGTTCGAAGGACATTGTGGTCACATTTCATCTTTGGAATGGAAAGATGGAGACACTAAACTAGTGTCGTGTGGTGAGCGTGGCGTAATCTGCGAATGGGATGTTATATCGTTGTGTAAGCTTTGGGACAACTGTGCTGTTATGTCATATTCATGTCTTGATGTTATTCCAGGAGAAAATGCTATAATTGCTGTTGGTTCTTGCGGAGTGCTTAAATGTGTAGCTGATGGTTCGGTCCTTTGGGAATACAAATGTCAAAAAGCATTGAGCGCCATTACTATTTCTGCAGACGCCAAAACTTTATACACTGGAGCAAGTGATGGATGCATAAGGAAATTTTCGTTGCCTCTTACTAGTGATGCTCTGAATATGTTTGCCCACAAAGGGGAAATAACAGAAATGAGATTTAGTTTGAATTATGGGTTGTTATTCTCGGTGTCCATAGACGGGTTGCTTTTTGCATGGAAAACTGGGATTTTAGTAGATGGTGTCACAGAGTCTGTATTGGGTAATACTGTTTTAACAAATGTTTCTGATATTACTGATTTGAAAGAAAGGATCGAGCTTTTGCGAATGTCCATCAAGCAGTGCGAAATAGCCTTCGAATTCGAAGCTAAACTTAACCGATTAAATCACGAAGAAATCATGAAAAACATGTTTATTGATCATGAGATGCTGGTGAAAGATTTGAACCAAACAATAGGAGACGTTAAAGACGAAATAGAACTTGTTCTGTTTGATTCTGATGTACCGAAAGACTTACAAGAGCTTGAAAACTCAAACAGGAAGACATTATTTGAACAAGCAGAAGCATTGGCTCTAGCTTATGATCGGAATGGTAATTTTATTAAAGAAACACTAGAAATAGTAGACAAGTGTGAAGGCACTTTAATAGAAATGGAAAAGGATTATACAGAATCGTGGGCACATGAGGTAAGTAAGGAAGAACAGATTTTAAAGAATATTGCTGACCTTCAGAGGGCTATAGAGCAGGAGCAACAAATTTCTCAATCAAAGAGAGAAGGCATGATACAAGATAAAAAGAAATTCGAGGAAGAAAGAAGAGACGAAGAAGACCATTTGAAGGAGTTGCAAGAAGCCTATATCGAAGCCAAAAAGTTCGAAATAGATACTTTAGCGAATGAAACTATGAGATTACGTCATATGGTGAAATTGATGAAAGAAGACTCTTTGAGAAAGAGAAAGATCGCTTCTGGCCAAGTTGATTTCGACATCAACGAAAAACTGAACGCCGTAGAGGTCCTCCGAAGAGACTTCCACTCTTTGAAAGACAAACTGAAAGCCAAAGAAAAGATTGCTCTAAACCAAGACATCAAATATTTTGAAATGCGGAGAGTGGTCGGAAATCTTCAGCGTTGCCACTCTGTTTTCAAAAGTACAGTTGAAAGGTTGAAATCTGAAATTAAATCGATCGAGTCTGAGACGGAATCTTGCCTGAGAGAGATAAAAAATGTCAACGATTCTATTCCCCTGATTGAAGAAAAAATTCGATTGAGCGACGAACAAACCTCCACCTTAGATAAGAAACTGAGGGAAACAATCGAAGGATTTCGTGATAAAAGAACATTACTGCGCGATAACCAGCACATTTTATCGAAGTACAAATCGTTGTTGCATGAGAGCCTATCCCAGTTTTGTGATGCCAAAGAACTGCGTAAAAATATTCTACATCTGTTCGACCAAGTCAAGAGTGGAGTGGACGAATCACTAGATCCGAATCTGAAGAAAGAATTTTCTCATCAGATTCAGGCGTTGCAGAATACGTATCAATACATCAAAGCCGACCCGACTAAAGTTACGAAGGAGCAATCTTTGGCGGAATTCAAGCTGTCGCAGGAAAACTCCAAGCTCTTAAAGGAAGTTCACGAAATCCAGAAGGAACAGGAGAGACTGCGAGACATCATTTTCGAGATGGAGGTTGCCATGGGCATGCCCCACACAAGGCAAGCTAAGATAACGAAAAAAATCAACGAGTTGAGGGATAAAATTGAATTCGTTGTTTCCGTCTTGAGTCAGAGTGCTGACGACAAACAAAGTGAAATCAGAAAGCTCGACAATCTCATTGAAGAACAACAATATGAAATTCATCGTCTTAAGTCAGAGCTCACAAGCAAACAAGAGTCAGGAAAGAGATAATGACATTGCCTCTAATGAAGATACACTGCATGCATTTTTCTTATAATAAAATTTTGATCTGTGACTATCATAACGTTACTTTTGTGAAAATAAGGAAGCAAATTATCATTCACAATTTTATATTGTGAATGGTAATCTCCCGAAAATGGTGGTGTTTTAGAAACGTTCAGCCGTTGATGTTATATAAGCTAAGCTTTCAAGTGAAAAATCAAAAACTTTCATCTGAATTGAAAATTGGCGAAATCGGGTCAATGATTTAAGCTGAGTTCTTTGGGAATAATTTTAAATATGTGGATTACAATTTGTATGCTTCTACACTTATTTAAATACGTTTCCAAAAACAATTTGACATTTCAACAAATTTTTGCTATTTTGTAGTATTTTTTAAAATGAACCTAATGACACCATTTGTCTTTTAATTTTAGATAGAAATAACTAATTACTTTAACTTATAATATATCCTTTTGTTGAAATGCAAATAAAACACCTATTGTTTGACAACGGATTCTAAAAACCCTCTGCCCCATTGCGCATGCGTTAGAATGATTTTAATTCGTCAAAATAGGGCTGAGAGATAAGAGAAAGGAGGAGGTGCTTACATTTAACAATAAAATAAACTCGGATTACTCGTGGACTGAATTAAAATAAAACGGACAGAAACGACACCATACTCACATACACGTGGGAAAAAAAAATTGAACAAAAAAGCATCTAATAGGGCGAAAATCAAGGTCAAAGCATGACGAAGAATTCCGGAAATGCGCTCATCCTTCCGCGTCTCACCCCTTAGTGAGATAGAATCTTCGAAAAGTGGTCGTTTCAGAATACTGAAACCAACAGTATTTTATCTTTATAAAAATTAATTTTGAAAAACAGATAAATCTGGAATTTATTATCAGCTTTTTCAGTCTAAGAAACATTAACTAACGTTTTTTTTTTAAATTATTAATTCAATTCTGTCAAAAAATATAGTATAAAGATTTATTTTTTAATATTGCGGAAAGTTTAAAAACTCAAGAATTGATCCTGAATTCATGAAAACAGTTCCTTCGCTAAAACCTGATGAGTTGAGCATTCTTTTTTTTAATGCCTTTTGTAGCTGATTGATCGAAAAAGAGCTATGCCGTTAAAAAACATACATTTGAATTAGCTGTTTATATTGTTACAAATCTGTAATTTTGCTACCCGGAACGAATATTGTCATCGTGGGAAAAACCGTTGTAAGATCTGTCCTGTGCATGCTGAGCGGGTGCCGCGTCAATGACCTGAGAGTTTGGCGACTAAATGGATCATACTGGAAAGTTCGAGAAGTTTCACGATCCATCCAGTAGGAACCAAGATACACTCAGATTCGCCCTGATTGGTCTGAAGATTCTAGCCCCGCCTCCCGGAACTATAAAAGACGGGCACTCTGAAGCTGCAGTGAAGTCGTGTGTATCATCGGAAGTGTGTGTATCGTCAGAAGTGGTGTGTGTCAGGAGTCGGAGTCGCCGACACGTAGAGAAACTGGAGGATTAGACAGCAAGAAAGCTGCTGAACTAGCAATTAAATGTGCTGCGTCATTACGATTGATCGACGGTATTTGTAGAAGGAAAATTTTGTAACAATATTAAGTACACTGATTCGGGAAAAATTATCAGCACTAGAAAGGTTTCGCACGAAAGACATACAAATGATAATGTTTTTTTCTCTCTAGTCTAATGGAAATACTAATTAATTTCCAGTATTTATAGCCATAGGTATACATACACTGTTTGTGTTCAATTTTTGGGACATCTGTTATTGGACTATAAAGCGACAATGCATTGAAAAGCTGTGCGAGTATTGCTTAAGGTATTGGATACATTCAAGATGAATTTCTTGAAAAACGTTAGAAAATATTTATGTTTTTGAATATTTGTGTAAACAAGATTGAAAAAACATCTATGAATCCAAAATAGACTAATGATAAATGTTTTTTAAAAATTGAAAAAGTGGCTTTTTTGGGGGTGGAGGGGTTAAAAACAGGTATAAAAATCTTTTAATTTAGAGGTTTATCAAATGATTTTCTTAAAATTTTGCGGATAACTTAAGAAATATACAGGGTGGTCAAAAAAAAAAAAAAAAAAAAAAACTTCCCTTATATATGAAACCCTAGCGGCCTGTCCGCTCAACCAATCGAACCAAAATTTCAGACATGGTTGTTTTGAAGGTATGCGCTGGAGATTGTGATGATTCCAAACAACGGTTACGGTTACAGTGAGAGAATTTCGAAATTTTCGAATGGCAACACCCATTTTTTCCTTGCCCAAATTGATCAGCGTATTGAAAAACCACAAATTGGCGTTGAAACGATTAGCGTCTGACGAAAATTAGCGGCGTAAATCATTTACAAAGAAGAGCATTATAAAGGACTAATGACAACACAGAGAGGAAGAGCTTTGACGCACTTTGCGTAATCCACAGGGTTAAACAGTAGCAACGAAATTTCATTAGTGACATTGTATGGATGCAAGATGGGGCTCCTCCAGACGTCACCCAATGTGTTCGATCAGTGCTGCAACAACACTTTGGTGATAGAGTCATCTCTCATAACTTTGCGGTTTCGTGGCCACCGCGATCCCCCGACCACACTTCTACGGATTTCTGCTTCTGGGGTTATCTGAAATCTAAGGTGTACACGCCTGGTTCACGAGATGTGTCAGAATTGCAAGATGTCATAACACGTGTAAAGTTATGCAGATTCCTTCTTTCATGTTACGTTCGACATTGTTGTCCACAATCTTCCGAATGCAATGCGTTGTCGCCTGCGAAGGCGAACACGTTGAAAACCTGTAATTATAACTTTTCACTCCAATAAAAGCTTTTTTTTCTTTCCTCTCTGTATTGTCATTAGTCCTTTATAATGCTCTTCTTTGCAAATGCTTTACGCCGGCAATTTTCGTCACACGTTAATCGTTCCAACGTCATTTGTGGTTTTTCAATTCGCTGATCAATTTGCACAAGGAAAAAGTGGGTGTTGCCATTCGAAAATTTCGAAATTCTATCACTGTAACCGTAACCGTGAGTTCTGCGTTGTTTAGAATCATCACAATCTCCAGCGCATACCTTCAAACAACCATGTCTGAAATTTTGGTTCGATTGGTTGAGCGGATAGGCCGCTAGGGTTTCATATATAGGGGAAGTTTTTTTTTTTTTGACCACCCTGTATTATCCAGTTCCTGAACTACAAAATAAGCTGCATTTTCATTCATTCTTTAAATATTGGGATTCTGCTGATAAATAAATAATAGGGATTTTTCAATGTATTTCCCATTGTGAAGCACTAAACTGCTGTGAAATAATTCAAAATGATTAGATTACTTATTCTTTAAATTCATAAACTGCATAACATGTTGAAAAATTATTAAACCAAATTTGAACAAAATATATGCATTAGATTTTAATTTACGTGATTTTTTGTAAGAAAATACTATCAAAGATTAGCATTTGAGAAAATAGCATTAAAACGAATGTAAATTCAAATTATAAAAATCAGTGTAACCCCCCCCCAAAAAAAAAACAGCGAGAAAATTCTAACGGTTTTATAAAAAAAGTCTGTTAAAATATTAAGAATAGTATATAAATAAGTAATATATAAAAAAACAAATTAAGTCAATTCCTATTTAAGTCAACAAAAAAATTATTTTAGTTATTTTTTATTAAATAATTGCAATTAATATAAACATGTATATACATATGACAGATTTTCAATATTAAATAGCAAAATAGAGCTTGGCGATCATTTGGCGGCATGGCAACGGATTTGGTGACTTTGGCGACCAAATAGAAATTACTGGACAAATTTAATTAATTAATTAATATTTGAAAAAAATACTATATAAACATCAAGTGTCATCCACTACAAGTTTAAAAAAATGTATTTGAACTTGAGTAGATGAATAAAAAGTATTTTATTAACGACTGAAAATTTGAACAAAATATATATATATATAGAAAGAGTGTGAGCTAATAGTAGGAATTAAAAACGAATTATAATTTCACACGCACACACACAAAAGACTTTTGATCGTAGTCATCTACTTTAAACATACCTAAGAAATTAGGCGTACCTAATTTCACAAAATAAGCAGTGGCTAAATTATGCGTAATTGTAACAGATTGAACACGATAAAATTGTAAGATTACGTGAAGAAAGATGTTCTTCGGTACAGTTCGGTTTTAACACCGACCAAAAAGCGCCAAGAAAAAATATCGCCAAATTATATACAGTTGACAAAATGTTTATTTGTACACTTCAATTTTGGAATATTATAACAAAATAAAATAAGGTAACTAAGTTAAAATTGCAGAAATATATTCTAGTGAGGTAAAATAATAATAAAATATCAACAAAAAAACAATCACATAAACTTTAGATGATTAATGAATGAAACTTTATAAAAACTGTACAAAAAGAGTATTTGTACACTTACTTAGTGGCAAATTTCAAACATAATTATAATTATTTTATAGTAATTTAATACTTTGTGTGCATTCCATTGGCTTTTACAATTACTTCAAGACGTCTTGGCATTGATTCTATTAACTTTTTGGTGGTTTCTTAATCTATTTCTTCCCAAGCTTCCATGAGTGCTTCTTTCAAACTATTTTTACTTGTAATATTTTTTTTTCGGACTTGAGCATCCACAAATTTTCAATTGGATTTATATCCGGGGATTGTGGTGGAGTTTCAAGACGTCTTGGCGCATTATAAAGCAACCATGTTTTAGTAACTATCGCAGTGTGTTTTGGGTCGTTATCTTGTTGGAATAAAAAAGTGTCACCGATACCCAATTTTCTAGCACTGTCTAATAAGTTATGCCGCAACACATCAATGTAACCTAAAGCTGTCATTTTTGTGTCAATAAAGTGTAATTTTCCAACACCTCCATGAGCTACACAGCCCCAAACCATCACATTTCCAACACCATGTTTCAGGGTCTGAAGTACATTTTTACTATCAAGGGCTGTTTTATTTTTTCGCCAGATTTTTCGGATACTAGAGAGTGAAAAAATTTCAAACTTACTCTCATCTGAAAAAATAACCTTTTTCCAGAAGTCCATCAGTTTGTCTGTATTTCATAGCAAATTCTAGACGTTTTTTTTTATTCACTTCAGAGATCATTGGTTTTTTTTCTCGGAGTTCTGCCTTTTAAACCAGCACTATGTAATACATTTCTTATTGTTTGAGCAGTCACTCTAATGTTAGAAGATGCGAGAAGGTCATCTGCAATTTTCTGAGCAGAAATTTGTGGTTTTCTAATAGCTGCTTTAACAATACTTCATTTATTTCTTGAAGTTAATTTACTCGGGCCGCCTGTCCTGCGTTCATTTTCAACGCGTCCAGTATTTTTATATTTTCTTACGATGTAACCAATAGTTGTAAAGGGTAACTTAACCATCTTTTGAATTTCGCGATAAGATTTTCCTCTTTTATTAAGGCTAACAATATGAGTTCTCATGTCTAAAGAGACTTCTTTTGATTTCGTGGTCAACTTTTCTCTGCGAGTGACCTTCACTGTTAAAAAAGATCACCTTCAATGTTTAAAAAAGACAAACTATCCAAAAAATTAACTATAATGTGAAAAATTACATGAAATGATAGTAATACTTACCGGAGATATAGGTGTACAAATATACTTTTTGCAAGAAATTTTCCAAGTTTGTAAGATTTAGATTGTATTTTCAATTATTTCAAAATATTTTTTTGGTTTACTTAGAAATAAACAACAAATTCACGCTCACACGTCGCAATGAATAAAATAGCTGCTTATATGTTTCTAAAACTTAAAAAAAAATTGGTGTACAAATAATCATTTTGCCTACTGTATATATGAAAAAAAAAAAAAAAAAAAAAAAAACTACTCAAGTATGTTATAAAGAACGCTATATAGTTTGACGATTAAAATTGCCACACTGGGAAGTGTTTTTGGCGCTTTTTGGTAACCATTACAATTAACAACCTGTACCTGTTCTACTTCAGAAATAATTGATAGGAATATTTCATTTGTGGGCTGAAATTCTTTTAACATATTATTTTTTTAAAAATCTTCTGACAATAATATATATATATATATATTCGAATAGTCACGATTAGCAAATTCGAAGGATTCCATATTCTGGTGTCATGAATCATCTCGAATCATGGTGTCTATTCTAGTATCCTATAAATAGGGCCGCCGTATCCAATGAGTGAAGCTCAGCTCAGGTGTCGTCCTCGTCATCTGACCGCGGTTCAAAATGACGAGGTCTGTCCCCAAATAGCCCTAATGTTGCTTTAAAACGGGACGTTAATATAACTAAACTAAATTGATCATCCCAATACTTTTTGTTTCGATGTTCTTATTTGAAATCTCATTAAAAATAGCAATGTTAAATGATTATCACGGTAAGCAGTTGCTAACTGTCATCGTAGTTTAATGCAAAAAATTTTCAGTGTTCATTTGTATTATTTCTGTTTTAATTTGTTTTTGTTTTTGAGCTAATGTTATGGGAACCAGTGGGGATAGTATTTTGAAAATATTTTTGCGTACTCTATAATATGAGTTCTAATTCTTACACCCTACGCTTGCATTTTTCGGTCAATTGAAACTACAATTTTGAGCTGTACTAGAATTTTAATTTCACATTCAAAATTTCATTTATTTTAGTTGTATTGTGAGCTACAACATTTGCATTATGCAAAAGTACAAAATACAGTAAAAAAAAAAATACCTACGGTCAATATAGATTCATAGACGGATTTGATTACAAATTTCATAATGATCTACATAATAGATGGTAAAATTGTATTCTAAATTTTTCCATCTTGCTTTTCACGTTTATCTTGTTCACTTGTATTCGGATAGCCAGATAGGCAGATTGACTGTGGATTTTTTCGTTCACAATAGCATAGAAACTACAAATTTTTTGTAAAGATCACTTGCTGAGCAGATAGTTTCTGCTCGGTTTGTTGCCTCATTGTCCATTTCAACTTCCTGTTTACATTAGGTTGACCGCAGTGGCGTAACTAGTGTAGGACAGGAAGGACATGTGCCCTCGACACTATCGCTAGGGAAGCGAAATAGAGGAATCGGTTTGTTTTATTTAAGAGAAATGTATTGTTCTCTTTTACTCTTGTTCTTTAGATTCTTAAAAATATCAAAGTGATTCCAGTCAAATGAAGCCGAACACAAAAAATACATTCCTTTAAAACCTGTGAACGAACTCAAACTAAATGCGAAATTATTGAAAGTTAATTTCCTGCTTAATCCTTTAAAGGGTCGTTTTTTTTCTGGTCATATTATGTTAAAATGTTATTATGTTTGATTAATTAATTAATTTGGTTAATCAATAATTAAGTAACAAATCAAGACACATCATTTTGTGTGAGATAAAGAACTGAAGCATCTAAATTTCTGACTTACTAAAAAAATGTGTCAGAACTTATGCCAACCTACATAATTCCATACAAAGATTGATAAATTTGGTGGGAAGCATATTTCCCACGGCCCTTGAAAGGGTTAATAATGCTAAAAAATTTGAACTCTGTCTCATATTTTTAAAATATCATTTTGTTCGATTTTTTAAAAAGTTTAATATAAGGGCCTGAATCGTTAACTTAATTAATTGTAAAGCACGCAGGACATATTCATTTTGCGATTGCATTCAACTTTAGTTCAAATTAATAATACTCTTTGTATGTATGTGTTTTTATTCCAAACAATTTTTCTATAATATTTCATTGTGAAAAATCTTTGTAAGCGGTTTCATTTTATTATCATTTCTTATATGTTTGTAAATTCTGTATATAGTTACTTTTGTTTTTTCTACTGTAAGTGTTTTCGTATTTAATAAAATTCCTGTAATATCCCATCAAATCGTTCAGTGTCTAGAATAGTTATGGATACAGGGGGTTGGGGTTGAGACGGCATTCTGTTCTGTGGCTTTTGAGATAAATTACTACCAACTGATGAGGCCCAAATGAATCATCTAGTTGGCTGTGGCTTTTAATAACGGTCTCATTTCAGATAAATTACTACCAACTGACGAGACTCAGATGAGTCATATAGTTGTTTATGGCTTTTAACAATCACATTTCGATAAAATTACTACTAGTTGAAAGCTTATATAACTTATCTATTCAGTTGTGATCTTTAATAATGATCCCATTTATACTACTAATAAAAATGTGTGCGTGCGTGCTTGCTTGCATCTATTTAAAATGTTCTCATTTAATTCCAGATTGCTTATAATAACTTATGCTTTCGGAGTACAGAAAATTAAATTTGTGCAATAACTGAATTAGTTAAACAGCATTAAAAAATTAACCAAATTTAGAGCATACAAATCATATAAGTTGAAAAACGGTTTATATATTTAGGTTTCATTAAGATTTTAATCTTTAAGCTTCCCGGAATGAACTTTCAGAGAAAGGGGGACATAGGGGAATTGTAATTTTTAAAGGGAGGCATTTGTGAGATTTTATGGCGCAAGAACCATATTTGGCGATATTGCGCCAGACAAAAGATGAAGGAAGCTTTATTAATTATTCAAAACATACTTATAAAAGCACAAAAACAGTAATAAAATTATATAAAGCATAACGAAATAACAATGAATTTAGCAAATTCCAGGCGTTAACCCTTTGTGCTCGGAAAACTAATTCGATGCTTATTTATTCACATAAAACAAGAACTTATTCATTGCTCCGAAAATAAATATTTATATATAAATGTATTAATTTATATTTTCTCAAATTATTTTCCACATCTTCTTACCATTTTGTAGCTATTTTTAACAAATAAAATTTTTTAAAAAATAAGCCGGTGATCTGGCCTAGGCGTAACTTGTCTTCCCCGTAATCCGGGCATCAGGTGTTCGAGTCCTGGTTCGGGCATGGTTGTTCTCTAACCTGTGTTCTATCTGTAAAATGTGTCGAAGAACCCTGCTGTAAAAAGGGGTTGTGCAAGCGAATATTTATATTACGATCTGTGGGTGAGTGATTGAAATGTATGAAAGATGTTCGCCCCATAACGCCGTACATTTGGCCCTAGATGGCGCTACTGAAAAAAAGAGACGCTGTCTCGGCTTAAAATCGCTGACTTCGTAATTGGGCTTGTCTATGATAAGTGCCATAAGAAACAACAATTACAAAAAAAAAAAAAAAAAAAAAAAAAAAGCAAATACAAGATCAGAATGATGTTCTGTCTTGATTGCTGAGTAAGAGTCACCATCCGAGAGCAGAGGGTTAAAACAACTGAATGAGGACAATGGTTAAAACAATTTTAAGTGATGAAACAAAAAAAAAAATAGCGAAGATTTTTAAAAAAAACTTAAAATTGTACTTAAAAGATCTGAAGAAGCATGAAGTCAGTGATATGAGTAAAAGATAATTTTATACGAAATTTCAGCAAAAAATATGACGTACAGGTTATTTTAAAGGGAAAAGGAGCGCTGTTTCAGTATTTGCCTTGGGCACTATTTTATGTGAGTATGCATCTGATTGACCGTTCTGAAGAATGTTACTGCCTGTTCTGAGCAATTAGTTGAGAACACGGCAGCTCGCTAATTTTTTTCGAAATGAAAATACATCGCCCTTTGCCTTTTCCCTCCTTTTCCGACTTAATGATTTGCTCAGCGTTTTCGTTACTAAAAAAACGGTGTTTAAGTTGACGTCATTTCATGCACGGTTTGACTTCGACTGATTTACTTGGATAAGTTCCAAATGGCGAGAAAACGTCACACTGTATTAAAAGCTCTGGCATTCGTTATTCATGCCCGTTTTGTTGAGGAACTTCCTCTGACACTTTTTTAGCACTTTTCGACTTGCTTGCAGCCAGAGTCTGAACAGGTTGCAGAATAATATTCGACACGGGAATTTCCAAGTTTCGTTTCATTTCCCCATTAAAGAGTGAGGAAAAACTGAGTCAAAAGTATGAATGCTATCACGCAAAGTGGTAAAAAGGAAATGTGATTTAATCAATGAAAAATAAAATTTTGTGTTTATTTGATCTTTTTATCGCGGAAAAGAAGGGGGAGTGGGTGAAATAGACTGGGAAGATGGACGAGTGGACGTTAGGTTTAGTTTAGTTATATTAACGTCCCGTTGTAAAGAAACACTAGGGCTATTTTGGGACGGACCTCGTCATTTTGAACCGCGGTCAGATGACGAGGACGACACCTGAGCTGGCACACCCCTTTCCACACCACATCACACCAACGGGAGGACGTTTGGCATGACGGATTTAACGTGCAACAGACCCCCTTACACGACGGCTCTTCGGTGGAATCGGGTCTCGAACCTGAAACCCTACGGCTCACAAGCCGAGACCTTCCCACCAGGCCACCGCGGCCTCGAGTGGACGTTAGGTGATTTTTCACTAATTTTAAGATGAGATTTTTAGTTTTTCCTATAGTTAGTATAGACAAAGTATAGTGATCGTCAAAAAATTCGAACTGCAGATTTTTACGAATCTCCACGTTTTAGACCTTCCTGAGTTCCTGCCCGTCTGTCTGTCTGTGACAAAGATAACTCAAAAACGCTTTGAGCTAGACAGATGAAATTTAGTATACGGTCTTTGCAGCAAATTTCCATATTTATGTCAAATTATAAGCAAAATCTGTTCAGAGGTCCTTCTGTTCGAATACAAATTAGTACAATAACTAAAAAACGAAGAGAGCTAGATATATAAGATTCGGTACACAGATTTAGCATCTATAGTGAAGGCAACTGTCAAAATTTGAGCCAAATCCAACTGTGGGTTGACTCTCCATCGGTCTGTACTTTTAAAAGCATGTAAACACGATAGCTCAAAAACACAATGGCTTAAATGTATCAAATTTGGTATGAGATTTTGTGACTACCAATGTAATTCTATGTCAAATTTTTGTTTCGATATGTATGGAAAAACGCGTTTAAAACGCAAAACAAATTTTCGTACACTATTATTGGCGAGTAATCACCAAAAAACTCGCCAAGGATCCCATGATAGATTCAGTAAAAATGCTAAGTTCACGCCAAATACTAATATTTCGTATCTGTTGTATGCCGTTTCCATGGTCTCTCTGAGACAACGCTTTTATTAAAAAAGTGCGAGAACATTTTGTGGAGACTACTCCCTCTAGTTTTAGTATGTTTGGCCATAAGTATATTGAAGAAGATTTCTGTTCCATTCTTGAAAGCTATTGTAAATGGCATGTAGGAAAATATAATTTGAAGGTGCCGTGATTTTTTTTTATGGATTTGAACTTTATTCTTGGATTTATGATGAACTAAAATATTTATAAGATTTTGACACTCTTCAAGCTGTATTTTGATTTGCGATATATCTCATTATTGTTTGTTAATTCTAAATTATTCAATTCAACCGAATGAATACCAGTTTATAGTTAAGCTTCTAGTTCTGTAGCTTAAATTTTAATTATTTAATTAATTCGAAATTATATTAATGGTTTCATTTTTCACGTAATTTCAATCATTCCAAGTAGATTTTTATTGATAGTAAATACTTTTTATTATTGCTACGATACTTTGTTTTAAAAATTAGTTTAATATTTGTTTATCATTAGAATGGTTTCAAGTCAATAACTTGAAGCTTACATTTGAATTTCGCATGCATAACTTTTATTTTAAGAAAAAGTCTTCTTTGTATTATGCACTTTTTTTTTTGTATTCCCCCCCCCCCCGCGTTTTCTCTCTCTCTACCCGTTTCAGCCAAGCGGACATTTTCTACAGAAACTTCACCAGAGCCTTTTCAATAAAGAATTTATGAAATCTGATTTTTTTCATCCTTTTGACACCTGTCTCTTTCAATATCATCATAATTATCCCAACACAATGCTTTTCCTTGAACGAATGTGCAATTATAAATAATGACGTGAATCGTTTTGTTCAAATCCGTATTACAAAACTCGGTACGGATTTATTAAACAGAATTTTTTTTTTTATCAAACATCTGTTTTGCAATTAAAAACAAACATTTTCCTCCTAAAAATTGTCAATAAAAAAAAATCGCCGTCAACTTTTTTTTAATGTTTCAGGTCATGCGTATAATACGTACACACATAGCTGAACATATGTAGCAGGAGTCTGAAGAGCCAGCTCAACTGAAAGCTGGATATACCGTTATAAATTTATAATATTGCTTTCCTGTATACCAAGTCTCCTAGTAAACAAAATAGTTTTACATAAATTTAATGGCTGCTGAATGGATACGGAGACATTGACTTCCGGCTTTGGCGAACAGTTGGCGATTAAATTGAAGAACAAAGAACATTTGAAAATCTTGGTGATATCTCGGTTAGGAGCAAAGATACAATATCCTTTTAGAAGTTTCTTTGCTCTAAATTATAAAAAGCCGAGAAACAAAGCTGTAGTTAATCAGTAGTCGAGTGAGCCAAGTAGAGAGAGAGTGTAGTTGAATTCTGTTTCAAGAGTTTTATGCTATTCCGTTTTTTAAATAGCAATTTACTTCTTTTCTTCTGCTATTTACTGCAATTGTTGTTCTTTTATATGCTTCGGTCACACTTATTCTTGTTTTCCTTGTTCATGTTTTCATGTGTCGTTATCCTTTTTTGAAACTGTTCGAATTTTCATCATATAATTCACCGGTATTTTCCCATAACAACTTCTTTACGAGATTGGAGGTAACGAAAACGATTAATTTTTAAAATATTTTTAGAACGTTAAATTTTTATATAGAAAATGATATTATGAATTCGCAATGTAAATATTTGCAGATTTAATTTAGTTTATTTAAAGGACTTGAATTTTATTAAGAAATAGTTATTCGTTTTTTTAACGCATGCGCCTTTTTCAAACTCCATGCTTATACGGGTCAAATCAAAAAGGTCTAAAATTATATGGGCGGCAAAAAAAAAAAAAAAAAAAATCTTTAAAAAAATGTTTATTTCAAAAACACTATATAAAAACGGAATAAGGGAAAGGATAAATTCAGTGCTGTCTTTATGACGTTAGGCATCTGTTCTGCGCCACCTTCTTTTTTCTTCGACGGATATCTAATCTGCGGTATTGAATTTCAAAACGATCCGAGATTAATATCTATTATTCAATATCTCACAAGAAACTTATTTCCTTTCGTAAGGATCTACGGGGAGCACCTCAGATATGAGAACTAGAATTTTCCGTTTTGGTGGTTGGTTCTCGCCACCCTTTGATACAAAAATGGTGTGGTGTCTTCTACCCCTTACCGATGACGGGACGTGCTTCCCTCGGGAAAAGTTGTACCATGGCCGGTGACGACCTTTAGAACCCAACTTTTATTCCTACGAATGATTTTGCAGCTGTGCGGTCATTCAGTGGGCTTCAAGGCAGCCGGAGTAGTCGATATATGATTTCCTTTTGTAAGTCAAGTAATTGCTGGCATTGATAATTATTTCCAAGCATGGGAACAATGTCATATGCCAATTTTCAGGTGTTTTCAAAGCAGTGTATAAAATTTAGGGATCCCAAACTCACTGAATTTATTTTTATTATTAAGAAACAGAAGAAAGAAGTTGAAACCTTTCTTACTGATTCGTACTGCAATAGAAATTCTCAGAGGATTAAAAATCATTTTTGAAAAAGCAATAAAAATTTATTGGACAGTTGTGTATTATTCCTAGCTTCCTCTTCTATGGATCCATTTTCTTATTTAGAGGGAGCTTTTTATTTGAAATTCATTTGAGCATTAGATTTATTATAGGAACTTGGTCTGCAAACGAAAATCTTTAGAACGAATGATTGAAAAGTGCAACATAACGAAGAACTAGAAAGTGAAATAAACAATAAAAGTGCCTCAAAACATGAATTATGGCATGCACTATCAACATCTTTTAATTTTCTTTTATATGTGTGTGCATTTTAAAAAAAGTCTTTGTTAATTTTAATTCATAATCTACACTATACAAAATATTTACTATATATAGTTGCTTCTCAGTAGTAAAATGATGCAAAATTTACGGTATGTATTTCTGTATATTGAATGTTCTATATATCGAACAATTAACTCATATCCACAATAGATTGGTCGAGTTCCTTTATCTTGATGTTGGAATTTCTTTGTGTCGATTTTTTTTTCTGCATCTTTAATTTTATTATTTAAAAGTTCGAATGTATTTCATTTAATATTTATATAATAATTTAATATTTATTTAATACGTTTCATATTAATCCACTTCTGAAGGACAGAGCAAGAGCAATGCTCGTGTACTTTGATAACACCTCGGTCAGGACCCCTGAAGGTATGACTGACCGTTGGCATCTTCCCGGTCACGCCACATTATATTTATGCGACCGGCCACAAATGTGATACAGCAAACTATGCACTTTAACTGACGTCATAATAGTTTAATAACCTGCCGCCCTGTAGAAACTCCACTAGCTACACGAAAAGCACGTGGAGTCAAAATCATCAGTTAGTTACCTTACTTAAAAAATAAAACGCGTCTGACTGCTCTCATGAGCCCTTTCCTATTGGTTAAGTCATCATGCGTGCTCATAAATCATTACACCGATTGCCGCATATTTATGAAAACACGTTTTTAAATCCATTGAAATTCTAAACACAAGTTATTTTGGTACTTCACATTGTTGCGGGTTAGAAGATTCCTTAATGACATGCGTGAGTAAAAACCAGCATTTCTTGGTTTTCCTGAAGGAAAGGGTTGTCCACATTAAGTCTCGCTGAATCGGCTAAAAACATTCGTCCTTAATTGCTAAACTGTGTTCAGAATAATATCAATTCTGCTATAGTTTATTTCTTGCTTTGAAATGCAGAATGCTGCAGCTTATTTTAGTTATTTTAACGTCCCAGTTTAAAACAATGTTAAGGCTTTTCGGGACGGATCTCGTAATTTTGAATCGGGCTCAGATAACGAGGATGACATCTGAGCTGGCACTCCCTCTCTAAATTTGCATTCCCGCCTGAGGGGATTTGGTCCTGAAGAGTTTAAAGTGTACTTGACCCGCTTGCACGGCGGTTCTTCAGTGGAATCGGGTCTCGAACCTGGAATCCTCTTGTCCCAAAGCCGAGGTCTTATCATCAGCTCGCCACAGCCACACAGAATGCTGTATATTAATAGGAAATGATGTGAAGTTGTACTTCCAGTGATCTTTCGATATTTCTATTTAGCCGTTTTTGATGAGCAGTTGGTTCCCTATGATTAATATTACTGAAAGTTAGTTTCAGTTAAATGTTTTATTTAACTTCAGACACTTTCTAAAAGTGTATAGATTTTAAAAAAGGAGAAGAAATACTAACGAATCGAAAGGCATATAACGTGAATTAGCCATCTGTTATTTTACAGACATTCATTGTTAATCTTGACGTTCACAGTGGCATTTTAAAAATGATCATGAGGGCGAAATTTTTCAGTATTGGCGTGGTGAAGAGGAGGTTTAGACATACAACTCGCACTAATTGCCAATCATGCCATTTAGAATAGAAACTGGTGAATGCGGATTGGTAGAGAGTTGCAATGTAATCTGGCAAGACAGTCACCGATGAGATTGTAGTGAAGTTGTCGTGGAATCGTCGAGCATGACCAATCTAAATTGATGGGTAAAAATGGAATGGCGTAGAGTGGTCGAGAATTGCCAATCTAAATTGATTGACTACAAATGGGATAGCGTGGAGTGGTCGAGAATGACCAATCTAAATTGATGGGCTAAAAATGGGATGGCGTGGAGTGGTCGAGAATGACCAATCTAAATTGATGGGCTAAAAATGGTATGGCGTAGAGCGGTAGAGAATGGCCAATCTAAAATTGATGGACTACAAATGGAATGGCGTAGAGTGGTCGAAAATGACCAATCTAAATTGATGGGCTAAAAATGGGATGGCGTAGATTTGTCGAGAATGACCAATCTAAATTGATAGACTACAAATGGGATGGCGTAGAGTGGTCTAGAAGACCAATCTAAATTGATTGACTAAAAATGTGGTGGTATGAAATGCCACCAGTCCATTTGGCTTGGTTTAGAGTAATCATAAATGACCAGTTTTAGATGCACTGGAGGGGGAGAAAAAAAGAAGAGCGAAAATCACTTAGTAAAACGTTGGTTGAGAAACATCATTTAAAAATTTGTTAAAAAAAACAATAAAGGGAAAAAATATTTTTTATTTTATTTTTATGTGAAATAGTTTTTGAATTTGGCATCTTCTAACTATTGGTTCTATCGTTACTTCAAATATTTTATAACAAGTTTTTATTGCTTTTCCGCAGCCATTGTGTACCCACTGTTAAACAAATCACGAAGTCAAACGAAAACGATCGTAACTATTTATTTCCAATCATTCATTTGCATATTGGCTGCCGCCGACGCGACGGTGAGTGGAATTCTCTCCTGGAATTGTTTTTCGCCCTCCCCAGGGCATTCATCACACTCAGCTTTGGTTCTGGTAGGAAGGCTGCCAGCTCTTACTGACCTAAAATTAGAGTCAAGGATCGACAGACGACTTTATGCATGGTGACCTTTGAAGCCCCGCCTTCCAACTCCCCATACCTTGCATTTCGTCGCATATCTGGTCGTGTTAATTACAATGACATTGACATAATTCGGTAGAGGCAGGGTCGTTACCAGAATTGAGAAATGAGGAAGGTGATGATCTTTTTTTTAAAATCACAGTTGTACGACCGATTTGTAATTAAGGCTGGTATAGTTGCTGAAAGCTGTGCATAAATAAAATAAATGAACAAATACAAATGTTTTCTTAAATAAGCCCAAATTCAAAACGCTTTTTTTAATTGGAATTGGAAACGATCTTTTTTTAATTGGAATTTATAAGTAATTTAATTTTTTTTCTTATTCCCTTAAGTTTTTCTATTAACATTATTTTAAAATATCGTTTATAATTTAAATTTGATTCATTCGAATTCAAATTTTCCCCTCAAAATTACCAGAATATTTTTTTCTATTTAAATAAATTCACAACTCGAGTTTTTCAGTAGTTCTCATTAAATAGTGAATAATTTCTTAAAGTCCATAATTTACTCAATAACTTTATTGGTATAAAATGCAATACCTTTATTGGTATCAGTATAAAAAGAAAAAAATATTTCGCACTTTAAAAAAAAAAGCTTTTAACATTAAGTGTCGACTTCAGTATTCTTCTTGAAATTTTACTATCATAATTATTATCCTTAAAATGCCATATACTACTTATTAAAATTAATATTATTGGAATTATATATTTTAATTATTATCACTAATTAAAATTATTTCGCTATATACCAAAAAAATAATATATGATTTATAAATTTTGTATTGACTGCCGGAAATATTAAATATTAAAAATAATCCTTAAATCTATTTTTTCACTTTTCTGAAAACTAAGGTAAAATATAGAAATATCGTACTCAAAGAAATTTTTGTGTGAGAGTTTTTTTTTTTTTTTTTTTTTTTTTTGCGTCAGATTTGTAATTTTTATCAAATTTATTTATAAGAATTTTTATTCACGTGACCATGACAATTCAAAATGCCAAAACTGGACAGATGAAATTAAATCTAAAAATTTATTATTCAAATCATGAATTTGTGTTAAATTTTTGTGACAATTTGAGAATGCAACGACCTAGACAAACGAAATTCACCATGCTGTCGGATCACCAATATCGTAGATTTGTATCAGATTTTGGCCCCAGTCAAAATCCATGCTCGATTTTCTGCTATGAATTACAAAAAGCGCCATACCATGTTAAACCTTTATTTAGCAGGATTGCTCTGAAATAGCTTGTGTTTTCATTGGTTCTTATGAGAGATGTACTATCATTTACCGAGTAAAGTGTTAATATAGGAGAAAGTCGAAGGGAGAACTATCTCGGTGCTTAGCTTAAATATTATTTTATTTTGTTGTACTCCTTTTTAGACCTAGTTTGTTAAAATCCGAATTTCTGTGTAAATCGGATTTCTATTGAAGAATATATCTTTGAATCAGCAATTTTGTTTGTAATTAAATTTAAAAATTCCAAACTTTAATATGTATTTGAAATTTGCTACTCTGAGTTTGAATATATATATACATTTTTAATTTTTTCATGTACTTAGTATAGAGGAAGTATAGTAGTGGTCCAAAAATTCGAATTCGAGGCTTGTCGAATCTCCACGTTTCTGAAAACATTTTTGGAAAATGTCCGTCTGCCTGTCTGCGACAAAGATAACACAAAAATACCTTGAGCTAGAGGAATGAGATTTGGTATACAGTCTTTACACCAAATTTGCAGATTTCTATCAAATTTTAAGTGAAATCTGTTCTAAAGAAGTCTGTTTGCCCGGCTGTTCGAATATAAATTAACAGGATAACTACAAAACGACGAGAGCTTGACGGATTAAATTCAGTACAAAGATTTAATATCTATATTGAAGACATCTGTCAAATTTTGAGTCAAATCCATCGGCGGTTTGAGTGTCTGTACTTTTAGAAACATGTAAACGCGATAATTCAAAAATGCTATGATGTAAATATATCAAATTTGCCATGGTATTTTGTGGCAAAAAAAGCAGTTTTGTGTCATTTTTTTTATTTCTATTGTTTGAGAAAAACGTGTCAGAAACACGAATTCCATTTTCGGATACTGTTAACGCATGCCAGGGATTAATTGCCAAAGACAAGACGGTAGATTCAGTAAAAATGCTAAATTTTACTCCAAAAGTTAATATTTCGTAGCTATTGGACGCTAGTACCATATAAGGAGTTCTCTGGAATGCCAAGTTTATTAGATAGTATGCGAGATTATTATGGGGTGACCACTGCCGCTTGGTATCTCTCTCTAATTTCAATTAAAACTTATACAATATTTTTTTTCTCCAATATCTGTCATTTTCTTTTCTTTTTTTTTTTTTTTTTCCGAAAGTAATAAATAAATAAAAGTCATTACGCTCTGCTTGGTACTTGCCCCGGCCCGTAAAGTCTTGCTTGACTGCATTTCGTTCCAGAAGTTTTGACGATGAATCATCATTTTCGCACAAACATTTATACGAACGTGATCTCTTTCTGAATTCGATGTCGGTTGTCAGGGGGACAGATTTTTAATCCAAAATTTAAACTGTCTGGATTCAAAGGAAAAGGTATTGTGCATATTTTATAATTTTAAACGAATTTATTTTTTAGACAATAGATTTTGAAAGCAATTGCAAAAGAAGCGTGCCAACGTAACGTTTAGGGTTAAATCAAAAGAATTTACTATCAAAGTTTTATTATTTTAGTATTTTTTTAGAAATTAACTCATTAATTGTTCAAAAAACTTTTTGAATATGTTAACGTCTAAAGAAAGATTTTTATTGGTTTGGTAATAATTATATTTAATAGCATTTAGAATGGAAATGGTAAAAAAAAAATCTAAATGAATATTATGTAAGAATTTATGTATGATTTTTTTTTTATTTCGAATTCTTATAATGTTATTTCTATTTTTGTGCAAAATTAAACTTTCTCTAACATTGTTTATTATTGATTGATTAAATTTATTTATTGTACCATGCAACGTCTTTGGTATTGAACTTTTCTTATTGACTAACTCATATTCATGTTCTATGCGTTAATTTTGCTTGGCAATTTAAATCTGATCATATTGAGAATCCAGTTGTGCATTTGCTGCTTTTAACGTTGCAAGCATATTTTTTTACGACTTTAAAAAAATCGTTTGCTTTTTTACTTTTTTTTCTTTATTCGTAAACAATTCTTGTTTTTATATTGTATATTAATTTCTGAGTTTTATTATTTTTTTGTTCTTAAATTTTTGTCATATTTTTTTAAATATCGTTTCTTTAGAATCATTCCTTTTTAGCAACATTATTAGAGTAGCCCTAGCCTAATCTGTATTGACTATTACTTTTTCATATACGAAGCATACGAAAAAAAAAGCATTATAATTGTCAAAAAAATTGGATCTCGAGATTTTGATGAATTTCCACGTTTCAAATGTCCGTGAGAGACATTTTTTTGACGGATGCTTGTCTGTCCGTCTGTCCGTCCTTATGTCTGTGAATAAGATAATTTTGAAATACATATCTTTATAAAATTTTCAACATAATCCAATAAGAGATTGGCCGTCTGTCGTCTATGTTTCCGCAATAACTTAAAAACTTAAATGAATGAAATCTGGCATGTAGTCTTGTGACTGCATTAGTTCTTGCCAAATTTTAATTTCATTGGGTCAGAAAAATAGTATTCAAAATACATGTTCGATTTTCTAATACCGAATGTTAATGATTAAAAACCGAAAAAAAGTCGCCAAAGATTGCGCTCTAGATTTAGTAAAGACTTTAGCTTCATGCCGAATATCAATATTTCGAAATAGTTGCTCTTCAATGCCATTCAATCAATACACAAGTTCCAGTTTTCTTTACTTTTTTACGGAGCGCATATTTGTCATATATGGGAATTGGATAATGAAATATCTTGACCCTCGTAGCATTCAAGGCCTTTTTGAATATCTAAACTTTTAAATGGTAGTTAAGAAATAGCACCTGTATTAGAGTGTGATAAAAAGTTTTCGGCAGAGCTCTCCCACTGTTTTAGTTTATTATAAATTAGCCGACATTGGCGACCAGCTTGCTCGCTTGGATTAACGATCGCTAAAATTTTTTAATAAATATTTTATTGAACCTGGTATTTTTTAGCTAAAATTTTTAAGCTTTAAACTTTGATAGTCATATAACTTATATTTTTTTAGAAACCATTCAACGTTCTGTTAAATGTGTTATGTATTTCCCTACTTTTTTTATGCATGTATAACGTCCTCGTTCGGGTTAAATTTTATAATTTTATATGGAATATGTTTAAAATATTTTTAGAAAATAATTAAAAAGTGAAACTTAAATTATAGTTCCAGAGAATAAATATCATTGAAAAGATAATTTTTGGAATTTTAAAAAGATATAAAAAATTATTTTTGTATTGTAATAACAATTTTTGGAAATTATATTGGGGAAACACCAACATTTTGTTTAATTTTTAATTAAAATTTCAAAAAATTCCTCCTCCGAGGCTCACATTTTCATTTTCTAAAATATATATTACCAAGTTTAGTAGCTGTAGGCTAAACGGTCTGACCTGTAGAGCGTCAGAATATACACACGCAACTACAAAACACACATTCATCTTTATTAGTAGTAAAGATTGGGTTAATTTTACTTAAATTATTTATTTGATCCTTTTTAAATATAATTAAATAAATGTTATTGTCATGGCGTTCGAAAATTCCTTACTGCTAAAAGAACATATTATATTATTCTGTGCCTTTAGTATGTCCCTTTGAAATTTCACAATGCATGCTTTTAACAGCCCAGAATTGTTAAGTGGGCACTTTTAGAATACGTTTGCCGGCGTCCTGGCATAGGGGTAGCGCGTCTTCCCCGTTATCTGGGCGCCCTGGGTTCGAGTCCTGGTTTGGGCATGGTTGTTCTTATATTGTTCTATTTGTGAGATGTGTGAATGTGTCCTCCTGTAAAAAGGGGTTGTGCAAGCGAATGAGTGATGCGTGAGTAGTCAAGTCGTACTCTTGGCCCTAGTTGGCGCTGCTAAAAAAACAAGAGACGCTACCCCACCGGCTTAAAATTGTTGTCTCGTAACAGCGGGCTTGTCCATGGCAAGTGTCATAAGAAACAACAACAGAATACGTTTTCATACGACGAATACGTTTCTCTTTGGCACCAGAACAGCCAAATCACAACCCCTGAAGATGAGTCGTAATATATCATTTGGAGGAAAATGTTAATGCTAGACCACGTCTTATTTTTAGAGACACAGTAAATATTCGCTCTGTATCATAAACGACCTTGAACTTCCTTAAAATATCATCCATGATAAAATATTCTTATTTCATTTAGAATAAGCTATGATCCATCGAAAAGGTGCAACAAAAGATCATTTTTAAGTCGAGACACCTTCTGCTTTCATTGTTTTGAAATAACTAATGAATTAAATTTCAACTGAAAAATGTGTACTCCTTTACCTCTATTTCACGTATTTCGATATATAACCTTGAGGACACGTATTGTTTTACACTATTGTATAGGGCGCATTTCAGACCTTCTATTGTCTGCCTGGCACTGAATTCAAACTTACTGCGAAAGATGATACTGTCATATATTATTAGTATATTTTATTGAATGGTTTCTGACGGCATCTTTCGGAATTACTTTATTCAGAATAATTTATTTATTTATCTTGCGCCTATCGTTAATAACAATCTTGACACTGAACAGCTTTTGAGCTTTTTTACCATATCATCTAAAACATTTCTAAAGAAATATTTTTTTTTCTATAAATAAAATGGAGAGGACAAAACAATAGCGTGAGTGTTCGCCCCAAAACTTTCTCGCATGCTTTGTAATAAAGTTGTCTTCCTAGAGGTCGTCTTGCATGGCATTGGCATAATATAGTTATTACGAAGTATTTTTGGCGTGAATTTAGAATTTTTACTGAATCTATCGTGTCATCCTTGGCGAGTTATTTGGCGATTATTCCCTAGCATGCCATTAAAAATATACGAAAAGCGAATTTGTGCTTTAGACACGTTTTTCAAAGCCGATTGAAATAAAATGCACTTGTAATTACAAGATTCCATATCTAATTTGATATATTTAAGTCATTGCTTTTTTTTAAATTTTTGCGTTTACTTATTTCTGAAAGTACAGACTGACAGACAATCATCTCGCAGTTGGATTTGGCTCAAAATTTGACAGGTGTTTACACTGTAGATTTCAAATTTGTGCATTGAATCTTATCTCTCTAGCTCTCTTCGTTTTGTAATTATCGTATTAATTTATATTCGAACAGCTGGACAGATGAACTTCCTCTGAACAGATTTTACTCAAAATTTGGTAAAAATCTGCAATGTCGGTGTAAAGACCATATACCAAATTTCATCCATCTAGCTCAAAGCGTCTTTCAGTTATCTTTGTCACAAATAGACAGAGAGGCGGGTATTTTCCAAAAATGTGTGTTTCGAACTCGGAGAGATCTAAAATGCGGAGATTCGTCAAAATCTCGAATTTGAATTTTTTTGACAATTTCTGCATTTCCTCTATTCTATACTATGTATTCGAGAAAGTAAGAAGTCTTGACTGAAATATTCAAGTATCTATAATCATCGAAAATAAAGAATTTTCATCAGTTTGTACTATAAACATATTTTCTGTTCATTACTGCGATTCGAGCAGTAAGAAATCATGATATAACAATTTAAAATATTTACAAAACTCGACTACTGGATATTTTAATTTGCTACCGTGCTGGTAATGGATGTCCAGACTGCAGTCAGACCTCAATGGTTATTAGTATAACGTGGAAGCTCGAAAAGTAGTATTTTTTATTGTATATTTTATACTTTTCAAGTAGTAAAATTTATGCGTTATATATCCTTTATTACTTTCTCGTATGCGAAATATATAAAGTAAAAGTATTGTAATCGTCAAAAAATTGCAAACTCGATATTTTGGTATATTACAAACTCGAAATATATAAAGTGAAAGTATTGTAATCGTCAAAAAATTACAAACTCGATATTTTGGTATATTACAAACTCGAAATATATAAAGTGAAAGTATTGTAATCGTCAAAAAATTACAAACTCGATATTTTGGTATATTACAAACTCAAAATATATAAAGTAAAAGTATTGTAATCGTCAAAAAATTACAAACTCGATATTTTGGTATATTACAAACTCGAAATATATAAAGTAAAAGTATTGTAATCGTCAAAAAATTACAAACTCGATATTTTGGTATATTACAAACTCGAAATATATAAAGTAAAAGTATTGTAATCGTCAAAAAATTACAAACTCGATATTTTGGTATATTACAAACTCGAAATATATAAAGTGAAAGTATTGTAATCGTCAAAAAATTACAAATTCGATATTTTGGTATATTACAAACTCGAAATATATAAAGTGAAAGTATTGTAATCGTCAAAAAATTACAAACTCGATATTTTGGTATATTACAAACTCGAAATATATAAAGTAAAAGTATTGTAATCGTCAAAAAATTACAAACTCGAAATATATAAAGTAAAAGTATTGTAATCGTCAAAAAATTACAAACTCGATATTTTGGTATATTACAAACTCGAAATATATAAAGTAAAAGTATTGTAATCGTCAAAAAATTACAAACTCGATATTTTGGTATATCTCCCCGTTTGAGACCACTGAAAACCACATATTTAGAATTATGTCTGCTTGTCTCTAAAGCATAAAAATTCAAAAGCAGATATAAAATTTCGAATATGGCTTTTTCGACAAATTCACAGATTTATATCAAATTTTGAACAAGGTGGCAAGTCTGTCCATTCGTCCATGTCCATACAAATACCATAACTCAAAGATGCAAATAGTTAGACAAATGAAATTAAGCATATAAAATTATAATTAAAATCGAAAATCGATATCACATCTGGATATTGAAATACCAATTTTAGAAAGGATGACATCCAAAATCCATATTCCATTTTCTTTACGATTCTGTTAAGAACATAACTCATAATATTGCGGGAAATTCGAAAAAAAAAAAAAAATTACACTGATTTAATAAATTTTAAACGTTGATTATCTGTGAATTTGTCTTTAATCCACTCTATAAACTCGGTGCACAATTCCAATTCTTAAAAGCTAAAATAATTCCATTACCTTAACTATTCACAAATTAAAGCATTGATCTAATCCTTTTCTGCGATATAATGATTGTTTTCTGTAATTGGTTATTAATTTCAAAATAATGACTGCGCCATTTTTCTACCGGTACCGCATAGAACCTTGAAATGGTGGGATTTTTTTGAGGTGTCTCACTCGTTATCCAAATGCGGCTCAAAGTCAAAGGAGTAGTTCCCATGTTTTTGAAGGTTTAAATTTTTTAGTTCAAACGATTAATTGATTTCTTGTCAACACTCATTTCGCCTGGAGCTTGGAAACCTTATATTTCCTTGTGCCATTCTTTTGTAACATATGTTGAAGGAGTAGGACAAAAGTTTGATGCGAAACTAATCAGATTATATTTCTGAAGCTAACCTCAGAATATAGAGAAAGAGAATAGACAAGAGGGAGAGAGAGGAAACAAAATAAATAAAAACTCCGTACTTAGAGTGCCTCTTAAGCAACCCGCAAAAAGCTGATTAGGTCAGCGCTCCGACTTTTTTTTATTTTGGGCACGTTCCAGAAACTGACCTTGAGCTACTGTTACATAATTCTTATCCAAATAACGGGCCTGATGCTTTATGTAACGAAATAAAGTTTTATTCAGTCGAAAAGGATCGAAACACTTCAAATTAACAATTCCAGAATTATTTTCTATTTGTATAATTACAAAGACAAAAGAATTAATTAATTTCTTGTCCATTGACATTTTGCATTTGCGTTGTTTAAATTATGAATTTTATAACTCGATATTATTTCTACTAAAATAATTTTTAACTTTGTCTTATAGAAAAAAAATGTGAAGGTCAGAAAATTTGATCTCAAGATTTTATAAATGTTTGAATTCGGAAAAATTCAGTTTTGTAATGATCCCCAATTGCATGGATTTCTAAAGCGCACAAACATTTTAATATTTTTCAATTATTTAAATAGAAATAATGAACAATAGTTAACGGGATAAAAATATCCAGCGAAGAGAGACCTTGGGAAACTTTCGTCCATACTTCCTTATAAAGGTGTTATTTCACTTCTTCCCTCTTGAAATTTTGGATCCTAGACAAAATCGTGTGAGCCATGCATGCTCAGATTTTTACTATCAGAGTCCCGCATAGGAGAGTTGTATGCTACGTAATATACTAAAAAAAACCAAATATGCACCTTTGGATGCTTTTTTTTTCAGCCAATTAATATCTGAATTTGACACAATTTTAGTTAGTAACTAATTCATACATTTTTGAATTATTGCGCTTAGATGCGTGAAAATGTACAAAACCATAGACAGGCGATCTTTTGGCGGTTTTGATTCAAAATTTGATAAAGATCTATATTTTAGTGTTTGTACCAAGTTTCATTTATCAAAGCCGTTGCATTTTTGAATTGTCGGGTTTAACCCTTTCTAGGGCCGTGGGCAGTATGCTTCCCACCAAATTTATCAATCTTTGTATGAATTTATGTAGGTTGGCATCAGTTCTGACACATTTTTTTAGAAAGACAGAAACTTAGATGCTTTAGTTCTTTATATCACACAAAATGATGTGCCTTGATTTGTTACTTAATTATTAATTAAAAAAATTAATTAATCAATCAAATTAAATTTATCCAATAAGCTGAATGAATCCCTTTCCTTATTATAATTTCAAGGCTAAAAATATTTTAACATACTATGACTAGACAAAAATGGCCCTTTAAAGGGTTAAATGCGTGAGCAGATACAAACCGACAGACGGTTCTACATTTGATTCGAACCTACATTTTAGGTGTCAAAATTGTTCACCAAATTTTATCCATTTAGCTCTTTGCATTTTGTAATTATCGTGTAGGATTGCTCTCATGCATACATACTTTCTGTAAATGGATTTCGTTCAAAATTTGACAGAAATCTATAAACCTGCTCTTAAGACCTCATGCTAAATGTCGGCTTTCTAGCTCAAAGCATGCTTGAATTATCTTTGTCACAGACAGACAGACATAATAACAAAATTGTATTTTTCGGACACTGGAGGGTCTGAAATGTGAAGATTCGACCAATCTCAAGTTCATTTTTTTAACGATTATAATATTTTTACTTTGTAGTATAAAAAGTAAAAAGAAAATATAGCAATCGTCAAAAAAAAAAAAAAGTCAAACTCGAGAATTGCACGAATCTCCACGTCTTAAACCTCTCTGAGTTCATAAAAAACATTTTTGGGTAAATGTTCGTCTGTATGCAACAAAGATAACTCAAAAACACTTTGAGCTAGACGGTTGAAATTTCGTATACGAACTCTACACTACATTTTCAGATTTCTATTTAATTTTCTGTAAGATCTGTTCTTAGGAAGCCCGGCTGTTCGGATATAAGTTAAAAGGATGACTAAAAACGAAAAAGAGCTAGACAGATAAAATTTGGTAGGCAGATTTAATATCTATAGTATAGACACTTTAGATAACAAATTTAAGCCAGATCCATCTACGAGTTGGGTGTCTGTCGGTCTGTACTTGCGGAAACATGTAAACGCGATAATTGAAAAATGCTATGATTTAATATATCAAATTTGACATGGTATTTTGTGATATCAGGTGCAGTTTTGTGTCAATTTTTTTATTTCATTTGTTTGAGAAAAAAGTGTCAGAAACACAAATTCGATTTTTGGATACTATAAATGCACATCGGGGATTAAAATGCTAAATAACTCTCCAAGGCTCGCACGATAGCTTCTGTAAAAATATTAAATTCACGCAGAAAGTTAATATTTCTTAACTATTGCACGCCAATGCCATGTAAGGCGTGCCCTGACATGACAAGTTTATTAGAGAGTGTGCGAGGAAGTTTTGGGGAGACCAATACAGCTGGTCATTGTATATTTCGTATACAAGAAAGTAAAAAAAAGAAAAAAAATCATTTTGAATTACCAATATTTATTTTTCCTTGGGAAGTAATAATCCTTCCCTCCCCCCACTAATTTTAGGGCCTCGGCTTCGTGGCAAGATCTCTTCTTCAGAACCGGTGGATTTCAGGTTCAAGACCCGATTCCACTGATGAACCGTCGTGTAAGCGGGTCTGGTGCACGTTAAATCCGTCGGACCAAACGTTCTCCCGCAAGTGAGGTGTGGAAGTTTGGAGAGGGGGTGCCAGCTCAGGTGTCGTCTTCGTCATCTGACTGCGGTTCAAAATTACGAAGTCCGTCCCAAAAAAGCCCCAGTGGGGCTTTAAAACAGGATGTTAATATAACTAAACTAAACGAAGCTACTCTCCCCCCCCCCACATTATCAAACTTCCTCAACCTCAAAATTTTCTAGTATGAATCTGTCTAGGGTGACGACCCGTAGTTTAAGAACTTTTAATACTAATGGAAACACAGCGGCAAATGTTACGAAAATGTTTCCACAACAAATCAGGTTTTTGTTTTGACACGTTTCTTTGTAACAGTTCAACAAAATTTCGGAAATGCTGCAACTGATGTTTATTTTCTTGCAGGAATTCTCCGCCAAAATGCCAGATAAGCTGCCAAAAAGTGCCAACATAGTCCCCCAATCCTGCGACACCTTCGTTGCCCTGCCGCCTGCCACTGCACTCAATTGCGTCGTGTTTGGAAAAAACTCGGACCGGCCTAAAGGAGAGGTGCAAGAAGTCGTCTATTTCCCCAGTGAAAATCACCCATCTGGATCAAAAGTTCAGGTACGTTTTGATTGGAGCCTATAAATTTGAATTCATTTCCTGTTTTTTGCAACTTCTGTGTATTCTCTTCTTCAATTTATGATTTGGTACTGTGAAGAACAAATGCAAACAGGGCTTGGTTTGAAAGCAATGGTGGGAGAGTTCTTCCGTCGAATTTTGTTTATTTAAACATTACGAGGCATTAAGCGTAATATTACGTAGAAAATAATGTAAGCATTTTGGATTTCTTCTCTTTTCCCAGCTGGTTAAAAAAAATTGATATAAATATACAATTTTGAATCTAAAATCACAAATCAAATTGCATTAAACAAGCACGTTGCGTTTTACAGTTTTATTGCTCTGGAGGACCATATAGGGCAGAAAGGACGGGAACACCCCCGATGGACCAACAACTAAGGTCTTGCACTGTACTGTTCGTTTCAGTATTCTGAGAAAACCATTATTCGACGATTCGATCTCACAAAGGGGTGACACACGTAAGGATGCACGCATTTCCGGAATTTACTTTATTGTTAATATAAACATCTCCTTTCCACTCACCCCCATTTTGCCGAATTAAATCCACCCTAACACATGCGTAAAAGCGCAGAGAGTTTTAGAATCTGTTGGCAAACAGTATAACCGGAGGGTCCGTAGACCAACCATACTAACATTCGCCCACGAAGTCAACCCGCCGTAACGGGCCCGCAGAATCAGCCGAAAAAGTCCACTCGTGAACACTTCAAAGGCCCTTAGACCTAATCCTTCTAACCCGTAGTCATTATTCTCTGGTGAGAGCCGGATCAAAGATCCTGCAACCGAAGCTGCCCAAGTTCGAATTTAACACCACATTCAGGGACCGACCGAGGGCTCTTCTCGAGTCGACCCCTCAAGCGCCGGATCTCCCCCCACCCAAAGCATACCGACAATTCACGAAAATACAGTCCAGCTCACAGCTGGGACTGGGGTGGTGTCCCAACCGCATACCGTCCCCACGGATCCGTGAACTAAACGAAGGCCACTTTTGGAACTGACCAGTATTACCAACAGCTGGAGCGAAACTCAAAATTATCCCCGGGATCTGGCAACCCAGAGGCGCGGGTGGAGACAGACACTTAAACCACTTTCCGACGGCCTGTGGCCTTACGGATTTGGTCATAAATCTGCCAACTGATCCATTGTATGACCCTCCTCGCCTGTGAACGTCGGTCCGAAGTTTCCCGTAAATTGTCGGTAAACTGAATAGATATCAAAGAACCCTGGGAAACCACAAGAGAGGTGAAAGTGTGCCTGTCTCCAGATGTGCGCAGGTCATTGGAACAGGGCTTTAGTTGGAGTTGCAATTTAATCCAGGCTCTCTGCTATGCCAATCACACGGATATTGGTGGAGTGCTTCCTCCGTAACTAACCAGACCGCGGGAAGGTGTGCTACCCCTAAGAGGGCAGAGGCGCTTGCTTCTATCTGGATAGCGAGAGATGGGATCAAACTTAAAGGACAACACTCACCAACCCCTTACTTGTGATTAACATGCGTCAGAAATCCCCATCAGAATCTTAATAATATATTAGCACTGCAAAAAAATATTTTCCATATCAATATCTCATATTATATAAGACGAGGGATAATTTATTTCTCGCTCTTCCCCACTTCTTGTCTAATCTGTTGCGGTGAGCGGACGTGCTTTGTCCGCGCCTTCTTGTAAATAAATTATACCTTCCCGGGATGGATTAAAGCGAATTTAAAAATTTCAAAATCTCTTCAATGTCTTCGAAACTGCATTCTGCTTCAAACAAAATAAATCTTACATATATATATATATATATATCGCTGCTTGAAATTAACAGTGGCATATCTGCAAAAATCGATTTTTTTTTTTATTACATCAAAAAATTCATTTTTTTTTTTTACTCTTTCTTGTGGTAATGTCGGCATATCTCTAGTTTCAAAATATCACGCAGCAATCGCTAGTGTCGTTGTGCATAGTTGGTATTTTGGCGCGCTTCTCCTAGTAAACAACGACACAGCCGCCATTGCGTCAGTTTTGAAGAAGTGCTTGGAGGAGGAACAACTATGTCTCTGTAAGTTGATTCGGCATAAGTACCCTTAATACCATTTTACTTCTATGTTTCACTATGTATTATGAAAATAAAATCGGCATTTCGGCTGATGTGCCGGTGTTACATCGAGTGGGAGACTAACTACTGATCTCTCACTCAAAGTAAAACTGTCACTTGAGCTGATATGCCGGTGTTTCTTCAATGTAAGAATCCGCTAGCTGTAGTTTTTTTAAAAAAAGACTGGAGTATTGGTTGATGTTCTGGTGTTTCCCTCATTTTGGAGAAAACCAGATCAAAATACTTCAAAATAAGTGTGTTGTTTTCTGCATTATTTTAAAGACTTTACTGATTTCAAAGCTTTTTTGCTTCATCCAATTGACTATTGTCCAGACTTCTGCATGCAATTGTTTAATTTTATTGTTATAGCAGGTAGACAGCAGGCAGACAAAGAAAACTCGGACGCTGAAACTGCTGTTGCTGTTTATGATTTACAAGCTGTTCTTTCGGTTCCGAACTGTTTGGTGTCAGACTTTTATAACCTGTCTAAGGTGGCTTCATACAACTTTACTATATTTAACATTAAAAAAGATGAAGTGTTCTGTTAATTCTGGAACGAAACACAGGGACACCGTGGCCCAGTAGATATCGGAACGTCCGTCTGGAAGTATCTCTCTTACCTTGATGCACAAGGGTCAGTGAAAAATGTCATCTTTTACAGCGACAACTGTTCTGGACAACAAAAAAACCAATACTTAATGTCTATGTATCTCCAAGCAATTAATAAAATGAACTTCGATTCAATCACACACAAATATCTTGTCACAGGGCATACTCAAAATGAAGGTGATAACGTACATAGCCAAATTGAAAAATCGGTCAATCACTTTTTGCGTGGACAACCCGGCATATTTTCACCAGTTCAATACTCAACAATAATCAGTATGACAAAAAAAAGGAAAGCCATACAAACTTGTTGAGATGATGTACTCCGAATTCCTAAATATTAGGGATACGGGCATCCCTATCCCAGCAATTTCAGAAATGAGCGTCATTATGTTTAAAAAGAGTGAGCCCTTGAAGATTTATGGAAAAAGGTCTTACGGGGATGCGCAGTTCCAAATCGTAGTAGATTTAGAAATGAAGAAAACTCGAAAGTCTGGGAGTCCAACATTTCCTGATTATGAGCAGGCATACCCAACTCCATTCAATGTGGCAAAAAAAAAAAAAAAAAAAAAAAATAGAGAAGGTACTGGGTGTGTTAAAAAATGGCCTTATTCCTCGACAGTTTTCCGATTTTTATAATAGTTTGTAACTAGTTTGTACCTACTTTATTTCCATATTAAAACGTTTCAAATGAATTATTTTTATTTTATTTCCAATTAATTAAATAATAACTTACCTTATTGTTGCCTAGAATTATCTTCAGTATTTAATAATAATACTTACGTAACAACGGCATATCTTCATTTCTTTCTTAAATAGTAATATTTTAGGCATTTTTTCTTTGCCTGTATAAGTAGTTCAGTAAAATACAATTATTTTACCACCAAAATATTTCGCTGTGGCTAATAATATATTCGGGAATAATTTCTTCGATTGTGCAAAAACTTTGAAACGCTCTCCTGAAAAGTAGTGTTTTGCAAATATGCCACTGTTCATTTCAAGCAGCGATATATATATATATATATATATATATATATATATATATATATATATATATCTTTAAAAAATATCAGGACATTCATTCGCCCTATACATTGTCTCATCGCAAACACACTGATGGAGTGCGTTTTCGTTTTCAGTGTACGTACATTTCGATCGACCAAGTGGAGCACACACATGCCGTTATCTTGAGCAAGCCCGCATGGATGTGGGGTGCGGAGATGGGCGCCAACGACGCCAACGTCTGTATAGGCAACGAAGCAGTCTGGACGAAACTTTGCGGCGATGATGACCTCGAAGAACGACTTCTGGGCATGGACCTTGTCAGGTAGAGGTCTCAATAATTTTTCTTTCGTTTCTATTTCGCGCATTGCAAATTCCATATTGCAACTCTACTATTTTGTAAAAGTTCTTGTGAAAGGTAGGCTCATGGACTTTCTACTTTTATGTTATAGATTCATTTATTTGCCTTGTAGCCCAGGGAAATAATAATGTATATATGCTTTTGTAATTCTAAAAATTTGCTTTAGACCCCAGCAGGTTGTGGTCCTCTTTCGTTTTGAAATTCTTGTCAACCTGTAGTTTGCACTACTGATGTAATTTTTATAAATTATAGTATCAATCCATAGCTTTCAAAATTTATTTCATAATATTTTAATATAGCAATCTTTTTAAAAACATTTTAATAGATTTCTTCATTAGGCCTTTATATTTTAGGCTAAATTCAATTCGCCCTTAATAATAATTAAAAGTTAATAATGGCCAATATGGACCAACAACTTTGGTAACCTGACCTAGACTTTTACTTCCGAAAAAAACATTGCAGTTTATAACTTTTAAATAATTCTTAAAAATTTGGAAGCAGTAGAAATCACAATCTTTTAATAACGACAAAAATCACTTCCATATTCAATATTTCAGTAAATTTCTCAATGCTTAAGAAACAATGCATTGCGACTTTGAAATGTTTTGGTAGAAATAATTTATTAGACAAAGACGGGAAGTCTTCCGACAATTTTTAGAACAAAAATAGAGGGTGGTTATACGTAGCAAGACGAACATTATTAGCTGCAGAGCATAAAACTGCAATTTACTCGTAGGAGACAAAAGAAATCTTTTTATCCTTTACTTGAGAAAAAGAAATTGAATTAACAAATGTCTACAGTGTCAAAGCAATTGCACAATCCACTGTCTGGAAGGAACAATCATGATACTCTTTGGAAAGTATCCGTTTGTTTTAACATTTTCACAACAATTGAGATTGCATAACGATATCCTGTGAAGTACGCTAGTGCACTTCAGTTACACTAGTCCGCTAGTGTACCATTTGCTTAATGGGTTTTTTAAAGAAAAATATCTTAAATTCGTAGAAGAGGGAGGTCAAACCTTAAGACCTTTAAATTCAATCAACCTATTGGGAATACGTAACTTTTAAACGGTGCCTGATGTGTGTGTGGAAATGTCCCCTGGAATACCATCTTCAGCGTCATGATCCATCATGACACTGAGGGTGATATTTTAACTTATTAGACCACTAATGGAAAGGCTGGAGCAATGGATGGCATAATATATGGCATTATCAGTGATCTTCAGATAAGTCCCGACTTTTGCCTGAATGCCAATAGGCACAAACAATGACGTGATACGTTGCTCATGCATTGAAATACAACGTAGAATGGCAACTTCAAAATCACATGCTTCATGAACCCTATTCGGCAGAATATAATAATAAACATATTATTATTATTATTTCCGGCATAGGGGTAGCGCGTCTTCCCCGTGATCTGGGCGTCCTGGGTTCGAGTCCCGGTTTGGGCATGGTTGTTCTATCTGTGAGGTGTGTGAACGTGCCTCCCTGTAGAAAGGGGTTGTGCAAGCGAATGAGTGATGGGTGAGTAGTCAAGTCGTACTCTTGGCCCTAGTTGGCTCTACGATAAAAACAAGAGGCGCTCCCCCTTAGGCTTAAATCGGCTGTCTTCGAACAGCGGGCTTGTCCATGGCAAGTGCCATAAGAAACAACAACATTATTATTATTTCATAACTTTTTTTTACTTTATCTAACAAAGAATTTACATGTACGCTTGATCTATTTTGGTTCTTGCCCGTAAAAATGAATTATGTACAAGTCTTATGAAATATTGTTAATTCTGTAATATTATCACTTTCTTTTATTTATTATAAAAGTTTGTGAATATAAAGGATTTAAGTTCGTGTTGCAATAAGTGTTAAAGCCTTTTTTTTTTCCCAGTTGGAGCAAACTGCGACTATATTTTATGACAAATATTGTTGATTGGAACTGTCATTCTTTTTTGTTTTCCTTATCGATAATAGTAGAACTATATATAGCAATTTATGTATGTCTTTTTTTAATACCATTCAAACCAAATAAATTCTTCTTCCTCGTCCTTTTGGGTTTCTCACATAGCCTCTAATATATTGGGGTATTGCTTACATATTTTATGTTTCTTTTATGTGTGTCTTGTTCACACTTTATTCAATTTTCTTTACTTCCATTTTTTTCTTCTTTTTATCTCTCCTTTTAGATTAGGATTAGAACGCGCCAGCACTGCCCGAGAAGCCGTCGACGTCATTACGTCACTACTCGAAGAACACGGACAAGGTGGTCCATGCTCGGACACCAAACCAGATTTCTCTTACCACAACAGTTTCTTAATTGCTGACAGAAAAGAGGCCTGGGTCCTCGAAACCGCCGGCAGACTATGGGCAGCTGAACATGTAACTAGTTAGTGTTTAGAGCAGTTTATTTTATAAGTAAACAGAACTAATTAAAATGATTATGTGTTAAGATGAAATGTCTATCAGTTTCAAAATTTATAAATTTCCATCTCTGATTTTTTTTTTTTTAATCAAAAGAAAGAATTTCATTAAAAATCAGAAATGAAAAAGTCTCTTGCTTTCTAGACAAATACTAATTTAAAGTGAAAATACATTTTCACCCAATTTTATTTTTTTCATTCTTGTGTTGATGGAAATATATAATCGATTCTTTTTTGTGCGTGTTTACTTTCTAAAGTACTAGAATTTTAAAATTTTATACACTTATTTTCTAAATAATTTCGTACACTTTAATACACTTATATTTAAATATTTTCGTCACTTAATCATCAGTTAATTGAATGTTGTGAATGTTGCCTCCTGGTAGTGAATTTGGGAAGGGGCGAAATGATGATTTCGATACGTTTTAAATGGAAGGCAAATGAGTATACAATTATTAAAACAAGAGATTTCGTATATTTTAGTACATTAAAAAAGTCAATATAATTTTATTTTTAGTTTGCAAAGACCATTGCATTCTTTACTAAATTATTTGTTTTGATAATTCTAATTAAAGCATCCGTATTTAAAACATAGGCCGGGATAGGCTGGTTGGTAGAGCGTTGGATTCGCGTCCCTTAGGTTGCGAATTCGAACCCCGCCGGCCGAAGACGCCCTCGTTTGCGTGGTGACTGACGGGCGTATACTAAATCTGTCGTGGTCACAAAGTCCTCCATGTCGAGAGAAATACCATTGGGGGTACTGGATCAGGGGTGATCGTTCTCTGATTCAAGTCTAAATTACGATCTGTGAATGAAATGCGAGAATGAAGTCTGCCCCGTAAAAAGGGTTGTGACGTGTGTGTAGTTAAGTCGTACTCTTGGCCCTAGTTGGCTCTACAATAAAAACAAGAGGCGCTCCTCCCCCTTAGGCTTAAAATCGGCTGTCTTCGAACAGCGGGCTTGTCCGTGGCAAGTGCCATAAGTAACAACAACAACATATTTAAAACATTGTAAAGAAAAGAATTAATAGACTGAAGAGCTAATCTTAGTGGTATGTATTTCAAATATTGACAAGCAATTAACTGTGATTTTGAATATGATTACTCAAAAATGCAATGTACTGTAGAAAGCATATATAACATGCGACTTCATCAGCAGAATTGTGTTTCATCAGTATTTAGATCAAATTCTTCAAAGTTGATTCTTTGTTAGAATATCTATCTGTACGTTCCAGAAACTCAAAAAGTGTAATGAACCAGATAAAAAAAATTTGGTGTATAACATCTATAATGTAGATATTTATATTCTTTTTATGAGTATACACAAAAGTCGGGAGGAGAAGACTCTTATTGGTTTTTACTTTCTCGTATGCGAAATATAGAGAAAGCATTTGCAATCGTCAAAAAAAAAAAAAAAAATCGAATTCGAGATTTTGATGAAGACCTCCTTAAGCTCGCAAAGTACAATTTTGTCATTATGTCTAATGTCTGTCTATGAGCATATTAGCTGAGTAACTCTTTGAGCTAGACCCATGAAATTTAGTATGTAGACTTTAGACAAAATTTGTAGATTTCTATCAATTTTTGAACACAATCCATTCAGGGTAAGTCTTTCCATCTGGCTGCCCGAATATAAATTAATATGATAACTTCAAAATGAAAAGAGCTAGATGGATGAAATTTGATACACAAATTTAACATCTAAATTATAGATTCAAAAAAAAATCGGACCAAATCCGTCAAGGTGACTGTTTGTCGATCTGGGCTTTCACATGCATGTAAACTTTAAAAAGTTATAAAAATTAAATTTAAAAATTAAAAAAAACCGGAATGACTTAAATATATGGAATTTGATGGGGTTTTTTTTTTTTAAATGATAACTTCATTATGATGCCAAATTCATTTTTATGATTGAAAAATTTTGGGTCAATTTTCTGGTAAAAAATGTTCGCAAAAATGCTTTCTATCGCCAAAACTATCGCCAAGCATCATATGATAAATGTAGTAAAAACGCTGTTATTGTTCGTAACTATTTTTCGCCAAAGCCATGCAAGACATTTGCGGCTTAACCCAAGAACTACAATTTTATGTGGAGGGAAGGGATTAGCATCTTTTATCATATAGCATTCGAGAACGTTTTGAGGTGAGCACTCCCTCTGGTTAAAAATAGATGGCCGGGATGGCCTGGTTGGTAGAGCGTTAGATTCGCGTCCCTTGAGCTGCGAGTTCGAACCCCGCCGGCCGAAGACTCTCCGTGTGTGTGGTGGCTGGCGTACGTATAAATCTGTCGTGGTCACAAAGTCCTCCTTGTCGAAAGTAATACCACTGGGAGGTACTGGATCAGGGGTGATCGTTCTCTGATTCAGGTCTAAATTTCGATCTATGGATGAGGGAATGAAATGCATGAATGAAGCCCGCCCCGTAAAAAGGGTTGTTACGTGTATGTAGCTAAGTCGTACTCTTGGACCTAGATGGCGCTACTGAAAAACAAGAGACGCACCCACGGCTTAAAATCACTGACTTCTAAAGTCAGTGGGCTTGTCTATGACATGTGCCATTAGAAACAACAACAACAAAAATAGATTTTCTGCTTCTGAATAATTTTGAAATTGTTGCGCTTGTTATTTGGCTCATTTGCATTGAACTAGAATGTGTCAGTCAATATATTGTATCTCATTGTTCACTGCGATTTCTTTTTAGGTGGGTGTAGAAATATTTCCAATTGCCTTACAATTGAAACGAAGATTGACTTAATGAGCAAAGACCTTAAAGAGCATGCTCAGTCAAACGGATTCTGGGACGGACAAGGCGACCTCAATTTCGCCGCAGCTTACGGAAAGGAAAACGAAAGTGCTACTTCAAGATTTGAGCGTGGAAAAGAATTACTGAACAAATTTGCAGCTTCAGGTAATGAACAATTTTTACTTTCTTGTATACGTAGTATTATAATCGTCAAAAAATACAATCTCGAGATTTTGGTGAGTCTCCACCTTTTAGATCTCCCTGCACTTGCAGGGCCGCGGTGGCCTGGTGGTAAGGTCTCGGCTTCGGAACCGGAGGGTTTCAGGTTCGAGACCCGATTCCACCGAAGAACCGTCGTGTAAGGGGGTCTGTTGCACGTTAAATCCGGCCTGACCAAACGTCCTCCCGCTGGTGTGGTGTGGAGAGGGGGGTGCCAGTTCAGGTGTCGTCCTCGTCATCTGACCGCGGTTCAAAATGACGAGGTCCGTCCCAAAATAGCCCTAGTGTTGCTTCAAACGGGACGTTAATATAACTAAACTAAACCCTGCACTTGCAGATTTTAAACTAGGCAGCTGCCTATATGGCCGCTAGGCTGAAAGTTTGTCAAAAACAAGTCGATTGAAAAATTTAATTTTCTTATTTACCCAATTATAAAAAAATTTGTAAAAAAAAACAAACAGATTTAGTGATTGATAAAATATTAGGATAATAAACACATTATGAAGCATAATTAGTCAAGTTCTTATATATATTTTATTTTTTATGGAATTAAAATATTTATAAAATCGAATATCAGTTTCAATAAAATTCTGTACAGACATGGATATCGAGAAGTTTAGATTCGTAATAGATAAATAAAAAGAAATACATGTTCAGAAAGTTGATAAAAAAAAAGCATTAACCTAAAATAAAATATTAAGATGTTAAAAATGAGCTGACATGTGAAAAAAAAAAATGACCATCTTATTAAAAGAGGGGCCTTGTAATGTGCATTGCCTAGGGCTGCAAATTGCCTAAATCTGCTAACATTTGCCTAATTCGCAAACATTTTTGGAATTATGTTTGCGAATGCGATAGCTCAAAAACACGATAAACGAGACGGATGAAATGCGATAGTGGGTCGCAATATACTGAATTTGAAGAGTTCTGCCGAATTTGGGACATTAAAGGAGAGTGGTTGAAATTAAATACATTAATTGTCATCAAAAATATAAATATACTGTAAATTTTGTAGCAGATAAGTTTTGGGATATCCATTTGTCTTCATGTATTTTTGTATGTATGTGTACATGATCATAAAACACAGCTACTTAGATTAATAATTTGATATGCTGCAGCGACTTAAATCAATGCATAAATACAGGGAGTTAGATGAGTACAATTTAATATGCTATTTTGTAGCCAAAATTATGGATCTACGTTAACATTAGGCACAATCTTTAAAAAGGAAGGTGTGCAAAATTCATACTCGGTTTTCTTCAATTTATCAAGAACCATAAAACTCTATATATTGAGACACAGCAGGCAGAAGTCGCATTGAAGGATAGGACGCGCTTTTGCGGATTTTACTTTGTAATTAGAGGATTTGCTGCCTCTCTCTGATTTTGTAAAGAAGGCTTGCATTCAATGTATGGAGACTGTTAAAACAATCTTTAATTGAAAAGTTAAAATAATTTTAAGCTGTTTTAAATTATTATCCAAGTGTAGGAATGTGGTGGGCTTTAATTTGATTTAATATTTGCAGGAGAATTTGGTACTTTATCCATGTTTGAAATCCTAAGAGATTGTGAAGGTGGAATCTGTAGAGGATTGGACCATGAGTTCCCAACTGCTGCTTCTCAAGTAAGATGCTGTTTAAAACTTGAAGATCCAAATGTATTTGGTTTTGATTGAAAAACATAGCATAACAAGAAATGAATAATGTAATAGCAAAAAAAAAAAAAAAATGATATTTTTTTATATTAAATAAACAATACTCTGTAATGCGCTAAGCACGAAGAATGTAAGGTAGTCCTCTCAGTAATTCAAAAGAAGCTGTCGTTAATCCCAACATTTTCACTTTTAGCATTTACAATGTTTATCACTTTCATCGCTTATTTCATTTTAAATTTCAAATATTATTATTTAAATGGTCTAATATTGTCGAATGGTTTTTTTTTAATTAATTTTTTTTTTTTTAATGAAAAGTGAAACTGAAAATCATCTCTGAGGAAGCCAGTACTTTTTTTAAAACTTAATAACTAATTAGAGGGTAAATATGACCCCCCCCCCTCCGTTTTTAAAAATTAATGTCATTTTCTGCTTTTTTTTTTTCCAAATGGCAAATGAAATGCCAATGTTCAAAGTTAATTTAAAAATGGTGTACTGCAAGATAAAAAATATTTTTTTTCTCTTCTCTTTCTGTTAAAGGAATGCAGTTACTTTATTTTACAAATTTAAAAATTAATATTTTTTCTTCCAATAAGGAATTTTAAGGAGCTTTATCTTCATTAGTAACAATTAAAAAAGAATAAGATAGAGTGCATTAAGGCATTTGTATTCTTATTGTGGCTAGTATGACTGAAGCACTCTATTTTTCTTCAGAATATGACATTATTTCCTAACAGTATTGGTTAGTATTTACATTATTTATTAAGCTTAATATAAATTAATATATTTTAATTAATTAAAAGTGTATCTTTCCTAGTATTATTATGCACTAAAATATATCAAATGAGGCACACAAAAAATGATAAAGCAAGGAAGCTGTTGGCAAATTGAATTTGAGTACAAAAAGTTCCATTTTTCTGTAATCAAAACTGACAGAGTTATGAGCTTTAGATTTTCTTATTTCAGATCAACAGCCACCTCAGGGAAAATTAAAAAATATTAGCAGATCTTCCTCAAATGAGTCATTGAAATAGTCTAAAATTGACTAAAGTAGTGATATTGAAACCTTCATAACTCAATCATTTTTAGTTGTAGAATGTTAAAATACTAGTGTGTTGCAAATATTAATTAAACATGATTAATAATACATGAGAAACAATATAAAAGTTTATACTTTTTTTCAGTAGTATATTAAATAACTCATACAACATGAAATATAATTCTTTGTCATTTAAAATATGTTTCCAGATGGAAGTATATGCTTATCTTTAAAGTTTTAGATATTGTCTTTTGGGTCATGATATAATAGACAACTTGTATTATATATAATGCTGTGCAACTAGAAAAATTTGTAAATTTTTTGTATTATTGCATTGATATTTTGTTTTCAGAAGTTGTGTTACGAGTACCACTACAATAGGTATTGCTCCTATAAGCAGAAATAACACAATCTTGGAATAAAAAGAAAAAAAAAAGGGGGGGGGACTAACTTTCACACAAAAAAAAATGCTAAACATAAACATTACGAAGTAAAACAAATATGAATAACTGGACAATAAGATGAATAAATTTATGCAAAAAATGCTTGACATATTAAAAATATTACACTATTGTTACATAATAGAAAATTAATCTATCTTGAAAATGACAAAATTTCATTCTGAAAATGCTGAAATCTGTTTTTTCCGCAGAAGTGTATAATAGTACATGTATATAATACATAGAAATGCATAATGAATCTGCATTTTTTAAAGATTAAATTCTATATTAGATTCTCTCTATTATATTATTGTTTAATTGTAAATAAATAAATATACAGTGGTGGCCAAAAGTGTGGACATTTTTTGAAAGTTTCATGTTTTTCAACTTTGCGTGCTTGTAGAATATATTCATTTTCACTTAAATACAAATGTTTATGTATCAAATTGAAGGTAATTTAATGTAGAATTTAATAACAAAAACAGTATTACAATATCTGTATTACAAAAAAAGTTACGCTCATTTTAGTAAGATCTATCTTAGATTTGCATTTTTTTAAAGTGATACTTACACAATCAATACTTAGTAGGATAACCCTTATTTTTTAAGACAGCTTCACAGCGTCTTTTCATCGAGTGAACGAGTATTTGGAGTTCATCTTTCGTAATCACATGGTGCCAAGAATCAATTATAGATTCAATAAGTTGTCTTTTATTGGAGGGACGTTTTTTTCGTATAAGAATTTTTAAACGTCGCCACATATTTTCAACTGGATTGAGATCAGGGCTGTTCCCTGGCCATGATAATACATCTATGCCTTTATTTTGAAACCATGCTTTGCATACTTTTGCTGCGTGGCATGGAGCTTAATCCTGCTGAAAAATAAATGGTGCTTTGTTCGGGAAGAAATCCCTGATGGAAGGTATCAATTTTGGTTCCAGGACAGTTTCGATGTATTTTTTGGCATTCAGGATGCCATCAATCACTTGGATTCGACCCACACCATCTGCAGACATACATTCCCAAATCATGGCATTTGTTGTTGTTTTTATAGTTGCTTCAATGCAATCAGGATGAAGCGCTTCACCTACTCTACGTCTCACGAATTTTCTACCATCACTACCAAAGAGCGATATTTTAATCTCGTCGCGCCAGATTACTTGCTTCCATTGATTTTCTGACCATTTAATGTGTTCTTTTGCCCACTTAACTCGTTTCTCGCGTTGCTTTTGATTTAAATATGGTTTTTCCCTTGGAATTCTAGCTTGTAGTCCAAATCCTGATAACCTTCTTCTTATTGTTCTTGAACTTACTGCAATACCCGCTGCATTCATTTCACATCTAATGGCATCTGATGAAATTTTTCTATCTTGAAGGCATAGCCGTTTAATTTTTCTATCGGCAATAGCACTTGCGCATTTTTTCCGGCCTGATTTGGCCTTATTTTCCACTGATTTACGTTTTTTCATAACGTAAACAGAACTTTCGTACACCAGAACAAGTCACTGAACCACCAATTTGTTTTGCAACTTCAGCATAAGAGAGGCCATTTTCTCTCAATATGACAATTCGGCTTCTTTTTGTAGATGTCCAATCAGTTCTTCTTGTTGGTGACATTGTTTAAAATTACTTTAATTAAAAAAAAGGACTTAAAATATTCAAAAACAGCAATACTCTATTTAATTGTATTAATATGCATCATTCCGCAAAATATTTTCACAACAATAACTCTTTTACCATCCAAATAATCTAAACTATAGTTACAGACATTTGATGGGTACTCAGAACAGTGTTAGTGATTGGCTAGTACGCTTTTATAACAAAACACGTCATTATTCAAAACGATTTGTGTTTGTTTGTTCTACTAAAATGAGCGTAACTTTTTTTTGTCATATAGATATTGTAATACTGTTTTTGTTATTAAATTCTACATTAAATTACCTTCAATTTGATACATAAATATTTGTATTTAAGTGAAAATTTATATATTCTACAAGCACGCAAAGTTGAAAAACATGAAACTTTCAAAAAATGTCCACACTTTTGGCCACCACTGTGTATATATATATATATATATATATATATATATATATATATATATACACTACGATTAACATAATATTTATTTTACGAACACTATGTTGTTTAAAGTTATCAATATTTGTCATAGGTTTCTTCTTTGCCACATCCTGATTCACAACACTCCTCCTGTCACTGGTTTACTGGTACGCCAGATACAGCACATTCTGTATTTAAACCTTTCGTTTTCTGCTCAACTAATCGTATTTCTAAGCACATTGTTTCGCCCACTTACCCTGACAACGAAGATCCTGCAAAGGTAATTAATATAAATGTTTTTTTTTTCAAAATTTTTATTCTATTTATATAAATTGTGGTGATCCCCTGCTTAAAGTAATAATTTAATTCTGAAATTGTTCTTTTAAAATGTATTTTTAATTAGTTAAAATCAAAGAGCTGTCAATAAAATTGACAAATTGTACATTAATTTGTGTTAACTATTAATATTTTCTAATAAATATTTCAAACAAATTTGAATGGCATTTCCATTTTATTACTTAAGCATTGCCCTTTAAATATCAGCATCTTTGGCTGACAGAAATATATTATTAAATTATTATATATAAATTAATTTGGGTAAGCAAGGTAGCATTCAATAATATAAAATTTTATTTAAAAATTGTCTGGTTTAATTGATATTCTAATATTAATTTCAAAAACTTATCAGATAATAAAAGGAATTTGTATTTTGTAATATTTTATAATACACAAAAATTGTTAAAAATTTTATACGTAAAAGAATTTTATCTCAAGCAATATCAAATATATCAACTAGTTTTGAATAAAATGACTTGTTGACTTATCATCTAGTACTATTAACTTGGTAAATCAGTCATCCAAATGCAAAAACGTTTCATATTGATCTGTATGCAAATTTGAAAACATAAAAATACATTCCAAGAAAAATGCTCTGAAATTTAAAAACATTTCATTTTAATTTGAATAAATTAAAATACACAAGTAAAATAAACAAATGTAAATGTCATAAAAATACTACAAAAATAACTTATCTCTTCTTAAGTAGTTCCGATAAAGTTGTCTTTGCCTTAGCATGTTTGATTTTCTAGGCTGTCCTAAAACGGACACTAGTAAATAAATTGAGAGTAAATTTCATTTAAAAATTTGTTTGCTACTTTCAGTATAAATAAATTTTAGATATTAAACCCAGTATTTATTTATGGAGACTTGTCTTGCATTCCTGTTGTGCAACTTTTAAGTAATTTAACTTAAATTAACTTTTATATCTGCATTTTAATTATTGTAAGAATTCCATTTCCTACTGATAACTAAAAATCTCAAAATAAAATGATAATAAATACAAGAATTATCATTGCTTATAAACTTTCAGTACTTTTTATTACATGTTCACTGTTAATGTAATAACTTATAATTATAACAGAATATTTGAAATGCACATAAGAAGTTTTATTGTTTCCTGTATGGAAACTTCAAATCTCAGTAAACTTTTGCTTAAAAATATGCATATTAATGAAAATTAAATAGTAATCATGAACATTTAAGAACCAATTAAATTAAGTTTATTACATTAAGGAAAAGTTTATTTTAATTGATAATAATTGAACTTTTTGTCACTGTTTTATTTCTAAATCAAAGAAATATGACTATACATATATTTTTTCCTGTAGATTCTTATATCTTTTAGCCATCTGATTCCTTATTTACAATCTGAATGCACATAATGTGGATGTCTTATAAAACAATAATTTAAATATATTTTAGTTTCTGGAGGTCAATAATATGTTCCTATACAATTTACTCATAATTTTTTGTACCACTAGATTTATGGAACCCATCAAATTGATGGTTTCCATATTTCTGATATTAAATATATCAGAAAGGAATATTTTGTATTGGAAATGTTGATTATCACACATACATCAAAATGTATATTTATCGAAATTTATTTTTTTCTCAAGAACAAATTTTGATTATCTGCATATAGTGTACATAACTTTCTGGATATCCATCAAATTGATGGGTCCATTAAATTTAGCAGTTTCTTTTTCTTTTTTTTTTTTTTTTTTTTTTTGTTAAAAAAAGTACTGTAATATCATAATGGACTTGATAATTATAAAAATTTAGAGTTCTTATTTATAGCACAACCTACAGATATTTATGAATGTAACCTATATCCATTCTTAAGTAATGTTATAATTTGCAAAAGTCGTTTGCAACAAGTATAAATATGATATACATGCCCATTTCCATGGTCTACTGTTATTTATCTTATTTTGCTGTGCCATTTTTAATTTGTGGTGTTTTAACAGTTTTGTAACTGCAATGAATAAATTTTCTTTATTAATACTTTTAATGTTTAAAAGTAAAATAAGTAAAATTATGTACCAAAAACTTCAATTTACTTTATGTGTAAAAATGATTTAGTAAAAGCAAGTATATAACCAATTTCTATAAAATCTAATAACAAAAAAATATCTTTCACTAAAAAGTTTTCAATTAGAATTAAGTGATGACTTCTTATTAAAACGAAATATAACAATATATATATTGGTGCACGTATAGAAATTTTAAAAATTGATGCATTCTTATTCCACTAATATACGACACTTAGGTAATATTTTTGATTTTTTTCTTACAGGTAAAGCCAAGGTTTCAAAAACAAGTGGATCGTGCTCACACATTATACAACAAACACCAAAAAGCCTATCCTCTTATCACAAGTGATAACCCTAAAGGGCAAGAAATCATTTCGGTTTTGCGTCGTCTTGAAACACAATGTGTAAAGGACATGGAGAGTTTCGTCGAGAATTTCACTGCAGATAAAGCGAAGGAAGTTGAAGATATATTCAAAGATCTGGTAGAATCGGAGATGAAGTTCTACTACATTAAGTAAAAAAAAAAAATCCCGTGCAATGAATTAGCATATTTTGATTAATTAACACTCGAGTATTTATTGTAATAAGCTTAGCTTTGATATCTCTTTCATACACAGTGCATCTCTTTTTCATATATAATGTGGCTTATATTCTTTACTGGTGGCCTAAAGCAAAGTAATTGGTATGGGTTCAATTATGTTAGTAGTATTCTCACTGTTTAATCATTCAAACGTTTGTAATAGAACTGAATAGCATACAGATAATGCTATATTTAGCTCTGGTTAATTTAAAATTATAGCCTCAATCTGTCAGAAAAATAGTGTAAGGAAAAAAATAATGCTAGGAAAGTTATAATAGAACGTTTTCGTTTCTTTTATTTTTCTCTGTGGACTTTTTAAATAAGAAGCTTGTAAAAAAAGTTTTATTTTAGTATTTTTAAAAACTTATTTATTGATTTAAAAAACTGATTCTCTTCCTATACATTTCATGCAGCTATTTACTAATCACAAGAATGGCAAATTATCTTGTTTAAATACCCAACTGTATTTCAAAAGTATTATGTTTCTTGCATATTGGATTTTTAACTCATAATTCTAAAATTTTCTTGAAAAAAAAGTTTAATGTATCAAATAAAAAACTGTCATTTTTTTTAATCATTAGAAATTATAAATTTTTGCATCAACAATTCTTGTCAAAAGATTAACACTCAATTAATAGAAATTAAAATCAGTTACGTTTTTTTTTTTTTTTTTTTTTTTTTTTTTTTTTGCCCTGTTTTGCAAGCATTAAATCTTTAATTTCATTCAACATATTATGTAATAAAATTCTTCAAAATCAATATGAAATATCAACTTTTCTCAAATAAAATATTAGAGGCTAAGTTTTATTAAATGTGAAAAAAAATACTGTATGGAATGCTATAATACTTCAGCTGCTATTTACAATTTCTAAACAAATGGAGGGAAAAAGAACGTGATGATATTCTACTTATGTTTTCTGTTGTTTTTTAATCATATTTATAAGCTCAATTTTTTATTTTAATTTGTTAATCTTATCAAATTTTTATTTGAATTGCTTCTTTATTTTAAAAGAAATATTTAATATGATGATATTGCACATAATTAAATATCTTTTTAAATTTTAATATATTCTAATTTTTTAATGAATTTCAAGATATTGACATTTTTACAAATATTTGTTTTTATTTTGCTTTTCAATTTTTTTTCTCAATTGTTCATTATTTTAGATGCAGGGAAGTGTTCTGTTATAAAAAGAAGTCCTACCCATAGTTATCAATTTAAAATGTGATATTGCTACTTAATTTTATTATCCGATTATTTTTTTTATTCACCACAAGAATTTATTGAAAGACGTATTTTTAAATTTTATTTCAAATTTAAAAAATGAACGGTTAATTTTTATCCAATCTTTTTAATTTACATGCTTTTTTAATTAAAAAAATTGCTAAATATTTATTACAAAAAGTTTTAAATAAATCTTAACATTCCATCAATAAATGGGGGGTGGGTGGTAGTTCTGTTTATTATATATGTGTGAAATAATTTAAAATATTTTTTTCAATGTCTGTGATATAAGCTTATTCCTCTAATGGTTTACAATATTAAAAATCTTATCTGTGATACTCATGGCTTTAAACTGTACAGTATTAACTCAATTTTTTGGTTTATTATTTTTCTTAGTTTGTGTAAAGTGGGTTTCTTCCCCCATCACTATTTGATTATCATTTTATGTAGTGTATGATTTTCGTTCGCATCGTGTATTTGTTAAAATTCTATTCATTTTCATTCAATGTTATTTGTTATACCAAAGTTTACAGTGTCTTGATTTGTGAAATATTCTCTGAAAAATATTATTTTGTTTTCCAGTACAGCATTAGTAAATACATGTTTTTATTGAAATCAAAAATGTGTTTACAATAGTTACAAACATCCAATTTCTATTAGCTAAAATGTAATGGTGAAATATCAAAATGTAAAACAGCATCATATATAAAAGAAATACATTATCATTTAAAACACTCTTTAAGGTGAGTTAGGAATAATTTTCAATCAAAAAAAGAAATTATATTAATTTTGCTTGATTAATAATTAATCAAATTCCAATTTAATGATAATATATTGAGGGGAAAATAAGTATCTAGTTCGTGCAAAATAAATTTTTATATCAACCATGCAAAATTTCAAATATTAATGAACTAGTCATGTTGTAATAAAATTTATTGATAATAAAACATATTATAACTTAAATTATATTCACATTGTTCTATAAATTAACAAAATGAGTTGTAACTAGTTTCTTACTTCTATTTTGTATTCAGATATAAAAATTAAACAAATTCCATAATAAAATTTGTTACCTTGTGTGTTTGTAAGAAATCTAAAATGTATTTCTTCACTTTTTCTCTCTCTATATAAATTAATTATTCACTGTAATTACTTGCACTATGAATGTTTTAATGTGTATAAATTTAATTATTTGTTTTGAATCATAAAAGCAGAAAGAAAATTTACGATACTTAATATGACTTCTATATAAAACCCAAACTCTGCTCAAGTAATTTATTAATCCATAATTTTTCTGCTTCTGACTTTATCTTCAATATAAAATTTTGTGATTAAATATAATTAGAAAATGTGCAATGAATTTGGCCTGTGAAAATCATCATAAAATGTAAGTGCATCACTGATTAGAAATTATTTTACAAGCTTTTATAAATGAATAAAGTAGATGATTTCAAATTTCATTGTCTTCAAGTGTCTTGCATTTTTTCTTATTTAAAAAAATAATTCTTTCTACACAATTTTAGTTTAGATATACAACAAATTCTGTACATTTTGTTTTCTCCTTTCTAGTACAGTTTACTTACCTATACAGTTACATTTTTAACTTTTTGTGTTGAAATAATGTGTCAGACTCTCATATAGAATTTTTGATATTTAAAATATCTATTATTTAAAATATAAAAATGGCTTTGTTACCTTTCAACAGTTTGACAGTTTCGGTTATCTTTCTGAGTGGAGTAACAAATGTCAAATCTGAATAGGATTTTAAGTTGATTAACAATTCATGGGATTAATGTTTCAATTGCATATTACATAAGTATCTAGTTTCTTTGAAATTTGATGAATTAAATTTTTTTTTTTTTTTTTTTTGTTATTTTGATGAATTAATGGGAATGCATAGTATTAAATGTATATAAGTAAATGTATATAAGTATTAAATGTATATAAGTAAAAGAAAATGTCTTATAATGCAAATGAAAATTTCTTTGCTAATCAGATTGAAATACACAAAACTTTAGTATGTTTACATAAATTTTATAATAAGCAAATAGTATATTGAAGGGTTGTTTTTTTTAAATAGGAAATTTCTAACTTTTTTTTATTGGTGGATGGAGATGAAAAATGAAATCAGACAAACTGGAATGCAAGTAATACTATTTCAACAACAAATTTACTATTGTAACAGTTGTATTATGATTATAAATAGAATTTCCAACACCACCATTTATTTATCCATTCAGTATTTTATTCAACACATCACAAAATTAAAAAAAAAAATGTTTATTCATAAGAGATTCTAAAAAACATATAAAACAGTATACAAAAAGTTAATCAAATAGCAGTACAAATTTTAGACTTCAATTGGCATTTTCAACGACATCCTGAAAATAAATTTAAAAAAAATTAAAATACAAGTAAAAAGCTAATAAATAGTCATATTTCATAAATAATATATTATTAATTTTTTTCTATATAATTGTTTTTAACTGGTTTATTTAAAGACTCATTAATTGCTTTTATTTTGGTTGCACAGAATGTTATCTATCAATTTTTAAAAATAAAGGAGTAATAAACATTTCTTTCAGTTTTTTAAAAACTGATTATGAATATAATTATAGAATGAATAATTATTGAAATTAGAAGTACCTTAGGAAATAAGATTTCCATTAAAAATTTTTAAAGATATAAACATTACACTTTTACAAATAACAGAAACCTTATCATTCCAATGCATCATCTCATAACCTTATTCTTGTACATTTTTTTTTTACTTCTACTTAGGAACTTAGTGTACATGATATATCATAAAGGCATTAAAATGTATTACTGTCTTGTATCTCATATCAAGTGATATGTTCTATATTGCTGGACCATGGTTTCATATACTCTGCACAAGTTGAAGTTTTTGAGGGTCCATCGAAGAAATCACACTTCTCAACACTGTATGCGTCGTTTGCTTTAATTTTGATCACTTTATATGGTCCGAGAAATTTTTGTTTCAATTTGAGACCAGGGCCAAATTGAGTGTGCTTGATTGCAACGAGATCATTCAATTGAAATTTTTGAGCATGTTTCCTACGCAGATTGTAGGTATGGCGATTTTCTTCTTGGATTTTGAGGATTTGTTGTTTTGCATTTTTATGGAGTTCATCACGCTGTTGGAGAAATGCAGATTGTATCACTTCGTTGATGATTTCGAGGATTTTTATATCATGCTCAGATTTTATTTTAGTTCCAAACAGAATTTCGAATGGAGTAGAATTGATACTTCGTTGAAATGTAGAATTAATAATTTGCTGAACGGCAGCAACATGGCTATACCATTTTTCAGGGGTTTTTTTATGGATAGCTTGGAGAGTACATCTATGATAGTAGAATTAAATCTTTCTATTTGATCATTTGATCTAGGAAGTCCAGCTGTAATAGCAATATGGGTGATATGCTGATGCTCACAATATTCTTTGAATGACGTAGATGTGAAAGCGGTACCTCTGTCCGTAATAATCCTTGAAGGATTACCGAAAACTGATCTTTGGCATTTGAGCTTATTGAGAACTTCAGCGGTGTCGGTGGACTTGGTCAGGTAAAGCCACACAAACTTCGTAAAGGAATCGATGATTGCCAGAATATGCTTATATTTCTTAGAAGTGCTAGGGAAAGGACCCAAATGATCAATATGGTATGTATGAAAGGGAGTATCGTCTTTGTCAAGTGGATGCAAAGTGCCATCATTACATGCATAATATGTAAAATGTTAAATAACCTTAAAAAATAAAATAAATGATGGTTTTGAAATGATGCCCATATGCACTTTGCTCAGTTTGTGAGGAGATCTACTGGAATATTGGCAATAGTTAAGACAAATATACAATTAAAAGTGAGATTTTATTTGCCATCGTGATTTTGACTTGCTGATGATGTAGACTAATAAACTATGGCAATTTTTATATAGATTTTTCATGAAGTTTGAAAGGGGAGGAATTTGAAGACATTTGTGAAAGGTTGAAAGTTTCTTTTATACATGACACTCAATAGAAAACTATTTTCCACCAGATAAGGCATTTTAGTGAAAACCTACAAGGGGAGGACTACTGCTGACCCCATGCACTGATGGAAACATTAAAGATATATGATGTCATACTTTGTAATTGTATAAATGATTGCTGGTGAATTGAATTTGGGAATATCACATCTACACAAAACTTTTAGGGTGGATTGAAAAAAACTGTCCACATCAACTCTGCACTTTCTGACAATCTAGATCCAACTTAGATAATCACTGTATTTAGCCTCCTGCATTTATAAGAACTCCACTGGTAGCATAAAGTAACTAGAAATCAATGCAGGATTAAACTATAAGGATTCTAAAAGGTAATGTAAATAATGACACCACCTTTTCAGATTTTCAAAATTGTACACTTTTATTGGTTCTCATTTAATATTTATGCAATCCATTATTAAATAGCAATTATTGTGACAAATGGAAATAAAGAAATCATTTAGTTGAGGATCTCTTCCAGGAATATTAAAGGTTTCAATATCTTACATTTATATATAAAAAAAATCCAAGCAAATCTAATAAAATGAAAAAATATATAATTTGTTCTAACACAACCCAAATGCACAAATAAAAAAACTATTTCTAAACTAATAATAAAATAATCAGTAAGCAAACTTAGCGATATAAAAAAATGTCCATGAAAAATTTTCAGCTATTTAAATTATATTTGTTTTTTATTTCAATCTATTCATTCAATGTGTTTATAAATCAAATGAAAGCACAAAATTAGATTACTTCAAAAGAATTTGAAGGCATTAGGGCACCCAAAAGAAAAGTTTTTTCTTGTTCCTTTCAAGACTACCTGTTTTAAGAGAGGGACTTGGGATTTCATTTAACAAGGACATTATTAAAAAAATGAAATGGCTTATAGATGGATTTAAAAGAGAATAAATCCATTTCAAGTTTCAACAGAATGAAAAAAAAAATCTAATCACGATAAAGAAATCTGAACTAGAAAAATTTAGATGAGATTTCAAGAATGTAATTTAATTTTGCTTTCCTGATTAACTAAAATAACTCAAACTTAAGAAATAGCTCACAAGTATTGTAAACAATTATTATTTTGTTTGTAAAATAGAAAATGCAATAATATTGTAAAAATTTTCAAAATAAAAAGTTTTTTTTTTTTTTTTTTTTTTTTTTTTTTACATTCAGGTTTTTTTTTTGTTTTTTTGCCATACTACATTTCTTATACCCCACACTAGAAATAACTCAATAAGAAAAAGAGTACTTTGTATAGTATTTAAATTAATAGTCTATATTTATATTCAATTAAAAACTTCATATCAAACAATGTATATATATAAAACTGTCTCATTTTAAATCAATCTTAAGAAGATTGTTTCATTTGAAGTGTAAAAAGAAATAAGTTTAATAATAATTCTGATTTACAACAATGAAAATTAAGAATTTTATGTTAACATAAAGAGATGTCAGCAACAAATATTTGTTGGATAAGAATGGAAATAGTAAGAAGTATACATTTCAAGCATCTCTGAACATTTTGGAACAAAATTCCCTCAACTGCATGAATAATATTTTGTGATGATGTGTGTATTAGCCAATTTTAATTACATGAATTTTCAACTCCTTTTTAATTTTCTATTAAAATATTATCATTACGAAAATCAATAGAAATTAAAGAACTCGCACACTATTAATACTAAATAAGTAAATTACGTTATATTGCAAAATGGTTAAATTATTTTTTTAGATTTCTTAAATAAATTAAATCATTAATTTGCACAAAATTCTTTAATTAACTGGTGATAGAAATCAATCATCAATAACAGATAACAATCATTAGCCAAGAAAAATAACTTGTTATGTAAAACTTATGGGCTCAAATACAACATAAATGTATTGCTAAGAAATTATGCAATTTATAATTCTATTTAATCCTAAAGTCCTATTATTGCTAATATAATTTATTGACATACTTTTTAACTGAGTTATGAAGCTTTGAATATCACCATATTAGACTATTTCAATAAAAAATGAGGCAATAAATTAGTGATGCTTGCTCAAGGCAGCAATTGATTAGATGAAAATAATAAAAGCTTTAATTTTGGCAAAAGTTCATTTAATGACAAAAATATATAATTCTTTACATCATTTTTCAAATTTGAATTATGTAATTTAGAAATTTAGCATTTGATTCAGAATTAAAGACATGCTGAATGTCTAAAGATTCAGCATACAATTTTGACAGTATTAAGATATAGCTTAAGATTTCAAACAAATTATTCCGGAACACTGGATTCAAACCTTATACATCATCCAGAAAGATGAGTTGAATAAGTGCTGGAATTTTTTGAAGAGAGGAATGTTTAATTTGAAATACAAAACTTGAGATAGCTGATTTAGCATTTTAGAGAGCTCCTGAAACTCATTTGTGCCTGACATTTGGTTAATATGGAGAAAATCGATTGAAGACATTTGTTTAAAGAGGCAATTATAAAAGTTTTAATTGTATGTGTAATAAAAACTTATCCAACATATTTTAAAAAGTTAAAAAAAAAAAAATTTTATCATGAAATGTACAGCAAATGGAAAATAAATTTAATAAGCAATGAAGAATAATAAAAAACCACAATTCTTAATATATAACAAGTGAATAGTGAATGTATTGATGAGAAATGGTCATTGTAAATAAGAAAATTAATCTTATTAATTACTGTTTCTTTTTAATTACAGATAAAACAAACATTGAGAAAAACCATATTCTTATATGACAAGAAGTTGTTTGTGAAAACAAAAAGCTTAACTTATATTAATAATTTACCTAAAAGCTATTAAATTTTGAAATTATTACCAGAAGACCATCGATTTTTATGAAGTTCTCTTCTTCTCTTATTATCAGCTTCGATATCAGCATGGATCTAAAGTAAAATAATCATAACGCTCAATAAATTCTAATAATTCAATCAATAACAATAATCTACAACCTAGGTAATTAATTTGAAAATGAAATGCTATTACCATTAACTTATTAAAAAATTTACAAAAATAAATCGGCATAAAAAGGTTATGAATACAGTAATTTCCTTTTTACTTATTTGCAATGATATAATCACAGTTAACTATAAACATTCACTTTAAAAAAGATTAATTTTAACATACACGTGTTAAATATTCAGTTATGTAAAAGATAATAATAGTGACCTTCGGTAACCAGCAATCAGCATGTTATACTAATAGTATTCATTTAATAATATTAATCAACTTTTGATGAAATGCAGCTTATTCACATCAAATAAAAATGAATTCTAAAATTATATTTGCATTATTAACGTGGGGCATTCTGATTAACTAACTCTGTATATGAAGTGGCAAAATTAACTGGCGAAATAAATCTAATAGTTGAAGTCAATTACTATGTTAAAAGTTTCATTCTTGACCAATTGTTAGGACTTGGGAGCTGGTTCTTTGATTTTTTTATTTTGTTGTTGTTGCTGCTAATCTCCATGTTCTGACTTAGTCAGACCAAATCCAAAAATCCATTGACAAGAAGAAACTCAAAAACGAGAAAGGGAGAAGAATAAATTTCTTCCCAATGAAATCTTAAAACAGTCTAGAATATGTTCAGCAGAGGCCTGATGCTAGCAGCATTTCAGGCAAAGAGGGTAAACTTTTTCACCCTGAGAAAAGAAAAGACATTTAAGGTGGCCACTGGCAAGGTGCGACAGGCAAGTGTTGGTTTTTCTATCACAAGGAAGAATTAAGGACTGCCCCGGCTTATTGGTTCTATACCAATCATGAGTAGGGGGAACCATTCAATTCTTCTTATTTAGGAATTTCGCCTGAGAGAAAAGTTCTAAGTATGTGAGCTCAGCAGAAGATGAAGTCGCTAGGTTGCTTCCTTTCTTTGCAAGCCTGTCTGCTAATTCATTACCAAGTAGATTCACAAGAGATGGGATCCACTGGAAATGAATATCATGTTAGAGTGAAATCAGCTTCAACTTCTGAAGAATAGACAAACTTGCTTTATCTCCAACATAGGTCCAATTGTTAAGGTGTTCCATTGAGCTGCGGTTATCAGTAAGCATCCAAAGGTTCTTATAATTATTTTCGTGTAAATTGGTCTTAAGTCCCTCATCGATTGCTAGAAGTTCGCTTCTAAAAACGGAACAGAAGTCTGAGTTTCGCTGGCATAGAGAAAAACCAGACTGAGGAGTTACAATATAGATGCCACTGCAAAATTGTCGATTTTGCTGCCATCAGTATACAATTTAATGTCGCATTTAGGGATTTTATTAATGACTTCCAAGGCCAATTGTCTAAGGTATTCTGACGCATTTTCCTTTTTATTAATGGAAACAGGAAGGTTGAAATGAAAGTGAACCCTGGTAAGTTCTTCAGTAGGATTCATACAGGAGTGAAGAGAATGTGGCTCTACATTTTTAGGAATTATATTCCAAGACAAGACTTGACTAAAGGGACTATTTTTCTTGAGTCTCTGGAGGTGGGTTTTTTTATTTTAAATACATGGATACAATTAAAAAAAAATTGATACATTGACAGCTTAATTTAGATTCAATCAGTTCAGGAAATTTAAATATTCCTCTACCTAAATGAATTTAAATATGATCACTCGTCAATTACACCTTAAAACTTTATGGGAAAAAAAAAAAAAACACAAAGACAAACAGTTCCAGGTGCATCCGCACTTCCTTATGATTTTCAACATTTTTTACATTTATTTTAAAGCCTTATTTATCTGTGAAATTTCACTGAATTCTTACAACTGAAATTTTATGATATTGTCCAAATGTGTGCAGCAAATTATTTTCTAAATGCTTGCTTCAAACAAGCTGCGATACAAGATTCCACTGCTCTCTCTCAAAACATTGCTCAGAATGGAAATGAAAAGTACAAATGTGTGCTGTCTTCGTTAAGTTCTGTTTATTGTGTACATGAACTTCTTTAATAAAGACAGTTCAATAAATCACAGAACTATTAAAAACATAAATATCAAGTTGATCTATCTTCTAAATTTTGCAATATTGCAATTTAATTTTTTATTTGCCTAAAGTTATCCCTATTGTTACACAGATATTAAACAGAATCCTTCATCTTTAACTTTCAAGAATGGAAAAAGAATTCATGTGATATATTCGATAGCTGATGAAATAATGAAAACGGTTTGAATTTCAGGATAACAATGTAATTTATAGTTGGAAATAAGGCAAATAATATTTTTTTTAAAAAATTACCAAAATTCAGCAAACGTTTGAACGATTATTAAATTGATATCCTTAAAGACAATTCTTTAAATTTTTGAAAGTTTTTATGGGAGAGACTAAAAGTTCACTTAATTTTTAGTTCAAAGTTTTAATTAAAAAATTTTTTTTTAATTGCTCCTAGTACCACATTTCCACCTTTCAATGTATATCTGTGGCAATCTAGGTGAGGTTTAATTTAGTTTAGTTATATTAATGTCCCATTTTAAAGCAACATTAAGGCTATTTTAGGACGGACCTCATAATTCTGAACCGCGATCAGATGATGACACCTAATCTGACACCTCCCTCTCCAAACTTCCACATCACCGCAGCAGGAGGACATTTTACCCCTAATGATTTACCGTGCACTCAACCCGCTACATGATGGTCCTTTGATGGAATATGGTCACGAACCTGAAAGCCTCCAGTTCCGAAGCCGAGACCTTACTACCGTGGCCCGGCAATCTAAGACAAATGGTTTTGCTTGTAAAGCACCCACACACACACACATAATTCCATCTTTATTAGTATTAAAGATTAACATGCAGAAAATAGAGCCTGAGTTTATACCTTTTTAGCCAAATCTTCTTTGTATTCTTTTTCTTTTCGGAATTCAGCCAATTCTTTCTCTCGCTCAGCAGCTGCCTTTCTTCTAAGTTGTTCATCTCTTAGCTGAAGTTAAAACAGAATCAAATATAATTTCAAAATTAATCTGATTTAAACTTCATTCAAACAAATACGCAAAAAAGTGACCCAATTCCACTACAAATTCTAAAAATATTTCGTTCCACACAATAAATTGCTTAATTTGAAAATTAAAGAAATAACCTACTGTGCAATGCATTATTCGAGCATCCACTTTAAATGCGAAAAGCGGAATTTTAATAGGAAGAAGAAAAAATGAAATTAATACCAGCAAAACTCGGAATAAAGTTGAAAATCCTTTTCTAAAAAAACATTAAAACTACAATATAACCGAACAATTAGAGCTATATCTCTTAAATGATTTTTTTTTAATTGAGTAAAACCAGGAGTAAGGTTACTATTGAAGACGATTCAAAGGATGAAAATATGTTTCAAACAGAACTCACTTTGAACAAGAATATTTTGAAGTGATATACAAGATTATTTAATACATTTTTATATATCATTCCTTTAATAATGCGATTTTTCTTAATAAACAATATACAATAGTATATTTTAAATTATTTAGTAGCTTAATTCCATTTTACATGTAACAATTTTTTTTTTTTTTTTGTTTTCCTTAGCACACTTTTTTAAAGCAAATAAACATGTTTTATGAAAGATTATAACAATACAAACTGTTATCTATTTTGTAGTATGCTGTTAAAGCAATCAAATGTTCGGCACAAAGCACTTCAGAAGAATTTTTTTCTAAATAAAAATTCTATTAATCCCATTGAAATTTCAAAGTTATTTCATTATAGCATTTTGAAGAAGCAATTAGTATATCAGTTGTTATATAACTGATATACTAATACAATGTATTACGAAGATAATAACAGAGGTATTGTCTTTTTCAATGAGCTCTCTTATCTGAACTAGCTTTTTTCTCTTTGACTTGCTACTGCCCTGCATTCATATTTTTTCCTCAATATTATTTAATCATTTACTTAGTATTTATAAACATTACAATAATAAATTGTAATGTAATCTATAGGAATATCAATCTATATCTCTATCTAGATTATTAAAATTTAATGAATATTAACTGGTTGGTAATATTATCATATTTTAAAATTCATAAAAATTATATTTTTTTATACATATATATATTTATTTCTAACCTGGGCTATTAAAATTTGTTTCAACCTGCTTGCAGTCCGTTTAGTTCAGCAGCCTAGTTCAAAAATTGCCACCAATTCTCTCAAAGAGATATTCTTTAAAAAAAGTTATTTTAATTTAGAATTCAAGTTTAACGAAGAACAAACAATAAATTTGCATTCATTTTATTTAGTCTATAATTTCAAAAGAAGGGAAAGTATTTCAAGGAAAAACAGTAAAAGAACAGTTTGTATTAACTGCATGAGCTCACAAAGGATTCCCCCCCCCCCATTAAACATCTGTTTATGGTGCTAAACCTGCAAGCCAATATCTGAGGGTGATTAACATGAAATTACGCCTGATCATAATCTTACCGTACTTAACATAAAGGAAATCAGAAAAAAACCATTTTAAGCCATTAAAATATTAAAAACAATATATATGGAAGAATAAAAGATCTTGAAACTTCTCAATATTAAGAATGTTATACACATTTATTATATTTACATGTTTATGATGAATAATTCATAAAATGAAATTAAAATTACCTTTTCATCACTTTTAGTAACAATCTTTGTCTCTTCAACCCATTCAGATTTTTTAGGTTGTACACTGCTGTAGTAGAAAGGGGGGAAATGTTTAGAATCCATAGAATAAATATTTTAATACAAAGCTTCAAGATTTCAATGGTAGAAATATTATATAATACACACTGAGTTGACAAAAATCATGAGATAGCAATATGCAAAAATACAGACAGCAGTAGTATCATGTATAAATGGGCTATACGTTGGCAAGTCTTTAATTTGTATGTTAAGTGATTCATGTGAAAAAGTTTCCGACATGATAATGGCTACATGATGGGAATTATTTGAGATTTTGAGTGCAGAATGGTAATTGGAGCTAGACATATAGGACATTTTATTTCAGAAATCATTAGGGTATTAAACATTCCAAGATCCACAATGTCAAAAGTGTGCAAAGAATGCCTAATTTCAAGCATAACCTCCCACCATGCACAATGGCCGACTACCTGCAGTTAATGACCAAAACCAACGATGCGAGTTTAAAATTGTCAGTGTTAACAGACAAGCAACATTACATGAAATAACCCCAAGAATCAATGTTGTATATACAGCGGATGTATCTGTAAGGATACTGTGGCAAAATTTAGCTTTAATGGATTACAGCAGTAGAAGACAGACACAAGTGTCTTTACTAACAGCATTGCATGGCTTGCAGTGCCTCCGCAGGGCTTGTGACCAATTATTTTGAACCTTAGAAGATTGGAAAACTGTGGCTCAGACATGCCATGATTTCAATTTGTAAAAATTGATAGTAGGATTCAAGTGTAGAGCAGAACACACAAATGAACCCTAATTGTTAACAAGGTACTGTGCAAGCTGATGATGGCTCTATAATTGTGTGGACTGTTTTTACATAGAATGGACTACCCTGTGGTTCAAATGAACCAATCATTGACTGGAAATGGTTATGTTCAGCTATTTGGAGATCACTTGCAATTATTCATGGATTTAAACAACGATGGAATTTTTATGGATAACAATGTGCTATGTCACTGGACCACAACTGTTCGCAAATGATTTGAAGAACATTCTAGAGAATTTCAGCAAATGATTAGGCCATCTAGATCATTGAATATTTATAGTACATAATCGAGATATCAGGTAGTGCACAAAAATCAGCACCAGCAACACTTTTGTAATCATAGATGTCTATGGAGTCAGCATGGCTCAATATTTCTGGAACTTCCAATGGCACATTGATTTAATAAACGTCATTAGGCAAAAGGAAGTCCAACATGTTCTTAGGTGGAATCCCATGACTTTTATCACCTTAGGGTATTTATGCATTATATTCTTTCTTACTGATGGCAGAATTCTAAGGCTATTATTTTAAAAACTGCTTACTGAATTAACAAAATACCTTACCGATATTCAAGAAGGATTTCGATTATGTCAATAAGTGCATCATCATCATTGAAGAACATTCTATTTTCGACCTATGGAATCAAATGAATTCAGTATTGTTAAAAAATAAAAAATAAATATAAAGTAACATTAAATCATACTTATCAATTAATTTTAGAAATCTTTATTATTGATACATAATAAATGGAAGATAAGCAATGAATATTTAAGAAAAAATATGGATCAAACATTAAAAAAATAATTCTATTATTAACACTATTCTAGAGAAGAAAAGGTTTAAAAATTACGAGTAGTAACAACTCTAGATGATACTATTCAAAAAGCTAAGAGTTTTTGCATTATAAGTGAAAGATCTAATTCATTTGTATAACATTATCTATATAATATTTATATTGTTACGAATCTGTGAGGCGGCTTCCCAGCATAGTCGGTTCCATAGGAGGTCCCAGAGCTTGGCGACTTTGGCGCCAAAATAGATTATACCCGAAACATCGAGAATTTTCCCGATCCATCCAGTAGGAACGGAGATACGCCTCGGACGTTCCTGCTTGGTTGAGAGGCTTCTAGCCCCTCCACCTGAGACCTATAAAAGGAAGCACCCGCTGCTGTCGGATGGTGAATTGAGTTGTGAACCAGTCGTGGACCAGTGGAGTCGAAGAGTAGTCGGAAGCGACGATGAAGAACTCGTCTTCCAGGGACTAGCGGAGCAGCGACGGAGTAGAGATGCTGTGTATACTGTTGTATGCTGCACGTCTCGGCTGAAGATAATCGTCCTCTGTGCTGTATATAGTTGTCGTCTTTGTGCTGTCTTCATGTAAATAAACGTCGTTGTTTCATTTTCTACTGCCGCTTGGTGATTGAGCGTTCTCCACACCATATAACTCCCACTATCCAAACGAACCCCCGGAAATTTCGTAACAATATAATAAAATTATCTATACATTTTGGGACAATATAAAATGTGAAATGAAATAACTTTGATTTTAATTATAAAGCTGCATTACATGAACAGACAGGTATGATTGTAGCTCATAGGCACTGGGTTGAAATGAAACAGAATATGCAATATCAAAATAACAGTAAAGAACTAAACCAAACAGTTGTTTTCCAATCAATTTCCATACCAACAGTTGTTGTTTCTATTTAAAAAGTTGCAAAAGAATCAAATCTTCTATATTTTTATTATATCCAACACATAGGAGAAATTTTAAAATTAGTTTAAAATTAGTATAAAATCCAGCTATAATAGAACAATTAGGATAATTAATGCAGATCTGAAGTATTGCATATATGTTGTGTTTTATATATTTAATACAAATGAGAAATTTGTAGGTCCTACATCATATGTAGCAAGGAAGGTCAAGTTCTCCTGGTTAAAAACAGCAGCAAGTATAACAAGTAATACCTATTATATATATGCCAAAAATTAATTTCCTCTAAAAGATGGTATGCCATTTTCTGATAATGGATTTATAGTTTATTATTTATTTGAAGGTCTTATTGAATTTACAGTTTTAATATATTTGTTGTAATTATAGAAAGATACGAAAACATCAAAAATTTTACCAGGAGCTTTTGTAAGTTTACCTACTGATACATAAAATGTATTATTATTGTCACTTCTGAACATATTACAATCATATATTGGTTAATGCAATACTTATAAAAGTGCAATGAATTACTAAAGAATAATTTCTAAGATACATCCAAAAGAAAAGAAATATTCATTTTCTCATTTTAAAATAAATGCAAATTAATATATAATTCAAAATAGCTATAACAAAAATAAGTATTCATATAGAAAGGTGAAAAAATATGTACAGCAGCATTTTTTTGTGTTTTTCATGAATGATAAAAAAAAAATGAAACTCACATTACTGATTTTGAAAGTAACTATTCTTTGCAGAACTAAAATATATTCAGTTACTATTAAGTTCATCAAGACTTATTTTTATGCAAAGCAAAACCATTAAATTATTTTATTTCATTGTTTGCATATTTGTCTTATTACAGAAAAACTTCATTGTATAAAATACAACTTGTATTATGATAATATAATCTCAGATTGCATACAAGTAGTAATAAATATACAGATAATGAAATCAGAAATTCATTGTATCTAAATTTATCTAAAAATATTCTTTTCACTTAAAAACAAAAGGTTAAGATGATAGAAAATACTGCTAGATATATATTATCTATATATAGGCTAAATTAAAATGAAAAAAAAAAAAAAAGAAGAAGAAATGTTTTTCAGTTTTGAAATTCTATATTTTACTGTTACATAGCAAAAAAAAATGCACTAATTCCAGAAATGTCATTAAAATTACAGTTTTATCTTTTATTACAAAGCAATGCCAAACATTAAAGAATAATCTCTATTAATATAATATATTAAAATGCAGAAAAGAGAACTTTGTATTTATGAAAATCACAGAAAACCCAGACTTTAATATAATTAAAAGCAAATAATATCTAAAAGCATCTTTTTTGTCATTACCATAACACAATAATTTAAATAATTTAAAAAATAAAATTTTTCATCATATTTCTGGTAAAATATTTTTTTTAAATCCCGGTCACTTATTAACACTTCAAAAATGCAACGATTTTCTTAAGATTAATAATAAATGATACATTGTATCATTATGCACAATGATACTTTAATTATAAATAACATTGGAATTAGTGCTGAAAATCTATGTATTTTCATGTTTAAGAATTAATACTCAGACAAATACTAAAAATTAATATTTGCAAAGATACTTATTTTTCAATTCCTTTTATATAAAATACCAACAGCAACATATTTATATAATATATACGATTACTTAATGAATTTTTTGGTAAATGAAGCAGGTACTGAGAAGAATAAGATTAAGCTATGTAGAAGTCCTAAGGCAATATATGATAAATGTAATGACTTTTTTGAAACAGGTAACAGGTAATGAGAAGAACAAGATTAATAATACAGGAAATCTTAGCAATGAAAGTTCCAAGCTCTACCTAACTTCACCAATTTTCAAAACAAGATATTTTTATTTAATTAATCTTTACATAAATAGCTTTTTAAAGTAGTAAATATTATAACAAACTGAAATGAAAAATATTCATTTGCTAGTTATCTTCAAAAGAATTAGTTTCAGTATATCACTTATACTAGGTCATTTATTATCAAATTAGATAGCAAAATATGTGTTCGCAATTTTCTTTCAGAAAATGTTATGTCATATTTTCTTAACATTTTGCTTAAAATTAAATCAAATTTAAATTTTGAATCAAACTCTCTTATAGGACTCACAATTATATATTTTATTGCTTATAAATTTTTTATATGGGTATTAAATTAAAATGAACAAAAAATTATCTGTTTTTTGAAATCTAGAAAGACAAAGGGCTCCTCAAAACATTTATTGCCATAGAGCCCTAATTAATTTAGCTTTATACCAATCAAATGCAGAACAAAAGGGACCATAGAATCTATACTCTAAGAATAGTATTCTGAAAATAAAAAATAAATACTTGATTTTAATTTTGAAAAACTAGAATACACAACTCTCATTAAAAAATTAAAGAAAAAATTAAATACCTTAATAGAAATGAAAAAAAAAATCAGTTTGGAGAGGGACAAAGATATGTGCCCCTCCCCCAGACAGTTACTTATCTTGTCTATTTAATAATTAAATCCTGGTACAAGTTAACTTAAAATTACATTTTTCTTCATTGACAAGAAAAGAGTCCAATTTTTAGTAATTATTGTTTGTTAAATTCATAACCAAGAAGCAACACATTGAGTACTATATAGATTTAGAAAGGGATAACCCAAAATTTAGTTGAGCAAGCATTTCAGTGTCTGCATGAATAGACTCCGAGAAGCGTAGGAAAAAAAAAATTAGGAGAAAGAGATGAATGAGTTTAGTAAAGAATTGATGAGAGGATGAATTCAAGTGATTAAAAAATTATTAATTTTAAATACCCCAGATAAAATGAAATATATACAATATAATTTTTCAGATGCAGAGCCAAAAAGAAGATTAATTTGGCATTAATGTCAATTTATTTTTCCTACAGGTGAGCATACTTAGGAGAACAAATGAAACATGTCTGTTGACACAGTGACAGAAGAGGAAAGAGTCTGATTTAGGAAAGGGAATCTTGGTATCTTTGAAACTATGCTGCAGACATTAGAGATTTTTATCCTTTTGTTTGGGACATAAGAACTTAAAATGTCAGAATCTTTTTAGAGTGCATGTTAGAAATAATTAAATAAAAAAGTAGAATTTAAGTCAGGAAATAAGAGAAAAATTTAGAAGTAGTATGGTAATAAATATGGATAAATTTAAGATAAAAAATGGATAATTAGGATTTAAATTAAATTAAGAGATATCATTACATATTATATGTGCGAGTATGTATGTATTTGCATGGAGTAAAAATGATTCTTTAAAAACATTTGTTTCCTTAGAATTTCACTAAGTAAAAAATTCAGCAATATTTAATGTTTTTCCTGCAATATTTAAACATATTAGAGCAAAAAAACATTTTTTACAATTTAAAGTTACGATATGAATTTAGTTGCTATGAAAATATTATCTGAAAATTTAAAAAAAAAACAAAAAAACTTTAGAACCTTTACCCCTTGTGATAATTTCAGCAATACTTTTTGTTGTTACAATGAAATAAACATTTTTCACTGCTTCAATAAATATTCAATTGTATTGTTTTCTTCCCTTACGAAAAGTGCCACTTATTATTTGAACAATACACCCAAAAGAATAAGAAAGGAACAATACAGAACCTTGACAATTACATTTTTAATGGCCCTATGATACGGCTATCAATTTAGGTTAATAAAGTCAAGAGACCTGACATCATTACAAAGGTTCACATGTAATAAAAAGAATAGATGTCATCTCATTAATACACAACACCAAATAATATTCTTCTCAAGGTTGTAAGTCACTCTGAATGTTGAAAAAAAAAATACTAATTTCGTGCCAATAGAAAGCGTAATAAAACAACATGATTTAAATATTTAACACAATTTGATACTTTAAATATTGTTGAATCATAAACATTAACTTAAGCATAAGATATATCGATGTTCTTTATGAACTAGCCTTTTCCAAAAGCATTTGATTTTAATCAAATAAAAAATTATTCAGTTTGGTTTTAAAATATTACGAGTCAATAATGAGAGATAAAAAAAAATATTCATTATTTTTTAATTCCAAATTTATGGTTTAAATAATAATCTAAAATAGATTTAGAATTTTCATACAAATAGCAAAAATTATCTTTTTATAAGCTATGTTCTTCTCCCAAGTATATGACTTTAAATTTTCTTCATTCATTAAGTCTGGTTTTTGATTCTTTTGTCTTCTCTTTACACTGTATTTTCTTCCAATTATAAGATAGATAGATACAAGAACTTCTGCGCTCTTTCAAAGATTTTTTATTTGAATCAATTGAAAGCTTTTCCCAGTGGTAACCAATAAGCTTAAAACACTTTAAATCATTTCAATTATACTATGACGCTATGTAAACTCTCCCATATAATAGTGGACTCGTATTCTTTAATCCTTATCAATAAATTTTTTTTTTTCATAGCTCTAAATTTTTTTCTACAATGAATAATATTTGTCTATATGTAATGTCATCTGCTTTGAAGTCTTCAAAATCAGACTTCTATTAGAAAAAGATATTACGAGATAAATACATAACATTGCCCAATATTTAGTGGGATGGTTTCAAATCACCTCATCACCGATATACAATCTCTGCAACAGGGTGAAAAGGATCTACTATTTTCCCCTACAAAACAAATTAAGAATTAGCTTTCCTACAACATTTTGTAAAAATGATATAGGAAGATGTTCTACGAAGATATTCACTAAGTTGTTAAACGCCTTCAAAAATGTTCAATTCGCCAGATAAATTTTTTAATCATTCCATTCAAGGCATATTATATACTTTACAACCGACTCCAAATACAAACCAATATCTTAATATAACATGATTAGTCTAAAAAAATATTTTATTATAAGTTTCAAAAAAGGATAAACCATTCTGGATAATCATTAAATTCGAGAATATTTTATATTGAAAATTGAGAGTAACTGTTTTTTTGGTCAAAGTGTCACTTTAAAAATATTATAATTCATACATTACATATATGCATAAATAAATTTCAAGTCTCAAGATAAAAATTGATAATTCATTTACCTTTTCAGAATGCTTTTTCATTACTCTGATTTGGTGTATTTACTTTTATATAGGATAAATACCAAAAATAATTACCTTCCCATAGAATGATTTACCCACTCCACATTATTAAATGAAATGCAAAACAAAATTGATTGTTTTCATTAAAACATAGGTTGGTTGATTGGATATTCCAAATGTAAGCTTACGAAGAATTACTTTATATCTGATTATTATTATTATTAATATTTACTTAATATGATATACATTCAAAAGAGAATTTTCCTATTATATAATTTTGATATTTTCAAAATTTATTTACTTGCCTCCAAAGTGAAACTACAAATAAAAGAAATACAGATCAGTATATTTTTAATTCAAATGCATTAGCCATATATATTTTTTCTATGGTTGCTTGAATTCTTTCTATTAATGTCTTGCTAAAATATGAATTATAATTCGAAACATTTTGGCTACACAGAAATCTAAACTATTATAGCTGATATTAGATTGGTTAGTTAAATAAAATTTATTTCATGTTTTCAATGATAACAGGTCATTTAAGACTCTTAATTCTCTTGGAAACTTGACCCCATCAATTGAAAAAATGTTTATTTTATTCAATTGATAACAATTTTTTTAATGTACCTTGAATAAGTTAAATGCTAATTTAACTGCTTATTTTGACTTGTAATCTAATAATTATTGTACTCAAAATGGTTCAGACAAATGATTATTCCAAATACTTATTTAATTCAAATTGAAAATTTTTAATAAGATTTTTTATTATCCTTAATATAAATAACCTCACTCATTAAATTTATATCAATTTTCCATTTATTAATGGAATATTATTGATTTTATCACTTTAAATTAAATATTTAAATAAACCTATAACTTCATTTTAAATTTTAAAAAATTTTTTGTTACTTTAATATATTTCCAACTTACACTTTACTTTAAATTTAGGACATTTCAAAATTTTAACTTATTAATAAAATAAGTGAACTTTAACTTAAATGAATTTCAGATTCAAATTAACTAAGTTCTAATGCAAAAAGCAGATTTTTTTTCGTGAATTACCTTTTGCTCCAGATTAATTGATGTATTGCAAAAGAACACAATGAAAATTTTTGAGCTGCTTGAGAAATGATGAAGTACTATGTAGAAATTTAAACATATTAGCTTTGATCGATTATGTTTTAGATTTTAAAAAAATGATATATGTTAATACTAAGCAGCATGGATTCTTCAAATGTGAATATTTGCTCAATAAATGTATAAGATTTAATTGGTTGGGTTTAGTTTAATCAAATAAACATTTCATTTAAAAAAATCACACAAAAGGTTTATAGTATCAGTCAACAAAATTTTGAACTATAGTCAATTATAGCCAACTGATTTCCAAATAATTACTCCTCTATTAATAGGTGGTCATCTAATCCTCAACAAACCATGCACTAGATTTGTATGAAAAAGTATTTTACATGCAATTTATCCTCAAACTTGTAGCCCTTTAAAATCATAAAGTTCAGAATGTATCATAAGGAATCCATTGTTGTGCTAATAAAGATAAATTTTTCCAAATAATAAATAAAACTTTTATACAAGATTTGTTTGATATATAGTCTGAAATCATCCAGCTCATTTTCAGTTACTTGATATCATCAAAGTTAACAATTATATCAGAAAAAATAAAAAATAAAAAAGAATTCATCCAAAAAATTTTTAGAAAAATGATAAAGAGAGAATACATTCATATGACAAAATACACTTACAAAAAACCATCCACATTTCTTCATGAATTGTCTAGCTGGTAATAAGGACCATACTTTTTCCAAAAAGATGGGATTGTCTGGATTGATAGAGCGAAATTGTGCTTCGTTTTCATTACAAAGGATCTTCCTAAAATACAAATTCTAGTTAAATATATTAAAATCATTTTTCGATCTTAAATCCAAATGCCTTGAAAATAAAGTGATTTACCTGTGAATTTTTAACAAGGTTTCAATAACTGTGCGAGAAATTTTCGATTCATGTTCAATGATTAAAGTATCCAGATATTTACGAAGAGCTTGCTTATCAATCATTTTGATTTTTATATTCATAAAATGTTCAGTTTAAAAAAGTATTAATTCTCATTTCTTGATTTTACGAAAATTTAATGGGTGATTATACAATGCACAATATACTAGATTTATTTATTAGCTTTGTGATATATATACTCGAATTTTACTTCCTTTTTATCACAAAAAATCTTTCTTCGCTTAAGTTTCGGTTTCAAAACGCTTCTACAAATGAGATTTTTCTATTCACTTCATATCTTTTAGCTAAGATTTATTTCGACTCCAATCGTCAAACTCAATGAAATATTTTTCATTTAACATTCAACCAATGAAAAAAAATCTAGTCTTTCACACTACAAATTTTAAAGACGAGATTTCATCGTTTTTATTGCAATAACTGTAAAATAGTCATAATAAACTAAATTTGATAATCCATTTTTGAGCAGATTGAGAGTGTACGCTGCTTAAAGAGGAAACATTTTTAAATTAAGTACCACGCCACACCGCTGTAAAAAAGTTTACATACTCTATTTAATGTGTCCCAAGTCCACATACAATATGAAAATATAGGAATCTCGAATTTCATAGCCTTGGGAATATAGGAATCTCATATCTTCCAGCCTTAAAATTATAATCTTATCACCAGACCACATCGGCTCTTAGAATTTAATCAATCAGCTTCTTCTTATAATAAAATAATAATTATGAAAGAAACATTTTAATGTTTTTAATTAAAAATAACTCGTATTAGAGCTTTCTTTTTTCAATAAATTATACAGCCAATTCAACTAATTACAATCGTTTAAGTCAGAATTTGGCTATTATTTTATCATGTATATGACTTCTCCGTTGGAAATCGAATTATTTTTCCAACCTCTTGATTTGTTTTTAATATTTTATTAAAACAGCAATTGAAATCTTGCAATTAATTGATTTTTTATTATTAATTATTAGTAATTATTTAATGTTTTTTTTGCATCAAGTCTAGTGAATACTTCAGAGCATTAAATGTTGATCCCCAAAGGAGATATAGTGAGAGGTTCTTTTTACAAGACCAAGGATTCTCTAATCTGTTGATGATCGAATTCTTCAATACATGTTAGCAACCGATGAAAAATTAGGGTCCAGAATTTCTTGCGGAAGTATATTTTTATCTCAGTGAAGTAGAATCTTTTTGCTGAAGGAGAAAAAAAAAAAAAAAAAGGAAAATATAAAGCACATCAAGTTTAAAATTATATTCTAAATGGAAAAGTCGACACAGACCTGTTATTACAGTCCTAAAACGACTAGGAATATGCGAAAAGTAAAGGTTCCTCCTCATGTAACCTCGGAATTGAGAAGTGAAGGTAATTATAGAAAATAGGGGATTTTCATGAACATGAATGGTTTGATTAAAATTTTGTTTGTATAATGTTTATTACAATGTAAATATTTTTTTATGACAACAGGTTTTCTTTTGAGAGTCGAGTGGTTAATAGTTTTTCTTCTTCCCCTTTGAAAAAGGAAAAAAAAAAAAAAAAAAAGGCTTTTAAGTTGTGAAAAAGAGCGATAATGAATAATTATAGCAAACTTTCTATAAAACGAGGTTTTTATTTCGAATAAAATTGGAAGCTATAATAATAAGAATATCAAATTTCATATTTTTAAAGTAAATTTAAGCCATAACATTAAAAAAACTCCATTTTAAATTTTCATTAACATCTTCAAACAGAATGCTGATTCCCATTTAAAAAGCATAATACTTCAGTCGGTCTTGAGCCCAGAAATACATGGGCAGGAAAAAAAAATTCTAACGGCAAGAAGAAGTTATGCTAGATAAATGAAATTTTGTAGGCGTGTTTATGCATCTAAAAATGACGTCTATTGACATTTTGCAATAGACGCTAGTAGCGCCACTATGAAATGCAAATGAGGTTTGTTTTAAATACGTGCTGCAAAATTTTTCACCATTATTTATCGTTGAAAACTGACGTAGTGATTTAATGTTATTCAAGGATACCTTAAGAAGCCATTATCAACAATTCGCCGAGTTCGATCGAGGTCGTGTAGTAGAACTGTGAAAAGAGGAGTTTTCAATTTCGCGATTTTGCAGAAAGACTTCGCAGAAATGCATTTACTCCGCATGATTGTTGGCAGAATTGGTCAAGGAAGATACTGCCTCAAGAAGGTGGGATTCCTGGCGGTCACATTACTGAGAGACTTCCGAAAATATTATAGTTACAAAATTTTCTTTAATGTCTTTTTAATGATAACAATTTAACAATCGTTCGAATTTATTTTTGCAATATGGCAATTTTTTTTCCTAATTTCCAAAAATACATTACATTGTTGCAAAAGAAGATGGTTTTGTTTCATATCTGTATAATTTACAAGACGGATAAAAAGAAATTGAAGTTACAATATTATGAAATTTCAAAGACAGATGACCAGACATTTACATTTTTAATAATGCTATGATGTCATTGGATCGATGTCCATTAGAAAGGTTCTTGTACGTATAAAGCGAAGTAAATGCAAGACAAATAACATGGCTTTAATATCTGATAACTTGCCAGATTCATGAACTTTAAATTACGTGTATACGAATTAAATAAATTTTAGTAGTTAATTTAAGTAAGTAATTAAAATATATAAATTTATTTAAATGATGTTTAAAAAGAAAAACGCGTTCATATCTTTGTTTTTAATTTAATATATTAATAAATTATAATTCAGTATATTAATAAATATAATTGTATATTAATAAATTATAATTCACGTATTAAAAGAAAATAAGTTTATTTTTCCATACAAAAATGAATATTATAATAATTGAAACCATCTTTAAATTGTTAATTTAACTTAAGTAATTCTGAATATTTAAAAAAAAAAACAAAAAAAAAACGCATTCATATTTATGATTATTTTGCTTCCAAAAATTAGATTATAATCTAAGAATAGGGGGAATTAATATTTATTTTCGCATTAAAAAATTAAAAAAAGACATTAATTAAACCTTTTTGTATATTATTAAATAAATTCGAGATAATTTAAAAAGAAAACAAATGGAAGAAAAAAAGCAAAAAGATACTAGCCCAGGACCGAACTCGGGTCTCGACAACGGCGGCACTTTAATAATATATATGCTATCCTGAAAGTTTGAGGGCCATTTTCTCGAAATTGGCTGGCTATAGCACGTTAATATTTTCATGATTGAACCTTTGAAATATATACTACTATTTTACTAATTCATATTTTGAACTAAATTTTCAATTTCATGTTGTTCCCTTGTAAGTTTTCAGTATAGTATTCAAATTATGAAGGAAATCTATTCAGAAGAAATCGAAATGTTTGTGAGAGTATAAGTGAACTTGATAATTATAAAATAAAGAGATAAATAAAATTTGGCACACTGGTTAGTTATAAAAAAATGTAGACTCTTGTTAAATTATGAATCAAATTTATCAAAATTTGAACAATCTATCAAAGTACTAACTGAGGGTCGCATTCTTGTAAACGCAGTAACTTGAACAAATTCAATTTGTTTCGCGATCTTGTTGGATAGGCTAAAAATTTCCAACGTTTACTATAAAATAAGTCATGAGGTACTTCAAAATGGGACGTTAGTTTACTAAACTAGGGATGACGAATATTTTACGAGCGGTTATTACGTAACCAATATCAAAAAGTCGCAAATACAAGTGATCAATACTTTTCAAAGAGGGGTGTGATTCAAATCCTTGATGCGATCTTACTGGTGATATTTCGATTACAGGTTTTGGATCACGATAGAAACCAACAATCGATACGATATCACTGAAATTTACCGGAGCGGTGACTTCACTGGAAAGTAACAATCGATACGATCTGTCCAATGGAAGCCCTCGAACATAACAGAAAAGGAGAAATCTGTGAACGGATTAAAAAGTGAACGGACCAGTTATTGGAATCATCATATCACTGAATTGCATATCACTGAAATTTATCGGAGCGGTGACTTCACACGAAAGTGTGAAGTCGCCGCTCCACTTCAACCGGTCTTACTGGTATTCGTACGTGTTGATGCACTGTTCCATACAAATCGTTCTTAATTGCTTGTGATTTGACTTTGCATATATTCCATTTACTGCTGGCGCCATCTAGAATATAGAACTAAAGTAAACAATTTAAAGAAATGACATTTATATTTATTTCAAATTTTTCAGAAAATGGTTTACTCCAATACAGAAATTAAATAAATAGTTTTGAAAAAAAATCAAATTTAAGAAGTAAGCTGAAATAGATAAATGAATTCAATCACACGTTACTTAAATTAGTAAATTAAGTATTAATTACAATTAATAAATTTGATATTTAATATTAAATAATAATTTTAAATTAATAATATGATTGAAATAACAGATATTTGGAACAAATGTTTAAAAATAACAACAGCAAAATTATTTGTTATTCAAAAAATCGTGGATTATGCATCTCTAAACTAAACTCACAATCCTATGCAGATCGAATTTATCCCTATTGCATCAATAGAAGCCTTCTCACAGAGTTTCTCTAACATTCTTATTGACATAATGCAGAAGTTCGGAGGAAAGATACTGACACAGGTCACGTCCTTATCGACATTTTGTTCAAAATTTCGATATTCATTTTAAAATAGCTCTTGAATTGTTTTAATGCTGAACATAAAAACATTTAAACCAAATCAAACTTAAACTTTTCAAACAACTAAATTTCTCTTCCATTAATCAACTAAAATTACAAACTCATTAAATCATTTCATTACTTTAATGTAATATTAAACTTTTGAAATCTTTTATAATAAATGACAAGCATTGATTTGAATAAAAAGAAACAGAAGTGGTTTCCACAAAATTTTCTCGCATACTCTCTGATAAATATGTCATTCCAGAGAATGACTTGCATGGCCTACAATAGTTACAAAATATTAACTTTTGCCGTGAGTTTAGCAATTTTAGCGAATCTTTCGTATCATCTTTGGAGAGTTGACTGGCGATTCATCCCTGGCATGCGCTAATAGTATATGGAAATCGAATCTATACTTAAAACTTGTTTTTTTGAACACATTGAAATAGAGATTTGACTCAAAATTGCACTTATAGTCTCAAAATCTCATACCAAATATGATTTAGTTAAGTCATTAAGCTTTTAAATATTTAAATTTACATGTATATGGAACCACAAACCAACAAACAGTCAACCAGTTGCTGGATATGGCTCACAATTTGACAAAAGTATACACTATAGATGTTAACTCTGTGTAACGAATTTCATCTATCTAGCTCTTGAAGCGGTATGAGACGCGCGAGGATAGAACCTGGGACCTTGTGGTTAGAAGTTCAGTAACTAAACCATTTTACCAAAACGATCGTTCGGGTAGAAGAGTTGTTAACTGGATTATATGCTCTTCACCACAGTACTCTCCCTCCAGTGAGTCGGAGGCGAGGCGAGGCGAGACGAACGATATGGCTGTTGAGTGGTGATGTATTGAGTAGCTGTGTTTTAATGGGCCTGTACCCAGTTTGAATAAGCGTTAAGCACCCACACACGCTCGCCAAGCGTTATGGCGAGCGTGTGTGGGTGCTGATGCGCCAAATGTATCTGACAGCTTTGGGTTGCTGCGTCACGTGAGTCTGACGACTTTGGGTTTTGCTGCGTTAAGTGAATTTGACGACTTTGGTTGAGGGTAGATGGCGCCACAACAGCTGTAAGAAGGTTGAAGATTCATTGTCCGAGATCACCAATGAAGCGATAAGTGAATGAGCGAAGGATAGAACCTGGGACCTTGTGGTTAGCAGTCCAGTAACTATACCATTTTACCAAAACGATCGTTCGAGTAGAAGAGTTGTTAACTGGATTATATGTTATTCACCACACTCTTTATTTTGTAATTATCGTGTAAAGTTATATTCGAACAGCCGGATAAGCAGTCCCCTCTGAAAGGATTTTGATCAAAAATTGAGAGAAATCGAATTTGGTGTAAAGACAATATACCAAATTCATCTTTATTTATTTATTTTCTTTTTAACTGAGAAACGTATAAAAAGTGAAGATTCGTCAAAATATCGAGTTCGCATTTTCAGACGATTAGTACTCAACTTACTCTATTCTACGAATACGAGAAAGTAAAAACTGGAGAGTTTTCCATTTACAAAATTTAATAAACACCTGTTCTAAAAATAGTTATATTTTTTCTCTATCCAGACTTGCTATGTCCCATTGCGAGTCTATGCTAACTGGAGGACTTTTTGTCCTTGAAATCATATTTAAAACACTTAAGATTAATATTTAGAGCAGATCCTTGTTGAAATCGATTTTCGAATTTGGACATCTATCTTTCACAATTGCAAAACCGAGACTATTATCAAGCCAATGTACCTCCAGTTTTTCAAAAGCCAAGATGTGTCGAATGGTAACGTCAGCATTTAAATGAAACAATTTGTTGTTGCAGAGACAAAAGCTTCTGCTACATCGTGTTTTGAAAGTTGGGTCGAATTAACCTTGAACAAAGTTTCGATTTCGTTTAGGCAGTGTAGGGTTGTAATGAGATGCGATACCAATTGTTCTAATCTAACAACATGTATTTCAGCGATAAAGAAACTGGTGGTTGATTTACCTATCTAGCTACATTCAATGTCTGCTACTTTACATTAGGGATAAATAAACACATTTAAGAAGATTCAACGAGGTATCAGCGCCATCTCTCGGAAGTAATCGCGTAACAAATAGGACATCGATCAATGTTAGAAAACTGTCATTGCACAATTTTGCCAAAAGCGAGAGGACTGCATTAACAATTTGCGGGTTAAGGCGTGGAGGGTTTCATTCAAACACAATCAATTTCTTTTATTTTTTTACCTTTCCATTTTAGTTATGAAATATATATGTAATGATATTTTAATTCTAATTTCAATTTAATTAATTTCCTGGATTTTATCTTAATTTAGCCCTTTCTAACTTCATTCTAAAATATTCTCTTATTTTGTGATCCAATTCCACTTTCGGTTTAATTAAATCCTTTGTAAAAATAATGCGCCGTCAGTACTACGTATTAAATGAAAGTGATACTTTTACCCTTCAAAAGGTGTCAAAGGTCACACGTGTATTGAATTGGTGCCTGGCCAGAAATCTAATGTTATATAAGGCTACTGATCATCTGTGTGGCCCTTTTTTCCCTTTCCTTACTTCTGTGTGTGCCGCGCTGCGTTTTCTTGTATATAATCATGCCTGCCACTCGGAATAGAATAAAACGAAATTAAAAATACCAAGTCTCTTCACTGTTTCGAACCTGCATTCTACTTCAATCAAAATATGTTACATAATATTCAGTCGACAGGATTAAAAATCTATCCTGTCTATATATATATATATATATATATATATATATATATATATATATATATATATATATATATATATATATATAATGATATTGTTTTTCTTTTTCCCACTTCCGTAAAGAGTTCTGCTTTTCAAAGATACACTACTTACCGCTTAATGTCATCACTACAGGACTTAGGATTTTCGAGAATATTTACCGATTGATTACAATAACTGAATTAGGTAAAACTAATATTTTCATCAAATTAAGGGAAAAAATATAAATTCTTACCACGGGGCTTTCAATTTTTTTTTATTTCAAAAATAATTAAAATTAATAATTGTTGCTTAACGATGAATAAATAATTTTCATTCCTTTATTAATAGTTCACTCATATATTGTTCGTCCTCAGAACGTTTTTTTACTTTGCCACCTTATGTCTTAAAATCCCATTTTTAGAATCATGTTTGTCTGTGAACCCGATGACTTAAAAATGCTTTAAGCTAGACGGATGAACTTTGGTATGTGATTTACTCAAACCTCATAGATTTCGGTTTAATTAATGAAATCCATTCAGAGGAAGTCTTTCTTTCCGGCCGACCGAATATAATTAAATAGCTATAAAATGTTGAGTGCTATATCAATAAAATTTGGTATATAGATTTGATATTTAAAGTATAGAAATATATCAAATTTAAAACCAAATCATCAAGAGGTTGACCGTCTGTCAGTCTGTACATTATACAGAGTGTTAACGCGATAACTCAAAAAACAAAAATTTAAATATCTGAAATTTGATATGTGATTTTGCATCTGCAATTGTTTTTCTGTCACATTTTGGATTTAATCGGTCAGGGAAAAAAAGCACAAAAAATAATTTTTCAGTTATTGATTATTTGTCTTTTAAATCCATACTAGAGATTTATCACCAAAATAATCATGAAAAAAAATTGCACTAATAAGCTGGTTCGTAATTATTGTTCACCAATGACAACCGGTTATTAATACACAAATGCTCTTATTAGAGAATATGCGAGAAAGTTCCGAAGAGACCTCTAAAATTTGTTGAATGATGCTGCAGGTCGCGTATCAAAATTTCGGTTGTTGTTGAAAAATTTTTTACAACACATTTTTTTGCACATTTGTCTCCGTCAGAATCGTCAATGCTTACTGCTTAGTCTTGCTCACAAAAAGCTCAGAATTTTTAAATTTTTTTAAAAAAGACGGAAATGCTCCACTGTGTATGTTCCCCTCGCTTTACATAAACTGTCATACCTGTTAAGAATTTCAATTGAGTCATTAACGCACAAATCTATTTTTAAAAATCTATTTTGCTTTCTTTATTCAGTCGAAAGGTGGCAGCGAATTACAGCTATTCAGGATTAATTTCATATTTTAACCCTTTAAAGGGCCATTTTTTTCTAGTCATATGTTAAAAAATAGCTTGAAATTAGAATAAGGAAAGGGATTCATTTAATTTATTAGATAAATTTAAATTAAGTAATTAATTTGGTTAATTAATAATTAAGTAACAAATCAAGACACATCATTTTGTGTGAGATAAAGAACTGAAGCATCTAAGTTTCTCTCTTTCTAAAAATGTTTGTCAGAACAGCCAACTTACATAATTTCATACAAAGATTGATAAATTTGGTGGGAAGCATACTTCCCACGGCCCTAGAAAGGGTTAAGCCAATCAAGATCGTTCTAATACAAATAAAAATATAAACTCCATCCTAGAAAGAATGACTGCCATATGTTTCGTTACAAGCTGAGCGAGAAATTTCAAGAATGTCTATCTTTAACATTGATTGTCAATAATGGATCTGTCCATTCTTTACTTCAAAATAGATAACATTAAATGATACAGTGATCGAACAAAACGAGTATTTTTATACACGTTGGTCTGGTGCCAGAGGAATTCGATAATGTAAAGCGAATAACACATAAAGCGGCTTCCGCTTATATTACTGAGACAAAATAAGAAAACTATAATCTTATTGCAATATATATAACAATTTTAAAATGAATAAAGTATGTTGTTCTCGCGAGTTCGCAGATTGCACAGACTAAGTCTATGGCAAAGGATACCGACGTGCTCTGATTGGTTTAAGCCTTTTGGCAATGTTTTGCCAAAAACATGCCATACCGAAATATATTTTTACAAAAATAAATAAAATTTGTGGATTTATCCCCCCCCCTATTTTTTTACGGCTTACATGTAATATTAATCTGGAACACATATACAGCGAAAAAGATCAAATCCTGAAACCTAAATTCAAGAAATATAAAAATTACAATTTATTAAAAATAATTTTTGTATGTGTTTCTTCTTAATATTATTTTGATATAACTAAAAAAAATTAGCTACGAAATCACATATTCCGTTAAAGCTTACATATTTATACGTTTTGGGCTTTAAGTAATCATCTTCCCATATGTAGTGGATGGGAAAGTAACAAATGTTCAGCAACAAGTTTCAATGACTGCATTAATTATCTAATAAAGGTACGAAAATCATAGAAAAATAAGAATTATTTAATTGCTGCATCATATGTTGAGTAATTACTTTCATATAGTTTCTATACTTCTGTGCATAAACAACATTAGTTACTTGCATTGCTAGTATTATTAGGAATATGTATTATTATTATTACTAATTAGTATTAGTAGTATTACTAGTAATATTTAGAGAAAACAATTATATTAATAAAAATTAGATCGTGTTGATATTCACTCGTATCTTTCATAAAACTAATGAAAGGTACAAGGTTTCAGCAAAATAAGCGGAAGCTACACTATTATGAGTGCAAAACATTGCCAAAAGGATGCCAAGGCTTAAACCAATCAGAGCACGTCGGTATCCTTTGCCATAGACTTAGTCTGTACAATCTGCGAACTCGCGTTGTTTCTCTTCCAAAACATGTTATGAACTTTATTTGAATAAATATTAAGAAATACATAGTTTAAAATTGATATATGGCATCTATCAATGTCAATTCGCATTATTTTCTAGTTTTCGCAAATTTATGATTTCAGTAATAATATGCGTTTTTAATTAAAAAGCCGCTCTCTAACAAGATACAATATTTAAAAATTATAGGTATATCAATAGAAATCTGAAGCACAAAGTTAACACTTATCAAATTTATATCCAGTCTGACTGCCATTGTGCAAGACGCATCATTTTCACAATCTTATTGAATTATGATTATTATGAAAGTCGCATAGTAAAAAAACTTACTCATTAATTTTTACGCACCTACAACTATTTATGAAATTTCTAAACTCTAAAAGGAATCCTTATATTCACATATGTATAATAATGCCTCTCATTACTTTTCAGAATTCAAAGTGTTAAATGAATACTTACCTGCTTAACGTCGGAAGATGACTCGTATTGTGTAACTGCACTCCTATACAAACGGATTGCTTGCTTTGGAACTTCCTCGATTCACTTGTAAAACGAAATATTTTTCAACTCAAATATTCGATGTTTGAAATTGTAAACTTGTATGTCGGAACTGTGTTACATGATACTATAAACAATCAAAATTTCAATATTGGAAGGTGATTGTATCATACAGTGCCAGAATCAGAGAAATAAATGGACTCTACAACGATTTCTTCTTTAACATCTAATTTGCTCTGGTGCGACACAATGTCAACCAAAAAATTTATTGAATCAATTTGTTATTACAATGCTATGCTGGGATTACACTCAGTTATAAAACGGGAAATAGGCAGAGAGACAGGCTAAAAAATGCTGTTCGGTCGATAAATGTCCCGATGGGGCAACAACATGCCGCTGTATTCCCCCCCCCCCTTAATTTGCATGCGTTTGTAGAATTTGGCGGTCGATTGTATTTTGGTATTTTTGACGCGAAAAAATTGATTACTTATTGTAGATTAATTCTGACATTTTTTGTTCTTTGTTCTTTCTGCTGCGAGGTTGTGTTTTCTTTTCTTTTTTATTTTATTTACCATTTTTTTTTTGTAGTCTTCCAAATTTAGGTATATTTACCTTTTTTTTTAAAACTTTACCATGTTTTTATGTGTAAATATTCATCATTTTAATAAGATACGCTGTGGAAAGAAATATTCAAGAACGCCAGAACGACAATTTATAGCCAAGCATGGAATCTATCTTATGAAATTGAGGCAAACATAAATCAGTCCCTTTCTACGCATGCGCTGCCACCTGGTCGTCTAAAGGTGGGTTCACACTAGGCTAAATGTTACGCGCAATTGTTGACTCTCTGCTGTTGTCCCTGTATTGTCCCCGTGTGAACAGTTGAGACAACGTTGATGGGACAATAGCTAATAGTTGTCCCGACGGGACAACCATTTGCCATTGCCCCGTAGCAGTCACGTGATTTTCCTGAAGTAGGCGTGACTTTCTATTGCGCGCAATATTTGGCTTCGTGTGAACCCACCTTTATAACTAGTCAAGTGTAAACCCGGCATGACAGTTAAATTGTTCTGTTGCAACACGATTTGAACCAAAAAATTTATTAAATCAATATATTATTACAACTAATTTTAATGCATATCTAAACTGATGATAAACACTGATTTAAATGAATAAATAAACTGTTTTCCATTGCATATAAGTGGAACAACAGAAGAAAAAACTCGAATGAAAAATACAAATTATTGAAGTTTCGAGGAAACTTCTCAACTTCTATCGAACTCTAACCTATTAGGAGAATAAGGAAATTATATAAATCGACGTGTTCTTCATTTTCTCAGATTTGATTTTTTTGTCACCTGATCCATTGTTTTTGCTGTTGTAATTCTTTACTGGAATCGATACATTTGACAATGCCTTTGGAGTCATCTTCGTTTAATTGTGCATGTCATAAGCGAGTTCAATCAATCGACGACATTTTTGTACCTTTATATTCTGAACCACCTGTGGATGACATTGTCCCTACAGCTGCTATGCCTAGGCTATCGTTGCGATATTCAAATGGATATGTTAGTTTGTCAGAGCCAGATCGTGGGCAATTCAAGATTATGTTAAGCGTCGCCCAATTCATGCCGGATGAAATTAAAGTGAAAACTATCGCCAACAATGTTGTCATTCACGCCAAACATAAAGAGAAAGTTGACGAACACGGGTTTGTGTCCCGAGAATTCACCAAACGTTATATATTACCAGAAGGTGTTAAGCCTGATACTGTCAAGTCGACCTTCAGCAAGAATGGTATCTTGACCATAACAGCCCCCAAGAACATTATCCAACTTCCCAACCGTAATGAGAGGATTGTGCCAATAGAAGTAAAGAAGCCAATTACCAAAGGTAAATAAACCTATTGGATGCAACCGTAGATCCGAATGAAGTTTAAAAACTTGCAGTTCAGTATATGCAATTCGGTTTTACATGTATCGCATTTGTTAAGTTTCTATATTCTCTGATAAAACATTGGTTGTTTTTATTCTAACAAAACAGATATGATTGAATGTTATCTGGTATTAATCTGTAAAAAATAAAAATTTTGCAAAGATTTCGGCTATTTATTTCATCTATTATCTCTTTCTGCTATGTTAATACGAACTTGGCTTTCATTTTATTATTTCGTATCATAAATGCAATATTTTCAAGATGATTTGTAAATCTTGTATAGGGTTTGATATAAGATTTGTAAATCTTGTATAGGGTTTGATATAAGATTTGTAAATCTTGTATAGGGTTTGATATAAGATTTGTAAATCTTGTATAGGGTTTGATATAAGATTTGTAAATCTTGTATAGGGTTTGATATAAGATTTGTAAATCTTGTATAGGGTTTGATATAAGATTTGTAAATCTGGTATAGGGTTTGATATAAGATTTGTAAATCTGGTATAGGGTTTGATATAAGATTTGTAAATCTGGTATAGGGTTTGATATAAGATTTGTAAATCTGGTATAGGGTTTGATATAAGATTTGTAAATCTGGTATAGGGTTTGATATAAGATTTGTAAATCTCGTATAGGGTTTGATATAAGATTTGTAAATCTCGTATAGGGTTTGATATAAGATTTGTAAATCTCGTATAGGGTTTGATATAAGATTGAGGAACCTTGCATGCAAGGTATTGTATCAGATAAAAAAAAAAATGTTCGTATAAAATTCTGAATCTAAAGGCTTTCATACACTTAGCACTAATACTTTCTAAATTAAAAGATGGGAATTTGTAGGAATGATTTTTTTTTATATATTGATAATGGTTCAAATATATATATATACCGATTATTATCCGTTTTTGTCTTTTGTAACCCGTTAAGCGGCATGTCATTCTCTAATGAATGAGAATATACCCAAGCAGCAAAAGATCGTTGGCCAACCATCGCCCCACGGAACGAGCGAGATCGCCTCTGATCTCGCCCCGACATTGATCATGTCCCCCGGCGGTTCGCCCCGACTTGTTTTCGACGAATTCGCCGATCCTTTGGCGACTTGTTATTATCACGGGTGACGTTATACCAAGCATTTCGCGACCTGTTTTATCAATGGGCGACCCAATACCAATCATTTCCCCATGTATTTTAGCAATGGGCAAACAAATAACAATCTTTAGGCAATTTATTTCTGAACACTTGCTGGTGTCAAATTGAAATATTAGTTTAATAGTTATTCAATTTTCTCAAACTCTAGAAACTAGTGTCATAATATTTAAAACTATCATACTTTCAAAATTGTGTCAAAAGACTGAAAATACGAGATATTTTGAATAGTTTACTTTTCTTTTTTACCTATTAATAATAGTGTTTGATAAATTTATAATTCCATAAAATACTTGCTTTTGATAAAAAATTCATGGAAAATGTCATTCTAACAATTCTTCCAACTTTTTTTAACTATTATTATAGCATAGATTTTACCACAACCTTACCCTATAAAATGTTTAAATGACATTTTTTTTACTGCTCTTTAAAAAAATAAACAAATGTTAAAATTATCTGAAATAATTTTAAATTTGATCCCCTGAACATCTATCTACATATAAGATTTATTTCCTTCATTCTTATTTATTTTCATTGTTTAATGGATGGGAAGAAATAACATAATCATAGTTTCAATTATATAATTAATCAGTATGATTTTAACTGATATTAGAAATTTAAAAGTAGATGTATTATATATATTGCCTATATCATCTTTTTAAAAGCTATTTTATAAAAATTCGAAACAGAAAAATATATAATTCTTATTAAAAAAATATATTTTTTACTCTGCACACTTTTATATTGCTTAATGTGAGTAATAAACAAATAATTTCTAAAGAATAATGAATAAAACACAAATTCCTATTTTAACACCCTAAAATTTAATGCATTGGTTAAAAATAGTTTAAAACACTAAATTATATAATTTCTATTATATGTTTCTTCAATAGAAAATATTTTACAAGCACAAATTAATAAGTTACTTCAAATTTCTAATATTTTCATAATTTATGTTTAGTGAGGTTTAGATTCGTAGCAAAATAACCAAATTTGATCTATGTTAAACCCCGAATATTTCACAAATATGTTTCATAAAAATTCCATATACAAAAATGTAATGCTTCTTTCAATTTTACTGATTCTATTTACTATTGATTTTACAAAATTACTTCATGAAGAAATTTTATACCTCATTATAAATTTTAGTGTTAGCTAATGTCCAATAGATAACATTTTACAAGCACAAAATAATAATTTACTTCAAATTTCTAATATTTTTTTTTATTATCTATGATTAGTTTGTTTTTATGGCACAAGAATTAAATTTGATCTTTGATTAACACTGAATATTTCTCAAAAATTCCATACACAAAAATGAAGCACTTCTTTCAATTCTACAAAATTCCTTATATTTACTATTAACATGCAAAGTAACTTCAAGTTGTAGAAATTTTACACATTATAAATGTTAGTGTCAGTTGATGTCCAACATATAACATTTTACAAGCACAAATTAATAATTTACTTCAAATTTCTAATATTTTCTTGATCTATAGTTAGTCGTTTGGTTTTGTAGTACAAGAACCAAATTTAATTAATGATTAACACTGAATATTTCACAAAAATTCCATACCCAAACATGGAACACTTCTTCCCATTATAGGAAATTTTATTTACTATTAATTTACAGAGTTACTTCATATTGCATTAATTTAAAACCTCATTATAAATGTTAGTGTATTCAATAAACAACAATTTACAAGCACAAACTTACTTCTTATTTAATAACTTACTTCAAATTTCTAATATTTTCATAATTTATGTTTAGTGAGGTTTAGATTTGTGGCAAAATAACCAAATTTGATCTATGATTAACCCCGAATATTTCACAAATATGTTTCATAAAAATTCCATATACAAAAATGTAATGCTTCTTTCAATTTTACTGATTCTATTTACTATTGATTTTACAAAATTACTTCATGAAGAAATTTTATACCTCATTATAAATTTTAGTGTTAGCTAATGTCCAATAGATAACATTTTACAAGCACAAAATAATAATTTACTTCAAATTTCTAATATTTTTTTTTATTATCTATGATTAGTTTGTTTTTATGGCACAAGAATTAAATTTGATCTTTGATTAACACTGAATATTTCTCAAAAATTCCATACACAAAAATGAAGCACTTCTTTCAATTCTACAAAATTCCTTATATTTACTATTAACATGCAAAGTAACTTCAAGTTGTAGAAATTTTACACATTATAAATGTTAGTGTCAGTTGATGTCCAACATATAACATTTTACAAGCACAAATTAATAATTTACTTCAAATTTCTAATATTTTCTTGATCTATAGTTAGTCGTTTGGTTTTGTAGTACAAGAACCAAATTTAATTAATGATTAACACTGAATATTTCACAAAAATTCCATACCCAAACATGGAACACTTCTTCCCATTATAGGAAATTTTATTTACTATTAATTTACAGAGTTACTTCATATTGCATTAATTTAAAACCTCATTATAAATGTTAGTGTATTCAATAAACAACAATTTACAAGCACAAACTTACTTCTTATTTAATAACTTACTTCAAATTTCTAATATTTTCATAATTTATGTTTAGTGAGGTTTAGATTTGTGGCAAAATAACCAAATTTGATCTATGATTAACCCCGAATATTTCACAAATATGTTTCATAAAAATTCCATATACAAAAATGTAATGCTTCTTTCAATTTTACTGATTCTATTTACTATTGATTTTACAAAATTACTTCATGAAGAAATTTTATACCTCATTATAAATTTTAGTGTTAGCTAATGTCCAATAGATAACATTTTACAAGCACAAAATAATAATTTACTTCAAATTTCTAATATTTTTTTTTATTATCTATGATTAGTTTGTTTTTATGGCACAAGAATTAAATTTGATCTTTGATTAACACTGAATATTTCTCAAAAATTCCATACACAAAAATGAAGCACTTCTTTCAATTCTACAAAATTCCTTATATTTACTATTAACATGCAAAGTAACTTCAAGTTGTAGAAATTTTACACATTATAAATGTTAGTGTCAGTTGATGTCCAACATATAACATTTTACAAGCACAAATTAATAATTTACTTCAAATTTCTAATATTTTCTTGATCTATAGTTAGTCGTTTGGTTTTGTAGTACAAGAACCAAATTTAATTAATGATTAACACTGAATATTTCACAAAAATTCCATACCCAAACATGGAACACTTCTTCCCATTATAGGAAATTTTATTTACTATTAATTTACAGAGTTACTTCATATTGCATTAATTTAAAACCTCATTATAAATGTTAGTGTATTCAATAAACAACAATTTACAAGCACAAACTTACTTCTTATTTAATAACTTACTTCAAATTTCTAATATTTTCATAATTTATGTTTAGTGAGGTTTAGATTTGTGGCAAAATAACCAAATTTGATCTATGATTAACTCTGAATATTTGAAAAATATGTTTCACAAAAATTCCATGCACAAAAATACAACACTTCTTTCACTTATACGAAATCTTATTTATTATTAACTTACAAAGTTACTTTATAGTGTAGAAATTTTATACCTCATTACAAATGTTAGTGTTAGCGAATGTCCAATTGATAACATTTTACAAGCACAAATTAACAATTTACTTCAAATTTCTAATTTTTTTACATCTATGATTAGTTTGGTTTTGTTTCATGGCACAAGAACCAAATTTGATCTATGATTCTCTGAATATTTCACAAAAACTCCATACCTAAAAATGTAAACACTACTTTCAATTATACAAAATTTCTTTAGACAAATATTTTTTTAATTATTATTTTCCCCTCTTTATTTTTAGGAGAAAAGAAAAACAACTATGCAGAACAATTTATTTACAAAGACCTTCGTTAAATAATATTTTAGAAATGCAATGTAAAATAATAAATTACTTGAAATTTTTTACTGAATTTTCTGTAATGACTTATACACCCAAGCAAAATCCTGAAACTATGACTTATAATTTACAATAATAAATAATATTGACACAAAGTCATTTATAAAAAAATTATATAAACTTTATTTATTATGTAATACTTGAAGAGTTTGAAATTTCTATAAATCCACACACATTTATATAAATATATATATGTATAACTGAATCTTCAGCTACATATAAAGAATTATACATTTATTTATACATTTCATTTTTCCTTTTTGATTACATTTGATGAACCTAGAAAACAATTATAATAGTAATTGAGATTTTGCTTCATTTAAAAGTACAAATAAAACATTTTTTGATAATTGGAGATGAGTAATTAACAAGCAAAAGTCTTATAGAACTTCATAAGCATAATATTTTTGTTTTGATACTGGACTGTGTAAGCAAACTTTATAATAATGTTTAGGATAATAAAGAAAAAAAAAAAAAAAAAAAAAAAACTCAAACTAATGGGAGTAAAATTTATGTTACTGTTTTATGAAATGTGAAATAATTTGAAACTATTCATATGAGTACTCAAAAGTGTCTGCATAATCTCAAGTTTTAAAGATTTTTTTTTTTAATCTTTTGAAGTTTAAAATAAATACATTCTGCTAAACTTTTTTTTAGCCTCATGTCAAAATAAAAATAATTACACAAATGTTATTTCAATACCAAAATATAAAAATGTTATTTAATACTTTATTAAACTTCTTTCATAGAAAAATTGTAAATGAAAAGGAAAATTAACTAAGCTAAATAGAATTAAAATCACTTGAATTGTCAGTCTGAAAAAATAATGAGGTTGCCATTAAAAAAAATTTATTCAAATTATATAGAAAAATAAAAGTTGTATAAAACAAAATTTATGCCTTTCTAATTAAGACAAATAAGTTTTCAGATAAAAAAAAAATCAGAAATTAAAATTTACCTACTTGTTATTCAAGCCTATCACATTGCAACATTTTGAAGTTTTACTACATTTTTCACGAAAAGAGATTAGATATTTTGGCACTTTAACACATACATCTGATAAATCCTTGATTGCTTCCACTGCTCTGAGTAATTGCAACTGACCAGAGAGAAATTTTGTGATTTGGAATATCTTCAATTCTAAACAAGTGCTTAGGATATAATTGTCTCGCATATAATTGTTTTAAATTTCCTTCTGATGTTCCAAGTAGGTAGAAACCATACTCCGTCACATTAATTATAACTTCCAATATTTTGCTCTTTTTTGAAGTCAGGAATAGAAACTTGCACAAAAGTTTCCAAAAAAATAGTGAGAATTTTTTTTTTTTTGTTTATATTTATAGATCAATTTAAAAATTTATTTTATCTTTAATTGCATTTTCAGTTTTGAAACAAAGGTTGCACAAAATTTTTATTTCATTGAATGAGAGATGTATTTCATACTTTGCCAGGTTGTCATTTGGCATTCTATAGAATGCTTAGAAAATGTATGAAATACAAATTGTTTCATACATTACTGGCTTGTTTTAGGCAATATATACAATGCTTGGGCATTCTATAGAATACTGGATTTCATATTTTGCTGATAATACATATAAAGAATTATACATATACTTTTCTTCAAGTTCACTCTTCTTTCTGCAGATTTGATGAACCTAAAAAACATATTCCTTAATTAGAATAATGATTGAGCTTTCACTTCTTTTAAAAGTACAAATAAAATATTTGTTGACAATTGGAGATATGTAATTAAGGAGTAAAATAGATATATAGAACTTCATAAGCTTGATAATGTTTTCAATCTGATAATGAACTATATAGGCAAATATTATAATAATGTTTAGGACAATAGAGAAAAATAATATAAACTAATGGGTGTAAAATTTATGTTACTATTTCATGAAAGGTGAAATAATTATAAACTATTCACATAAGAGTATTGAAATATAACTACATAATTGCAAGTTTTAAAGATTTTTTTTTTTTTTTTTTGAAATTTACAATAAATATATTCTGCTAATCTATTTTTTTAGCCTTATGTCGAAATAAAAATAATAACACAAATGTTATTGCAAAACCAAAACATAAGAACGCAATTTAATATTTTTTTAAAACTTTTTTCATTAGAAATTGTTGTTAACAAAAGGAAAGGCATTGTAAATGAAATGGAAAAATATCTGCAATAATTTAAGAACACACACACAAAAAAAGATAAGAAATAAAATCACTTGAAAAGAATACAAACAAGAAAAGAAATGATAATGGTCGCTTACGCCTAACGCGTATAATATCACGTGCAACTCCATGTTTCAGATAAGCAACAAGTTCGAACGGCTTCAACAAAAATAAAAATGTTTATTCACTATTTAGAATAAATAATATATTATTTACAAATATATAATTATAAATACTTTACACTTACCAAGTTTCTTGAAATGACAGTACGTTGCTGGTTGAATTTCAAAATCCAATACACGCCAGGTGATTCATGGGAAATTTCTAAAATATGTTCGCATAGCGCCGCCTAGGAAAAACAACTTTCCCGACATCGAGGCGACTATGGGCCGATTGCTTTGAGCCGGTCTTTTTCACTAAGTCGCCGTAGGAGTTCGCCCCATGAAAAAGCGATCTTCAGAGGCGACAGAAAAAAATATGGTCAGAATCCGATGTCGCGCCAATGCAAAGGTGACATTGGCAAAATACGGGTGGTGTATATCAGGTGGATACGATGCTTGGCCAATCGTTTAGCGACTTCTCTTGCTGCTTGGGTACTCATTTCCTAACTCGTCAGTTAACGGTGAATGTTTTTAGTTTTTGTTTATGCAGCATCAGTTATTGATTGACAAAATATTTTTGGTTCAGATTATGATAATCTTTATTAAATGGTGATATACATAAAAAAGTACTCTCAATTTTAATTGAATTCTCATAATTTAATTAAAATTAACTTACTGAGAGCTAATAATCATAAAACGTAAAGCACTAGATCGATATAGTGTATAGATTGCATAGATTTAACATATAAATAGCACATTTGCATCTAATTTTGAAGCAAATGCGTCAAACATCTGACTGTCTTTTCGTCTGTATTTTTGTACGCATACTAACGCAATAAATTGATACTAGACAAGTGAAATTTAGGTGCCAGCTCAGGTGTCATCCTCGTCATCTGACCGCGGTTCAAAATTACGAGATCCGTACCAAAATAGCCCTAGTGTTGCTTCAAACGGGGCGTTAATATAACCAAACCAAACAAACCTAAAAATAGAGCCGACATTATAAAAATAAACAGTATAACAGTTTTCTTACCTAAAAGAAAATTCTTTTGCCGAAATGCCACAATCTTGTTTACTTTGTAATTCATTAAAATTCTAATTTAATAGTTTCTTCGATGTACACAATCTCACCTTCCAAAAGTATTGTTACAAAACTTGTAAGTATTGTGTATTTTTATTATGTATCCGTGTAAATCCTTCAGACGAATCAGATTTTATGCATTAGTGCCGGCTGCCAAAAGATCGGTTTCTCCGTTTGCAGGGTTGCCGCTTAGTGACTAATGTGGCGACTTTATCGCTAACTTGGCGAGAAATTTCCGATCTTGGCGACATTCCACAAGATTTCGAAAGTTCGAGAATTGAGGCGGGTTTTTAAGGGATTTTTCTGGAAATCAGTGAAATAATGCTTACGTCATATCTCTCCAAGGCAAGGTAAAAATAGGACGTGTCGTAGGGTAAGGAGAGAGACGAGTTCACTGAGAGAATTTTCGCTTGTGATCTGATCGTCCGAGACTTTTTGAAGTCTGTTATCCTGCTATTAGTTACTATTGAATTACTCTGTACTCAAGTGCATAATTGTAATATTTGGTTCGTGTAAAGTCAAGAATTTGCTAGAATTTTTCGGAATAAATATGTTAGGCATTTAAATGACTGTTTCTTCATCTACTAACAAACGGAAAGAACCCCGAATTCACAACAGTATATTTGTATTTAAAAGTATACATTGTTAGATGACTGATCTATAAAGAATCAGTACACATATCGAACTCTTGACTGCATTTAATAACACATAGAAAAGAAGTCAACAGGCCGGAATAACCTGGTTGGTAGGGCGTTGTATTCGCATCCTTTGGATTGTGAGTTCAAATCCGTTGGCCGAAGACTCTCTGTGTACATGGTGGCTGGTGCACGTATAAATCTGTTGTAATCACAAAGTCCTCCAAATCGGGACTATACCACTAGGGGATACTGGATCAAAGGTGATCCTTCTCTGAGTTGCATTCTGTGGATGAGTGAATGAAATGTATGAATGAAATCCACCGCGTGCAAAGGGTTGTGATGCATGAGTAGCTAAGACTTACTGCTGGCCATAGATGGCGCTACTAAAACAAGAGACGCTAATATTCGGCTTAAAATCGCTGATTTTGTCTGCGGGCTTTTCTATGATAAGTGTTATAAGCAACAACAACAATAATTAAATGAAGGGGACAAAAATATTTAAAAACAAATTATGACAATAGGTTGAACTAGAAGGTTCACAGACATATAGTCAAAAATATGTTTTTCGGACTCAAGAGAGGTTTGAAATGTGAATATTTTTCACGATCTCGAGATCGAATTTTTGACGATTACAATTTTACATCTATACTTAGTATAACAGGACGTAGAATGTCGGGGTGAAATATTAGTAGCAGAAATGCGAAGGATTTGAGTTTCACTTCAAAAATGAAATAAACGTTGTAAAATACCCTTAAAATACTTTAGAAAAAATTACATGGCAAAGTTTGATATAATAGAAAGTTGTGTTTTTTTTATGTTTAAGATGCTAAAAAATAATTTTTATATTGTAATATTAATAATGGGAAAACTTCAAAATTTTGTTTAATTTTTTATTAATTTAAATTTTTAAAAAATTGCAAGTCCACATCGCAATTTCATAACTCTAATAAGTCAAACGATCTGGTCTGTAGAGAGTCAACACACACACATTTATTTTATTATTAGTAGAGACAAAGATACAAAGCGTTTTCTTTATAACAATTTGCTTTTTTTTTTGTTTGTTTTGGGTTTTATTTAGGGAGATAAAAATAAACATACACTTTTCATACCAATTCTTTTACTTAATCATTATTATTTACAACAGGAATTTATTCATGTCATTTGATTACTTTATAATAAGCCATTATAAATCCTGTAATTTGATTACTTTATAATAAGCCATTATAAATCCTGTAATTTGATTACTTTATAATAAGCCATTATAAATCCTGTAATTTGATTACTTTATAATAAGCCATTATAAATCCTGTAATTTGATTACTTTATAATAAGCCATTATAAATCCTGTAATTTGATTACTTTATAATAAGCCATTATAAATCCTGTAATTTGATTACTTTATAATAAGCCATTATTACAGTATAAGTAGCCATTTTGTAAACTCAAGTAGCCTCACACCCTCTACTTCTTTCTATCATTCCTAGAATCAACTGCTCACAAACTAAGAAAAACTAAGCAACTCACAAAACTTCTCACAGAGCTGTTTTGTACTGCCATCTATTGGAAAAGAAGCATACTAAATAATGCGTATCAAACTCTGCATAATGAGAATAAAAAGTGGAAACATTTTTAGCAATTGAACTTGGAAATCTTATTTCTTTTTATTTTATTATTTATAATTTTAAAAATAAACTTTTCCTGAAAAAAGCTTTTGCACTTGAACAAAAATCAATGTGAAAATAACATTTCAAATATCATTTAATTTTTTTTCTTACTATTTTTACAAGTTTTCGACTACTAATGATTTTAAACGCGAAATTCGCACCAGTTTCGGTCTAACGCAATTATTATACAAACTATATCCATAATTCTTGTTTCAAAATGTATAAAGTACTTAAAGATATAATACTTAAATGTTCCTTAATTGTCGTACGAATATAAGGGTAAGATTATCTGTCTTTAGTTTTATAATTTGTTACAACAATACAGAATTTGCAATGAAATATTTTTTCATCAGGCCATCTTATTTTCATTGCTGAAACTTTCTGATGCTCTCAGAAATTTTTTTTGTACGTTTTCGATTTGTAAGTAGACTGATATACTTACTACTCATACTATTTAAGAAGCTTTATATTGTTCTTAATGCCTAATTTTCATTTCCCTAATCTTCTATCTTTATACACACAATAATATCAGAGAAAAGAGCAAAAATATTTCAAAGTGGGCGCATTTAGAAATTTTTTGTGCTATTGCCTGATGTTTAAGTTCGATCTCATATGTAAGTGCAACAAAATTCAAAAATTTTAAATAAATGTATGCCTGATATTGAAACTTACTCAACATGGGAAAATGAGCCAAATCTTTATATTTTTGGGATTCAACAATACACACACGCACACTTCATCTGTATTATAAGTTAAAGATAATTTGTAATGGATAATTAATGAAGTGCGTGCATAAAATTATTTCCTATTTCATGAAGAAAAAGCACCGAAAGCTTACTTCAGTAGGTCACTTAAGGTGTACGTACACACTTGAAGATTTTTTTTTAACTTTTAACTTTAAAAATCCAGTTTTTTCTCAGTAGTTTATTAATATATGTTTAAACTCATTTCAGTGAGAAAAGACCATATTACACTCATTATTAATTAATTAAATAATATTTAATGAGCTAATGAGCCCATTTTTTGAAACATGATATCTTAAATTCTAATTTGTACAGACACACAATTCTAGTTGGAAATGATGCCTAATATTAGTCTTCATGTTGTCTGCCTCCTTCAAGTTATAAAAATGTATAGTTTTTTTTAAACAATTTTTTCATCAACGATGAATAGAAAACGCGAGATTTTTTCTGTCATTTTAACTTTTAAACAGCTATTAAAAATTTATTTCTATAAATATAACTTTGATTGAGGCACAAAACATCCGCTACTTCACACAGATTATTTTGATATATAAATAACTGTACTTGGTTCATTTCTTGTTGAGTTATGATTGTTTGAATGAAGCAACATAGTGGAAAAATATCATTCTTCATAAAATGAGTTTTAAAAACACCGTAACTAGAGTTTTTAATGAAAGCGCCTCAAGAAAAATAATTATAACTCGAGAAATATTTCGAATATTGACAACATTTTGGCATCGTTTGAAAGCTAAAGGATCAGAGAACATTATTAAGCAATAAAAAAAGATTCGATATTTTGAACGATTTTCGAAGATTCAAGTGTGTACATACACCTTAACTTCTCTCTCTCGCGCGCGCTACAAGCAGACTCTTAGAACTATATTATTTTATGCACTTTCCAAAGGTCATTAACTGACAATTCTAGCTAATAAGTCCCTACTCGTGGCGACATCTATGAATAAAATTCAATACACTAAATTTATCTTTTGAATTGGTATTCTATTAAGAATTTCTCTGTTGATACTAAAATTTTAAATATATTTTTTTTATCAAGTCACTATAATTAATTCATTTAGATTTTTTTGTGTGGATTTTTTCATATTGGTTTAAATATATTTGGTTTGAAGTCATTTTTGTATCTTAAAAATGGAAATAGATTTTTGCAGTAAATTCTCTAAAAATTTGTTATTATATTTGTTTGTCTTCAAGGTTAGAAAAAATTCCAATAACCCAATCAACAAGTTGCTCCTATTTAGTGGTGGATTTAAACACTTAAAAAAGAGTCATAATTATCATTGTAAATTATGATGCTTCTAGCTTAATAAATAGTATGTTTAGTTTCACGTGCCAACAAATTCTTAACTCAAACAACAAATTCTTAGATTAATTTTGTTGTTGTTTATAGTGGCACTTGCCATGCACAAGCCAGCTGACGAAGTCAGTGATTTTAAGCCAAGGGAGCGTCTCTTGTTTTTAGTAGCGCCAACTAGGGCCAAAAGTACGTCTTAGCTACTCACACATCTCATTCGCTTGCACTACCCCTTTTTACAGGGGGGGGGCACATTCACCCATCTCACAGATAGAACGGAGGAAGAACAACCATGCCCGTACCGGGACTCGAACCCAGGACGCCCAGACCCTGGGGAAGACGCGCTACCCCTATGCCAGGACGCCGTCAGATTAATTTTAATTATCTGTTATCGGTTAATTTTTTCATTTTTGTCATCGAGTATGCATATGTATTTAAAATGCATATATTATTTACGTATTTACATTAGTAGCATTGGTTTGTCAGGAATACAGTTTATATTTAATTCCAGAGATAACCGCTTAGATGTAGCTGTTTAGATTAGATGTGAAATAATTGTTGCATATTAAATTTTATGAAGATCTACCTCACGCGTTATAAAGGCAGGCTGCCGCATTTTTATTCCCAACTAAAATGGAAGTTAATCACATTCTTGATTCTATTAGATACTAGTCGCCATTGGCGACCAGCTAATTCGATAGCGATATTGGTTATATTTAATTTGAGTTAATTTGGTTAGATATAATTTTATGTCCATAATTCCGCTAAATTGTGAAGCATTAAAGCCGCCTTGTTTTACTGTCTCACATAAATTCGGTTTATTGTGCACACGAGTCTTTCTAAAGGTGACCAGTTCCATGATATCATAGTGCTACTAAAAACACGAATATGCGATTCGTCTGCCATCTCAATTTCGTGGTATTGTAACTTCGCTTTTTTTTTTTTTTTTTTTTTTTTTTTTCGTCCTGTAAATAACACAGATAATAAGCAAAATCCATTTTCTTTAGCTTTCAACAATGGAAGAAAAGCACGCGATCAAATATTTGATGAAACTATGAAACGATTTGAATTGCCGAGCAATTATGTAATTTATCGTTGGAAATTAGACAATAAAATATTTTAGAGAATAGTCAAAATATAGCAAAAATTCACACATTTATTAAATTGGTATCGTTTATAATATTTAAAATTTTGAATACTTAAAATTGAAATTTATAATAATTAAAAATTTTTGTTGGTACATGTTTATAATACTAATAATTTTAAAATGTTTTAAAATTTATTTTTATGAAATAACATTTTCTCAATTTATTGCGGTAAAACGCAAAATTTAGCTTAATTTTTAATTAATTAAAATTAAAATTGTAAGATATCAACCCCCCCCCGATGCACATTTCCACTCTCCAAAGTATATATGATCATATTTGTTAGCTCTAAATCAAATAATCTAGCCTGTAAAGCGCCAACACATTCACTCTCAAACACACACACGCACACACACAGGGAGAGAGAGAGAGAGAGAATTAGAAATTTGCTATTAGTAGAGATAATTCATGACTCTACTATATCCATGCTTTCACACAATATTATTAAGTGTACATTATTCCGTCGACTTTTAAAGATTGCGTTAGCAATACTGTTTAATTGAAAATAAATCGAGACAGCTGCATTTAGAAAGTTTGACAACGACCTTTAAAAAATCAATATATTGTTACGGAATTTCCGGGGCTCGTTTGGATAGCGGAAGTGATATGATGTGGAGAACGCTCAATCACCAGGCGGCAGTAGAAAATGAAACAACGACGTTTATTGACACGAAGACACACAGGACAGCAGAAAGACGACAACTATATACAGCACAGAAGACGATTATCTTCAGCCGAGACGTGCAGCATACAACAGCAGCATACAAAACAGCATGAACAGCAGCATACAACAGACTCTACTGCAGACAGTAGCACACAGCTTAGTTCAGCACTAGTTTCACTCCGTCGCTGCTCAGCTTATCTCTGGAAGGCCAGTTCTTTACCGTCGGTTCCGACTACGACGACATTTTCCGCTTCCGACTACTCTTTGACTCCACTGGTTCGCGACTTCTCTCTCTGGAAGACTCGTTCTTCCCCGTCGATCCCGACGACTCTCGACTACTACTCAATTCACGACTGGCTCACGACTACTCCCTTGGCAGCTGCAGCTCCTTTTATAGGCATCAGGAGGTGGGGCTAGAAGCCTCTCAACCAATCAGGAACGTTCGAGGCGTATCTCGGTTCCTACTGGACGGATCGGGAAAATTCACGATGTTTCGGGTATAATCTATATTGGCGCCAAAGTTGCCAAATTCGTCGCCAAGTAGCCAAATGGTCGCCAAGTTTGTCGCCAAGGTCTGGGACCTCCTATGGAACCAACTATGCTGGGAAGCAGTATCACAGGTTCGTAACAATATGATCCCAGGTTAATATTTAAATAATATAAAAACGCGTCGAATTTTGTGCCGAAAACACAGTATTTGCAGGAAGTTGTTATAGATTATTTCATTGCAAAGAAAACTGCAGTTTAAGTTTGTCGGTTACTGGTGGACATTTATGGTGAATATGCCCCATGGTATACAACTTATAAAGAGTGATTTCAGCAATTTAAAATGATGAAAAAAGAGCAAGAGTTTATCACGAGATACTGCATCGCGGACGATACAAACAGCAATTTGTCAGTTTGATGGCAGAATTGAAGGAGAAATGTTCAGAAAGATAAAAGTTTGTTTTCCAAGGCAATGCTCGTCACATGTTGTCAGATCAATGATAGAAACTTTAAAATCACTTCGCTGGGATGTATTGCTTTAATTACCATATATAGCAATAACAGTAATTTTTTTTGGTATACTTCATACCTGATAAAGTAATACATACATATATATATATTGTACTAAAAATCCAGAAATTGTTCTTAATTTTAATCTTTAATTTGCTATTTAATATAACTATAAATAGTATAGAATCCAACAAGGAATTCTTTCTCTCAAAGTTACTAACAGATGGCGCCACGTTCATGAAACTAAAACTTAATTAAATTATTCGATTAATTGATAATTATGTACAAAAAATAAAATATTAAAATAGCGCATTATCGGCGACAGCACAAGTTGTATAGAAATTCTAAGCTTTAGCACCCTTTTTTCAGCCAGCTGATTTGCTGGGTAAGCTGACAGTATTAAATCTTAATTAAATGGTTTATATATTCCTTGATCTTATTGATATCCTCAATAAAATATTAAGCATCAAATTCTGTTGTAGTTGTTTCTAATGGCACTTGTCATAGACAAGTCCACTGACTCAGGAGTCAGTGATTTTAAGCCAAGGGTGCGTCTCTTGTTTATCAATAGCGCCATTTAGGGCCAAAAGTACAACTTAGCTGCAGACACGTCACAACCCTTTTTACGGTGCGGACTTCATTTATGCATTTCATTCACGCATCCACAGATCGTAATTTAGACCTGAATCAGAGAACGATCGCCCCTGATCCAGAACCCCCAGTGGTATTACTCTCGGCATGGAGGACTTATTGACCGCGACAGATTTATACGTGCGCCAGCCATCACCGCATACGGAGAGTCTTCGGCCGGCGGGTTCGAGCTGGCAACCCAAAGAATCCAACGTCCTACCAGCCAGACTATCCCGGCTCTGCATCAAATTCTGATAGACATAAAGACTCGTTTTTTTAATAGCCTTGCACTTGTTCTGTTTATTGTGCACTTGATGGGATCAAAATTCATGACATCATAATGCCATTAAAAGTAAAAGCTGGGGTAATCTATTTTCTGATTGCAGATTGACTTTCGCAGTGTTTTAACTTCCACTGTGCTAATCTTCTTTTCTTATTTCTCTTGCCAGAAAATAAACAGAATCATTCTTTCTTAGTTTTCAGCGCAAGAAAGAAATCGTGCTCTTATATTGTTGCCGAAACGATGAAAATGGTTTGAATTTTGGCAAACAACAATAAAAATCTATTGATGAAAATTCTATTAAAAAATTTCAAATTCATAAAATATTATGGCTATTAAACTGTTATCATTTAAAAAATATTTTTTTGAATTCTAAAACGGTGTAACGGTGGGTTTTGTGCAACAATATTTTTGGACGATGTTGTAACCCCTCCATAAAAATCTTGCTTAATTTTTATTTAATTAAAACTGCAATTTTAATTTCAGGGCCGGGATAGCACTTTTAGTAGGGCGTTGGATCCACATCCCTCGGGTTGTGAGTTTGAACCCGCCAGCCGAAGACTCTCCGTGTATGGGGTGGCTGGCGCATCTGTAATGGTCTGTAAATCTGTAATGGTCATAAAGTTCTCCATATCGAGAGTGATATAACTGGGAGTAATGGATCAGGGGTAGTCGTTCTCTGATTCAGGTCTAAATTACGATCTGTGAATGCGTGAATGAAATGCATGATTGAAGTCCACCCCGTAAGAAGGGTTCTGACACGTGTGTAGCTAAGTCGTACACCTGGTCCTAGATGGCTCTACTGAAAACAAGAGACGGAAAAATTTTGGCTTACATTCGCTAACAAATTTAGTCAGAGGGCCTGTCTATGACAAATGCCATCAGAAACAACAACATTAAAATTTGAAAATAAATTTGCATCGAAATGCTTATTTCTATCCTCCAAAATATACATGTGCTAAAATTGGTAATTCAGACTCTAATATATATACACTTAAAACAATAAGCAAAATCATAAGGCCGTGGTGAGGTCTTGGCTTCGAAGCCGGTCGGAGGGTTTTCAGGTTCGAGACCGGATTCCACCCAAGAACCGTCGTGCAAGTGGGTATGGTGCACGTTAAACCGTCAGCGCCAAACGACCTCCCGCTGGTGTGGTGTAGAGAGGGGAGTGCCAGCTCAGGTGTCGTCCTCGTCATCTGACCGAGGTTCAAAATTACGAGATCCGTTCCCAAAATATCCCTAGTGTTGCTTTAAAACGGGACGTTAATGTAACAGAATTAAACCAAAATCATAAAACTTGTGCCCTCAATTCAAATAATTGCATGGATTTCGCCAATTTTTATTTCATATGAATATTTATTTTATTTCATTTCTAAATATATCATCAAAGATCACTGATCCTCCAACTCTAGTTTCAAGTTATATCGCAACATAAAATCTTCACATTGTCCCCCAACTTTTACTGTTAAACTCTTTTCATGTGGTAATGATCCTTTTCATGTGGTAATGATAAGAGTGCCACATCCGCAACTCTTTTTTTAGAAATATCCATACCTGCATGCGATTTGAAGAAACAGGTAAAACGCTGTCTTTGCATCAACTGGGAAACTCAATGGGATTCGGAAACTCTAAACAAACTTCATACTTGCAAGCTTATCATAGAAAACTGGACTTCTTTGAATTATCGAAAACATGATACAGTTTTATCTAGTCTGAGAATCGGTCACACAAGATTTACACATAGACATCTGTTATTAAATGATCAATTGCCGATGTGAGCACATTGTGACTATGGAGTAACAGTTTATCATATCCTTATTGAATGCCCATATTTTCTTGTTTTACTTCAAAACAACAGCAATGACCCCGCCGTTGTTGCTTGGCAGAGATCTACATGAGAGCCTTTTTGTCTTTTTAAAATCTATATGTTTTTATTCATTGATTTGAACTCACTATTATGGTTTCGTTATGACTTTTTGTAATTTATCATGGTTTTACCAATGGGGATTTTTGTATCACTTTTATAGAAACTGTTTTTTATTAAACTTTGAATTAGAAATAGACTTGTTTGGCGCAGTATAACCTTCATATTGGTTCTTGTGCTATAAAACCTCAAATCAACCAACCACTCCTTTTCATGTTTAACTAATCAATTTGAAAGATCTGTGTTAATTGTACAAATATAATATAAAACAGTATTTTCATTTGGTGTAATAAGATGTGATTCATCAAATTTGATTGATAATATTGTTACGAAATTTCCGGGGTTCGTTTGGATAGTGGGAGTTATATGGTGTGGAGAACGCTCAATCAGTAGGCGGCAGTAGAAAATGGAACAACACGAAGACACACAGAACAGCACAAAGACGACAACTATATACAGCACAGAAGACGATTATCTTCAGCCGAGACGTGCGGCATACAACAGCATACACAGCAGCATACAACAAGACTCTACTGCAGACAGTAGCGCACAGCTTAGTTCAGCACTAGCTTGACTCCGTCGCTGCTCCGCTTATCCCTGGAAGACCAGTTCTTCACCGTCGATTCCGACTACTCTACTCAATTCACGACTACTCCCAGGCAGCTGCAGCTCGTTTTATAGGTCTCAGGAGGCGGGGCTAGAAGCCTCTCAACCAATCAGGAACATTCGAGGTGTATCTCGGTTCCTAATGGACGGATCGAAAAAATTCTCGATGTTTCAGGTATAATCTATTTTGGCGCCAAAGTCGCCAAGTCGCCAAATGGTCGCCAAGTTTGTCGCCAAGCTCTGGGTCCTCCTATGGTACCAACTATGCTGGGAAGCCGCATCACAGATATGTAACAATATTAATGCTATTATTTGGAATACCGAGCTTCACTCGGCAGTTTATTTTTATTTATTTATTTATTTATTTTTGTATAATTTTGTTTTTTCGGAGAAAATATTTAGATACGAACACATACTGATTACATATGAGTACTTTTCAATCTTACCTACATATAAATTGGCATTTAAATAAAAAAAATCATTAAATCAAAAAATCCTCATACAATCTGCTATAGTACAAAATTCATTTTTCAATTTATCTGTCATTACTTATATTTTTGAACTTGCACTCAGTTTCACCATGGTGAAATCGGATCCGAGATGGCGCTATGTGACATTGTCAGCATGAGAGCAGGTATTGAAAAACTCTAACAGTTATAAAAAATGGGTTTCTTTGTGTATGTGTAAAATCGCGTTTCTTTCAGGAAAGGTACCTATATAGATAAACTTACAAAAAGCAAAACCTTATCTAAATATAAAATTGATCCAAATCATTAGAGCCTTTTCTGATATACATGAAATAATTACTTGTTTAAAGATATGAGTTATGCTGAACCAAAGGCTGGTTGCCGAAAGTGGTTAAAAATAATGAAATTTTCTCAGCTTGAACCAGAAACAATTATCTAAATTGCACTGTTTCGATTAAGAAAACTATTATCATTTAGGTAACATATTGAAGCTGTTAGGAAACATTTTTGAATGCAATAATCATAGCTAAGAAAATATCATAGGAACTGCTTTATGGCCTTTATTTTCCTATTAATGTTCGTATAAGTTTTTACAAATGAATATTTTCTAAAAGGCATATTTATAAGGAGTGGACAAAAGTATATTATTGCTTATCATTGATGTTTCATTCAGTTTTCGGATAAAGAATAAAAAGAAGGTATATAGAAATGTTAATTGAATAGGTACAAGGTGGTTATAGTTAAAGCTGTCCTTCTCAGACCATGATTTTTTATCGATAGAAATATTAGAAAAAATTAGTGACTTTTTCAGCTTATACTTTTAAAGGAGTTATTTTAAAATTTTATAAAATATTTCATTTTCAATATTTCTAGTTATTTTCAATGATTTATATTTCTTGGATTATTGGAAACAATAATTTGTATAAGAATGATCATATAGCCCTTTGTTAAACTTTAATAATTATTTTTGCAGCTAAAACCTAAAAAAAAAGCATGGTGATCCTTAAATTTTTTTTTTTTTAACTTTGAGAATTTTTAAAATAATTAGAATCTATGCTAGTTCTAATTGTGCACATATATAAAAGTATCTACGAAATATTTCAAGACTCTATCTTGAAAAGAAGAAAAAAGCTAGAAAATATTTGTCACAACAAAGTAATATCTGAGAAAAATACTGTTACGAAATTTCCGGGGTTCGTTTGGATAGTGGGAGTTATATGGTGTGGAGAACGCTCAATCAGCAGGCGGCAGTAGAAAATAAAACAAGTACGTTTATTTACACGAAGACACACAGGACAGCACAAGGACGACAACTATATACAGCACAGAAGACGATTATCTTCAGCCGAGACGTGCAGCAACAACAGCATACACAGCAGCATATAACAAGACTCTACTGCAGACAGTAGCGCACAGCTTAGTTCAGCACTAGCTTCACTCCGTCGCTACTCCGCTTATCTCTGGAAGGCCAGTTCTTTACCATCAATTTCGACTACTACTGGTTCACGACGACCCGGCAGCTGCAGGCTGCTCCTTTTATAGGTCTCAGGAGGCGGGGCTAGAAGCCTCTCAACCAATCAGGAACGTTCGAGGCGTATCTCGGTTCCTACTGAACGGATCGGGAAAATTGTCGATGTTTCGGGTATAATCTATTTTGGCGACAAATTCGTCGCCAAGTCGCCAAATGGTCTCCAAGTTTGTCGCCAAGCTCTGGGACCACCTACGGAACCAACTATGCTGGGAAGCCGCATCACAGATTCGTAACAATACATTTACATAAAGTTTGTAAAGGCATTAAGATAAACTAATGCCTTGCAAAGTTCTAAATTTTAAAATAACCTTTCTCAACTTATAAAATGAACTTAAAATTTTAACTCGATGCGATTGAATATAGTTTTTCATATTCAAAATATTACTTTCTTGCACAATATCAAACATTAAAATGCCGTGACAACGGCAGATGATTCAGCTCAAGCTACGAATATTTTCGTATAAGTTCTTAAAACAAATATACAAAATATAAAAATTCATGAAAATAATATAGAAATTGAAAATAACCAACTTTGTATATAACACCTAATTACTTCTCAATTTTAAATCGGTGTAATTAGCTAGTTTGAATTTTGTTGAAGTAACTTTATACTTCATTAATCTTATTTTATTTCAAAAATAAACTGTCTTATAATCAGTGAACTTAGCCAGATATTTTGATTCGGAACTGATTAGAAGGCAGTTGACGCCTTGAAATGTTTCTAGGTTTTTTTTGGGATTCCTAGTTTCTAGGAATCCCAAACTTCACTTTGAGATACACTCGGAAATTGTACCAGGCACTATAGTTTTAAATATGCATTAAAGAAGAGATGCACATCAAATTTGTAAGCAAACTATTTATGTTTTGTTGTTGTTGTTTCTGATGGCACTTGGCATTAGAGATGCATAATCCACGATTTTTTGAATAACAAATAATATTGCTATTGTTATTTTTAAATATGCGTTCCAAATATCTGTTATTTCAATCATATTATTAATTAAAAATTATTACTTAATATCAAATATAAAATTTATTCATTGTAATTAATACTTAATTGACTAATTTAATTAACGTGTGATTGAATTAATTTATCTGTTTCAGCTTACTTCTTAATTTTTTTTTCTCAAAACTATTTATTTAATTTATTTATTAGAGTGAACCATTTTCTGGAAAAGATGAGTTAAAAATATATGTCATTTCTTTAAAATGTCTACTTTAGTCCTATATTCTACCAATAGATGGCGCCAGCAGTCAACAGAGTACATGTAATCAAAGTCAATCATGTCACGAGCAATTAAAAATGATCTGTACGGAATAGTGCTTTATCAAATACGAATATCGGTCACTCCCGTAAAGTGGAGCGGTGACATCGCACTTTCCGGTGAAATCACCGCTCCTATAAATTTCAGTGATATGCAATTCAATGATACGATACGATAATTCCAATAACCGGTCCGCTCACTTTTCAATCCAATCACAGATTTCTTTCGAGAGCTTCCATTGGACAGATCGTATCGATTGCTAAATTTCAGTCATATCGTATCAATTGTTACTTTCTATCGGGATCCAAAACCTGTAATCGAAATATCATCAGTAAGATCGTATGAAGGATTTGAATCACACCCCTCTTTGAAAAGTATTGATCACTTGTATTTGTGACTTTTTGATATTGGTTACGTAATAACCGCTCTAAAAATATTCGTCATCCCTACTTGGCATGGACAAGCCCGCTGATTTCAAATTCAGCGATTTTAAGCAGGGAGAGAGAGTCTCTTGTTTTTAGTAGCGCCACCTAGGGCCAAGAGGACGATTTTGCTACTCACGCATCACATTCGCTTGCACAGCCCCCATTTTACAAAGGGGGCACATTCACAGATAGAACAGATGAAGAATAACCATGCCCGAACGGGGACTTTAACCCAGGACGCCCAAATCACGAGGAAGACGCGCTACCCCTATACCAGGACGCCGGCACTTATGTTTTAAATATGCACTACAGTGTAATTTAATGCAATAAAGAAATTTTCAATTTGATCGGCATTGTATTCTGAAGTCACAAATTAATATCTGAGCACATTAATATCTAAATACGAATATCTAAGGCTGATTTTCATGATTGTTGTTTTTACTATTCTACCATCGCTTTTAAGAACCGTATTTGTTAGGAATTCGATAACATCTTCGTAGCGTCACTCACTCAGCACAAAATTAAATAAAAAAACTATAAAACATTACATTGCACCGATTTTAAATAATAATAAAAATAGTAAAACTTAGTGTGAAAATTAATATTAGTTTCAAAAAAAGTGTTGATGATGTCGTGTCCGCGTTATCACAGAAAGGGGGTGCAGTAGCTTCTGAGGGTAAAGACCCCTGAGCACCCGAGGACAGAAGTCTAACCTCTAGCTCATATGCAGATGAAACTCACACATTCGCTTGCACAACCCCTTTTTACACGGGGGCACATCCACACACCTCACAGATAGAACACAGATGAAGAACAACCATGCCCGAACCGGGATTCGAACCCGGGACGCCCAGATCGAAGGGAGGATGCGCTACCCCTATGCAAGGACGCCGGTTCGAAAATGTGTTTCTTAAAATAAATATTAAGTGATAATAAAAAAATCGAAAAAAAGGAGGGGGGAAAAAAGAAAAAAAGAAAGCTAAAGGGAAAAAGAAAAAAAAAAAAAAGTCGAATTGAATAGTAAAAATTGAAGTTGATAATAAAGTTTCACTTAAGGAATCGATTTATTCAAAAATATTTTAATTTAAATAATTAATTTTAAGATTCAAAAAATGCTTTAAAATGAAAACGAATATAATCACAAATCACATCCACCCTCAAGCTATTGAATTCTGAGCCTAGAGATACTCAGAAAATTTCAAATATCTGCAGAAATTTTGTAATATTAAATCTGATGTTTCAATTTCTTAACTGTATGCGTCATAGAAAAAAAAAAAAAAAACGCACAATATTTTTGTCATTTTTAGCTTCTGTATAGCCTTAATACCTTAAGAACAAAATAATTATTCCCCCAATCCACAAACTGTTTCGATTTCTACATTTTTTATTCTGTAAGAAAGCTTATGACTCCCAAATATGTAAATAATTATTTGCCTACCTTCTGATTTCCTAGAAAAATATCAAAGTTGTTCATTCACTCTTCATTCTATAACAGGAGGATCAATTCATGACAGAATCTCCTAAACCAATCCATGCACTGATTTTATCAACTTTTGTTTCATTTTAAATCTTATAAGGTTTAGATACGTCATCAATGGCCATCTACCCCTCTCCTCGCGCCCTTCATTTTCTAGATTTAAAGATTTCACAAAATAAAATCTTGATACATATCAGCATCTGAAATAGCCCTAATATTGCGTACAAATGGAAAGTGCCGGCATTCTGACATAGGGGTAGAAAGTCTTCCACCTGATCTGGGCGTGCTGGGTTCGAGTCCCAGTTCGGGCACGGTTGTTCTTCATCTGTTCTATCTGCGAGATGTGTGGATATTTCCCCTATAAAAAGGGGTTGTGCAAGCGAATGTGATGCCTAAGTAGCTAGGCCCTAGTTGGCGTTACTAAAAAAGAGACGCTCCCTTGGCTTAAAATCACTGACTTCGTGAGCTTGTCCATGGCAAGTGCCATTATAAACAACAACAAATGGAAAGTTGATATAACTAACTACTTGATGAATCTCAAATAGTCCAAGGGTTCGAGTCACTACTACAAATGTCTCTTTGTGAAGATTAGAAATCAAAATTTCGTCTATGTATACATCTCATGTACATTTATCTTTTATTGAATGACAGATATTATTCCAAAAAGAACCCACAATACGCTTCAATGAATAATGCTTTGGAATATAATAAAGAAAACTGACTTTCCTTTTCAAACGCCTTCCTTTCCAATTATTTACTCCGAAATTTGAAAAAAGATCAAAAAAGAAAGATCAAGAAACAAAAGATACAGTCCAGTCATATTGTCACGAAAAATAGCTAAATGGGAAAAAAATACATAACAGCAATTTTATTATTTTAAGTTGTTGAATTGGCTATGCAAAAACAGTATTCCGAGTTTGCACCCTGATATGTTATTACATAAGGAATGGAGGGATGGTAGATGTTTTAACAATAAGTTTTCACCCTTAGGTAAAAAAAAAGTTATCAATTTCAGAGAAAAAAATTTAAATTAAAAATTGCTAAGTATTAAAAACACCTATAAAACGAACTATTATTTGTTATGTTTGTTTAGTTATATTAAATACTGCTTTTTAAAATAACTACACTAGGGCAATTTTGGGATGAGTATCGTAATTTTGAATAGCGATCAGATGATGAGGACGATACCAGAGCTTGCACCTCTGTCTTCAAATTTCCGCACTATACTAACAAGGAAAAAGTAAAACGACGGATTTAAGCAGATCCGCAAGGACCTACTTACTCAACGGATCTTTGTTGGAATACAGTCTCAAACTGGAATCCTAGAAGTCGGAAGCCAAGACCTTGCCACTAGGCCACCTCTGCTTTATTTGGCGACCAGCTCGTTAAAATTTAATGCTCGTTAAAATTTTAATAATTAAATATTTTAATAATTAAATATTTTATGTAACTCTTATTTTAATAGCTTCTTCATCAATGTTAAATTTTAAATGCATCAAACACTAAGAAAATAAACAGAATAGTTTGAAATAATCGGCCGAAAATATGTTAAGCCTAACCACGTTAGCGTGGGGAAAAAAATTGAAGCCTTACTCATTTGCCAGAGGGGAAATGAAGAGATTTTTTGGCGGGAAAGTTAATTTTTAATTAATAATTAAAATTCCAATTAAAAATTTTAAAAAAAAGTGACCCCAGGTGCGCATTACCGACCTCCAAGGTATCCATGTGCCAAATTTGGTAGCTGTAGGTCAAACGATCTGGCCTTAAGAGCGCCAACACACCCACACACATTGAGTTTTATATAAGTACTAGCCGCCTTTGGCGACCAGCCGGTTGGCCAATCTTAATGTTCGTTAAAATTTTAATAATGAAATATTTTATGCAATTTCTACTTTAATAGCTTCTTCATCAAAATATTTTAAAACTTCAAATTTTGATTGTCATATAATTCATTCATAATATTATAAAGGCCTTCAGTCATTACGTAATATGTATATCTCTCATTTTCTGTTAGTACCCGTAGAATTTATGCTTTAAATAAAAGTGGAAAGAATTAATCTTCAATTAATATAATAATATTTTTTACTGAAACAAAGCATTTTTTTTATAATCTGATTACTGAAAATAGAGTCACTGAGCGTTTAAACTTTATGGGCACTAAAGAATATCTTTTTTAATTTATGTAATATCTCAAGAGTTTGTCAACAAAATTTTCTTAGATTCATTATGGGCAGATCGATTCATTAACAATGTTTAAATTTAAATGCATCAAACACTAAGAAAATAAAACGAATCGTTTAAAATAAACAGTTGAAAACAGGTTTTAAAAAAACTACTTAAAAAACGATGTACTTAAAACTATAAGCATATACAAAAAATATATAACTAACATAAATACAATTTACTTACAAAAAGCATGCAACTAACCCAAAAATAATTTAAATCATCCATTGATAACGGTTGTCATGGCAACAATCAGAACAGAATGCGCATGCGTGAAATTTCTTCGCCAGTTACGTAACGCAAATACGTGATTTTTTCTACGCCAGTTGGGGTAACGCTATGCGGATTAGACATTTTTAATTTCCTTTATTCTGTTTTATTTTAATTCAAAAGTACTTCAGAATGAATCTGAAAGATCGATTCATTAACAATGTTTAATTTTAAATGCATAAAACATTAAGAAAATAAACAGAATCGTTTGAAATAATCGGCCGAAAAATGTTAATCCTAGCCTCATGACTGTTGGAAAAAAAACACAAAAACTGAAGCCTTTCTCATTTGGCGGTGGGGAAAATGGAAGATTTTTTTGGCGGGAAAGTTAGTTTTTAATTAATAATTAAAATTCTAATTAAAAATTTGAAAAAAGGGACCCCAGGTGCACATTCCCGACCTCTAAGGTATACATGTACCAAATTTGGTAGCTGTATGTCAAATGACCAGGCCTGTAGAGCGCCAACACGCACACACACACACACACACACACACACACACACATTGAGCTTTATTATAAGTATAGATATAGATAGATGATAGCTTAATTGAATCAGGAGTAAACATTTTTAAAAATGTTAATTTGAAAAAACATTTTTCATTTTTTTCTGCATTGTGTTTTGGATAATTGATCTTTGCTGAGAAAAAAAAATCATCGTCGAAAAATTCCTCTTTTATCATCCAAAACCGAAAAAACAAATCCTATAATAAAAATATCGTTCTGCGATTAATAATGGTTGAATTTTTGAAAAAAAAGTATTAAAAATTAAATCAGAGAAAGAAATGTCAATTTCTGACAATAGATTCTGAAAAAAAAAAAAAAAAGTTAATAAGTTAGACTTGTGAGTGTAAGAATCTTCGGAAAACGAATTCAAGCTTAATAATTGCACTAAAATGTTAACTTCAAATGTATTTATTTATTTAAAAATCGGTAATTATGATTTCATTTGAAATTGTAGAAAAAAAAAAATTTTGAATAGGGAATTCGAACTTTATCGGATGAAAAAAGTATGTGTAGGCATTTTTAAACAATGCTTTTTTTTTTTAACGAATACGAATTTTTAGAAAAATAATGCAGAAATTGATGTGACATTTTTACAAGTTATTACTTTCTATATGTCATAAACTTGATTGGAATTCCAAAATTTCGATTAAATTAAAAATATATTTTCAAATTTCCATTTAAAAAAATGCCGCTGATATAATTAAGCTGTAATAACAGTTGATAATTTTTTATAAATCTTTTTAATACTTACATTTTTTTTAAAATTCAAACTATTCCTCTGAGATTACTAGCTTTTTATTTAAAAGTAAAAAACCAGTGTTAAAATTTTATCCCTTATCCAATAATATATCCAGATGCATACTTGGAAGCCTGTTTTGCATAGCCAATTCAACAATTTAAAACAATAAAATTGCTGATATGAATTTTTTTTTCCAGGAAAAAGTGCAATCCTACTGGATTACATGTATTAAATTTCATTTATCTAGACCGTAACGTTTTTGAATTATCATATTATCATACTCACATTTACGCGAATATATAGATTGATATGCTGTACTAGTCGCCTTTGGCGGCCAGCTTGTTCATCTAGATGATTAACTTTTGGGTCTCTTAAATGTCAATATACAATCATAGACTGGCTACTCTGACCCTCCAGAAAGCACACGGAAAAACTTGCATGACTGGATCACTGCGGTAGCAACTCTGGTGGGAACTGTGGTTGAGTTCTTAGGGCCATCACCGGCCACGGTACAACATTTCCCTAAGGAAGTATGCCCCGTCATCGATGGGTTGTAGCCGCCCGCACCCGTTCGTGTACCCTCAAGAGCGGGAGAATCAACTACCATATCAATAGCTTCTCATCCTCAATTACGAGATGCCCCCCCCCACATTTGTTGTGAAGCATGGATGTAGTGGTTGAAGACAGTGAAGAGACTTTTTACATTTTTAAATTCTTTTTAATCCATCGGGAAAGCATAATTATTTACAAGCAAAGACGCGGGCATTGTGCGTCCGCCACAGCGCATCACAAAAGCTGAAGTGGGGAAAAAGGGCCGAAATAAATTATCCCTCGCCTTATATAACCTTAGATTTTGATAGGGAAAATATTTCTTCATTGTACTAATATATTAATAAGATTCTGATAGGGATTTCTGACGCATGTCAATGACATGCGGGAAACACAGGGATCTTTTAAGAAAGATTGTGCTTACTGGACATTTTTACCCCTTCACGCCGAGCGTGTGAAAGTATCGGCGTTTAGCTGACTCAGCAATTTTATAAAGCTTCTCTTGAATTAATTAAGTAGAGACAGTGGAATTGGATTACGAAATAAGAGAATGAACTTATTATGGGCTAGATTAAGATAAAACTTTGAAAATTAATTAAATTGAAATTAAGTGTTTAAAATATCATTACACACACACACACACATATATATATATATACTAAATTTCAACTCGTTATTGGATAAAACTGAAAACAAGTATTTAATTGAAAGAGTCAAAATAAATTATAACTCTTGCAAATTTAATTAAAAAAAAAAACGTATTTACTACATTATATAAGTGGAAGTGAAAATCTTACCTCAGAATTTATGTCCAAAGAAAGTATTTTTTTAAAAAAATCGCAGTGTTAACATTGACAAAAGAACGTGATTGAATGTTTTGATGGAAGAATTTGAATTTCATAACATTAAAACTTGTTACAAATTGAGTATTACATTAAAAATATTTATTAAAATTAAAGGTATGTAGTATAGAAATGAATTGTTATCATTAAAACTTAGTTTCTTGAGTTTTAAGATACCGTTTTTATGATATAATAAATTTGGGAGATATGATCATCACCTTCCGTAAATAAGACGTAGTGATTACCCATTTGGAAATGGTTAAACCTATTTTCGCCTCCATTTAAACTTAGTTTGAACACAATTTTTTTGTTTTACATTTTCTTTCTCTAAAGTGAAAGAGTTTTATCCACAACATTTAATACATTTCAGCTTCATTTATGAGCGAAAGTTGAATTAACCCTTAACTGGGGAGGTGCAATTTTAGGACTTAAATGGGGAGGTGCCGTCTACGAGACCGCATTTCATTTACATTCAAACTAAATTTTCTAATGAATGTATTAGTATGAAAAACTGCCAATATATTTTGCAGACATTTTTCTTAATCTATAGATAGGTTTTAGAAATTTTTCAAAATATATTATCATTGAAAAAAGTAAATGTGTTGGAACATACATTTTCTTCTCAAATGACACGTTACAATAAACAATATTCTTGAAAATGCATTTTACTTTTTACATTTTAAATCATATATATTCTTATAGTATATGAAGGTATATAGAAGACAATATAAAGTAAAATTCAACAATTATATGAAAAATAAAAAAAATGACAATAAGTAAAATTGGCCCTTTTTTTATCGGCTTGTGTGACTTTCATAGCACGGTTTTCTAGGGCATTTTAAACATATAGGTTAAGAACTAGTATAAAAATCAACCTATAAATTCTGTCTATATATCTCTTGGTATATTAATATATTTTATAAATTTTTCAAAATACATTATCGCTAGAAAATTTAATTATGTTTGAAGATACATATCAGAATCAGTTGAATGCGAACTTTCATCGAAAAACTCTTCTGTACAATTATCCTTATCACTGAAATCACTTTCTGCTTCATTTAAAAGTGTCTGGAGCACTGCTTCATAATAGGATCAGTAAACTGGATGATAATTCGGGGCCCAAGTTTTGCACCATCTACTAAGCCTTGTTTATCACTGGGACACTAATAGGGAGATGCGGTCTTAGAGATCGCGCTCGAAGAAATAACAGAATTATTTTAAAAAGCATCTGCTCAAATCGGTTGAAAAAGTGCACGTGTATTGAGGGTCACAAAACAGGAAGCTACAGGGCCAATTCATTCAATTGAGCTAAAAATAGAATAGGGCTGATAGAAAATCCATCACTAGCGGTCTCACAGACCGCACGTCCCCAGTAAAGGGTTAAGAGCAGCTATAAAAATGTTCAGTGATAAACTGGATGATAATTCGGGGCCTGTAGTATTCTGTATTGTCAATACAGAGATTTGATTACATTTGAATTGTTGCCATTCGGCGATATGTAATAAAGGCGATTTCTGTGCCAGCGTTTTATAAATATAGATATTCAGTTAGCCCGCAGACGGAGTTGGTCTAAAATATGATACAAATGTAAAATTCTGATGATAAAACTATGTTTAAAATTTTATCAATTTATGTATTCAAAAATTTTTGTTATTGTGTTTATGGGCTCACAGAAGACTTCCCTGGGCCGGATTTCGTTTGAAAATCTGATAGAAAACCACAAAATTTGATGCTATCACGTACTAAATTTCATTCTTCTAGTTTGATGTGTTTTTATTTCATCATGTTCAATGACAGATATTTTCTTTTTATATATAAAATTTCTCTTGGAAAAATATTTTCCCTTCAAAATATCGTCTGAATATTTTAAGCACATATCGAACTAGACTTTCTACTATCCGATTTCAACCCTTCCTAAATTCATAACACCTACGCATTCTACGGAGATTAGATACTCATGAGAATACCGAAGAAGTTTTAAAAAAATCACCGACATATGTTCAGTTTCCCAACAACCTCGTTGGTCCCTTGCTCGTTGAACGTCACTCAAGAAGGCAGTAACTTGATCTCCCTCGCTCCTTGACTCCGCCTACTTTCCTGATCCAATCAACCACAGAGCACCAGAATGGCAGCTCTAAAGAACCAATGGGGCTCTCGGAGATGAGTACTATCGCTATGGGGTACGCCTCTTTTTCCTCCAGGCCAGAAGATGCGAGATCTCAGCGATGGATTGTTATTTCCGTGAGTTTTTGGAACGGCGACGTCATATTTGGTAGATACTTTTTTGGAGAAAATCACGTGACAAGAGAATAAAAACAACGGCAGTGAATTTGCGCTCAAGGTACAGTAATATTTCCGAAAAACAATATTTTTTATATTTGTATAAATGTTTATTTAATTGTTTCCAACAAATTATGAATTCTATAGAATTCAGAACTTGCGGGGGGGGGGATTCAGAATTCAACAGTAAAAAATAATGACTCCTCATAGAAAAAAAAACTATTTTTCTTTTCTTTTTCTTTGGCAATAAACTGATGACAAAACTGACGTCACTGTTCTGTTTCGGGGAACTAAAAAAAGCTGTTTTGTTTAACGCTTCTTCTTTCTTTCTTTCTTTTTTTTTATGTCGCCAACAGGTTAGGAATTCTATAGAATTCACTTTGCAGGAAAAAATTCGACATTTTAAAAACAATGGTTTTTTGAAAAAAAAAAAATTTAATATTTTTCCCCCTTTAGAAACAAACAGCATCAAAATTTTCTCTCACTTTTCTGGCAAATTAAATGTTGTTTTTTTAACAGAAACACACAAGTGTTCTTTTTATTTAAAACATGTATATAAATATGAATGTTTGTACGCCTCTTTTACAAATCTATAGTCCCCCTTCCAATTCTGATGAAATTTAGTAATTATAAGTGGGAATTTTTAATTAAGTTTTCAAAGTTCAAAAATAATTAAAAATTGAGCTAATGTTTGGAATTTTTTACCTATAGCTTTATAAACTTTTGTCTCAAAAAAAATGATTTTTACATTGACTTAAAGCTAAAAAAATTACCATTTTAATGATACCAACCGAATTTCTGCTCAATTAAAAAAAAAATAATAATTTTAATATTTTTTTAAAAAATTGATTTGATTCACAATTTAAAAATTGTTTTTATTGTAATGACGGAATATAAACTAAATTTATTGTCAATGTTAAAATTTAGATTTAAAAAAAATTATTTCCATTAGACCTTTACTTCAAAGTAGGATTTTCACTCTTGCTTTTATTTTGTTGCATATTTTTACATTTTTTAATTTGAAAGCGAAGTAATTTTTAGTAGGCTGATTGCATTAAATCTATTTTTCAATTTTGCCAAATAACAATGTAGAATTTAAATAAATGCATCCCTTAAAAGCACATTTATAATTCTATAATGAAAATAATAGAACAAATTATTATTTCAGAAGGGAAAACTGACATTTAATTTGTCATGAACAACAATTTACTAAACTTGAATATGTCTTTATGTAGAAAATGGGAGGAACAAATTAAGATTACGGAATCATTTTTTGGTTTTTATATTGTTACTGTACATAGATACATTAGTATCTTGATTATAACTATATAGATTAACTATATGCATACTATTACTGGGGATAGTTAACGTGCACAACGTATTTATATTATTACCTTCTGTAACGTGATTTCAGGCTATATTACTTCACTTTTATTTAAAGTTACTTTTAATTTAATTCATTTATATTTTATTATAATTTTAAAATCCTTTAATCAAGATACATTTTATTTCATTTAATGATTGACAGAGTTTTGTTAGATGTAATTAACCTTCTTAGTATTTCGCATTCGTTACAAAATTAATTAATTAATTTTTTTAGCTTATCTAATTGTTAATTATATAATTTTTCATGATCCTATCAATCATTACAAAAGTAATTATTTCGAAAATTTTCTATAATAAAAAGAATAGCTCTGAATTGTAAATAGGCGAAGACTGTGAAATACTAAATGAATTTCATGTCTTTCTTTCTTTTTTGTACAGTTATTTATGTTTAACAATTTGTTTTTTCTTCAGAGACTAACTAAAACAATAGTGACTTTAATGTAAAGTCGATATGAAATATGGGTTTTAATTTAAACCTTTAAATAACTTTCGCAAAGTATGGTAATAAAATATACAATTTTCCTAGGTATTATATGGTCCCATAGAGTAGCAATTATTTTTTAAAATTAGAACAAAATAAACAATATAAGAAATGAAAGACAGTGTTTTGAATATTCGGAAAGCGAGAAATAGCATTTCTGGCCGAACTGTCGGTAAAAAGTAAGCAGAATTGATGCTTGGAATAAACTAAACAGTCTATCCATATTAGGACAGCACTAAGTAAGCAAATGTTGTTTTATTTGAACTGTTTAAACATTTTAAATCATAAACGATGGTGAGAAATTAAAAAAAAATAATTAAATTTCTTATAAGATATTTATTTTATAATTATTTATTTATTTTATAAGTTATTTGCTAAAACAATCTTATTATTTTAAAAGATATATTTCAAAATAGAATTAAAAAAGTGGAAAAAAATATAAAATATAACTATCACATCGGTCAAATGAAAGTAACTGGTTTCTTTAAGCACAATTGATTTATATATATTTTTTAAATTTTCATATTTTCATAAAGACGCAACATATAAATTATGAACTAATTATAATCTTACTGTAATGTTTCATCTTAGTTTGTTTTCTTAGCTTTGGCTCAAACCCAATTAGATATAGTTCTTGTTCCTGTTGTACGAATGTGTTTTGCTTTTTAATATCTATAATTTTTTTTTAGTTTCTTTCCAAATCAGAATTATGATCAATTTTATTTATAACTTAACTATATTATTTATAACTTAACTATATTATTTATAGCTTAACTATAACTCTATTTTATCTATAACTTAACTATATATTATTATTTTATTTATAAATCAATTATAAGCTTTAACAACAGAATTTAACATTACTGTTTTTTTAAAATTTATATTTACTTTTTTTCTAAGGCATTCTTTAAGCATTAAGAATTTTCTAAGGCATTCTTTACTTTTCTAAGGTTTCTAAGTTTACTTTCGCAATAGTTTTTTAAGTCTCATTTCAAATTGAGAAATTTTTATCATTATATAAAAATTAAAAAAATCAACTACCCATATCTTTAAATATTTAAATCATAATAAATATTTTACACCGTTCGAAAATTTGTCCATTAATGTCTAGTGACCAAGCCAATCAAAATTTGTTCCAATTCAATAATTGTGCAAATTTTTCCTCAATTTTGACAATTTTTAAAAAATACTCGTTTTTTTTTTTTGTCTAATTTCCAGCAATAGATTTCATTGCTGTTTTGAAAATCATCATTTCATTTTTTCATCAAATATGCAACCAAGTAATTTTCTTACGTTCTTGAAAATTGTGTTTAACTTTTGTGTAATTTGCGAGATGATAACAAAGTGAAATTACAACAACGAGAAATTTAAAAAATAGATTAACTCTGCACATTATATTTTTAATAATGCTATGTTGTCATGAGATTGGTCTCCGTTAGAAAAGTTCATGTATATGTTACCGTTAAAGTATATAATGCAGTTATTTCATAGAACACCTAGTTATTCCATGAAGTAACTGATCGTGTCCGTTAAAGTGTAAAACTCTCTTGTATTTCATGGTTTAACTAGTTATTTCATAGAATAACGATCTGCAGCCCGTTACAGTGTAAAATAATCTATATCATATATCTCGCACGACAAATAGATTTACCTTCCACCCCTACTGCACCTTATGTTTTTGTTTGTTTGTTTTAGAAATAAAAATTGTTTTTGTTTTAGAAATAATGTTCTTTGTCATTCCAAGTGTCATTTTAGTAATCCTTGTTGTAACAAATGATTTTAGGGTACGTTTCCATAAATACCATTTATACGCTGCATAAATGAGATAAATGGCTTCTTTTTCATTTTAATTGTCTATCATTAGTTTCATTTCATTTTAGATAAATTGTTTATTTTACACTTTAACTGTCTCTCGTCAGTTAATTTATAGAATACCTAGTTATTTCATAGAATAACTGGTTAAAGTGTCAAATGAATAACATATTACACACTTTAACTGACACGATCAGTTATTTCATGGAATAACTAGGTATTCTATGAAATAACTGCATTATATACTTTAACGGTAACATATACAATGAACAGAACATAGGTAACAGAATGAAAACGATACGTCTTTAACGTCTGACAATTTGGCGTAATCATGAACATGAAGTTATATCTAAACCATTTATCTGAAATCAAATATAACCAATATCACCGGCGAACCAGTTGATCATCAAAGGCAGCTAGCATCTAATAAAAACTAGGAAACGATAAAGATCTAATCTAGGATGGCAATTTAACCAAGGCAATCTTCCTTTATTAAGCATGAGTCAGAAAATTATAAAACATATTAGCATGAAACAGTTATTTCCCCATTTTTAAAATATTAAAGGAAAAAAGTTATTTCACTATTATAAATGCTAATAGTAAGTAATGATGTTATAATAATTTAATAAATGTTATTTTTTTAGTGCTTTACAATTGTTAGAAACGTTGTTAAATTTCTTATGCTATGTGTTTTGTTGTCTGCTGTCGATGGAGCGAATTAGTTCATTTCATACTCGGCGTATTGCCAAGACAAATACAGTATAATAGAAGTTGCCTTTATCTCTTATACTATTTTTGCATATATATTATGCATACACATATTGATTAAATATTTCTCATATTGATATATTATAGACGAAATATGCTAATAAATCCCATCTATCTATAATCTAACTCTTTATTTTAGATGTTTTTGCGATATTCACGGAATAGATAGTCGCATTTTTTAAACTGTCATAAATAATGAAATCTTTTATAGGCGCTTCAAAAATTATATATATATATATATATATATATATATATATATATATATATATATATATATATATATATATATATATATATATATATATATATATATATATATATATATATATATATATATGTATGCGATTATTGTTGAATCAGTATAACGGATTCCAAAAACTGGTTTCATCTACAGTAGAAATCTCCTTTTCCCTGATTAATTGGAAAAAACTCCATAACGGAAAGTGAAATATTTACATAAATACAATCAAATTTGTTTTTGTGCCGTAGATAGGGACAAAATAAAAAACATCGCACCCCCCCCCCTCCTATTTCGAAACTTTATAAACAATTTTTAATAAATAATTTTTTGCAACATTATTAAAGTAATAATTTTTAATCGGTGAAATGGCCGCATAAAAAAAAGTATTATTAGAAATACTGTGGAAGATTTACGAAATGATGAGAAAGAGCTTTCCATATAAATTAAATTGCATATAACAACATTTAAAAAAAATTAATTTCTTATTTTAAGCACGGAGAAATTTTCAAAATGCATATAATACATAATTTAACACTACTCGCCGTAATCCTAAATGCACATCTTCTTGTGTTTTACTATTCAAAATCATTTTTATCGTTTGAAAACATTACAGTTGGTTTATTTTTATAATATATTATTTATTTTATTCTGTAAGATTGGAATAAGTTGATATGATATATACATACATGGTATATCATATACATTTTATTAGTGTACATATATACACTGATAGAAGACATTACAATGGTGTTATATTGTCAACACCGAATAAAAAATATCGTACAAAAATAAAATCGCATCAAATCAGGTTTGATTGTAGATAACCATAAAAAAAAAAAAAAAAAAAAGTAATTTCTCAGAAAAAATTTCTTATATTATAGTTATTACAAAAACAATACTTTACGTTTTCTACATTTACTGTTGTTTATTAACAAACTATATCACTATTTAAACATATCAGTATAAGTTATCTTTTCGCGTTTTTACCAAAAAAACTTTATTTTATTTTATTTATTTATTTGACATTAAAGCCGAAACGGAGTTCTGCGGTAGTTAGATAGGGATAAAGACAGATAACACTTACACGCATTTTTGATGCACATAGAATTTGACATCATTTTTTGCGTTCAATTCGTTTTTCTTTGTTATATTAAATAATTACTTTTTTTTTCTTCTTATTTACTATTAAAAGTAGCCTCCTACTTTAATAACAAGCTGATTTGAAAATAATCATTAACGGCGCTTAATTTCAACTAAATTTTGTATGCAGATATAAGGTTCATCATTTTCTCAACAACATTTTTCAACAATTAAATAGTAAGAGACATTAAAGTCTTGCCATTTTAATAGCCAAACACATATTCCCTTCTTTTAATACATAAAACTTGGCAAAAGATTCAAATCCTACGACTTCATAACGTCATTAAAAATATAATTGTCCGCATAATCTGTTCTTTTATTCCGCATACAGTTGTCTTTCCTGGTATTGTGATTTCATTTCGGACTTCTCATGTAAAATGCGGGAATAAAAACGAGGGTTTTTTTTTTTTTTTTTTTTTTTTTTTTTTTTTTTTTTTTTTTTACCTTTTACTAGTGGAAGAAATTTTGGCACTTAAATATTTGATGAAAATAATGAAACCGATGATTTGAATCTCATGTAAGCAACGGAATTTATTGCGTTCAAAATTAAGCACAAAATATTTTAAAAAAAAGATTGTTAAATTTCAGTAAAAGTGGGCAACAAATAAATAGCTATCAATAACCAGTTGAAGTAATCACGAAATAATAACTTCTGACATGAATTCAGATGCTTGGCGAATTTTTTGTCAATTAATCTGATGCATGTAGTTAATAGTATCCAAAAATCGAATTTGTGTTTTAGACACGTTTTTTTTCCAACCGATTGAAACAAAAATGTGCACAAAACTAAAATGGTAGTCATAAAATCCCATACCAAATTTGATATAGTTAAGTCATTGCGTCTTTGACTTATCAGATTTATTTGTTCTATCAGACAGTCAATCCCTTGTTGTATTTGACTCAAAATTTGATAAATATCTATATTATAGATGTTAAATCTGTGTACCAAATTTCATCAATCTAGCTTGCTTAGTTTTGTAATTATCATGTTAACTTATATTCGAACAGCCGACCAGACGAACTTAATCTGATCAGATTTTACTATAAACTTCATAGAAATCTGCAAATTTGGTATAAAGACAGTATACCGAATTTCATCCATCTAGCTCTAAGCGTTTTTGTGTTATCTTTGTCACAGACAGACAGACGGACATTTTCTGAAAATGTGTTTTTCGAATTTAGAGTGGTCTGTAATGTAAAGATTCGTCAAAATGTCGAGTTCCGATTTTTTTTTTTTTTAAAGATTATTATAATTTTCCTATACTACGTATACGAGAAAGTAAAAAGACAATTTTTAAATTTTTACCAGGCTCTAAAAATTAGTTTTATTCAATAATATTTTGAATTATAGTGTCAAAAATGAAAAAATCTCTTACTTTTTAATTTATTAAAATTCTAATTGAAATTTCAAATAATCGCTGCAAGCTGCGTGTTCCATCCTCCAAGGTGTTTATTTGTGCCTCATTTGGTAGATATAAAGTAACTGGTTTGCGCTATAGAGTGTTAATACACGCACAGAATAATTTGTTACTTTTATAAACAGCTAATTTTACAGTTTAATTTTGCTAATAAATTTTTATCACCTTATTGCAAATTTCCTAAATTTAATTAATTAAATTGTTTCCATCTGCATAATTCGCTGCCAAACGTGCTTGCAAAATGCACTGTACCATTTAAATGCTTGTTTAAACTATATATTTTGAAGGGGGGAATAAGGGTGTGAATTAACAAGGCAACGTAAGATAAGAGCAGATGGATATTATATTGATGTTTATCATGCGACATCACGTGACTTGATTGCATTAGGGAGAGTTTAGTAGTACAAAATAACAAGATCAGACGTAAGGGTACTAAAATAATCTGACTGAAATGTCTGTTCCAGTTTAATGTTTATAACTCCTTTGTTGAGAGGGACCATCTACGTATTTAAAATGCGAGTTCGCAGATTGTACAGACTAAGTCTATGGCAAAGGATACCGACGTGCTCCGACTGGTTTAAGCCTTGGCATCTTTTTGGCAATGTTTTGCACTTATAATAGTGTAGTTTCCGCTTATTTGGCTCAAACCTTGTACCTTTCATTAGTTTTATGGAAGATACGAGTGAATATCAGCACGATCTTATTTTTATTAATATAATTGTTTTCTCTAAATATTACTAGTAATACTACTAATACTAATTAATAATATTAATAACAAATATTACTAATAATACTAGTAATACAAGTAACTAATGTTGTTTATGCACAGAAGTATAAAAACAATATGAAAGTAATGACTCAACATATGATGCAGCAATAAAATAATTCTTATTTTTTTATGATTTTCGTGCCTTTATTACAAAATTTATGCAGTCATTGAAACTTGTTGCCGAACGTTTGTTACTTTCCCATCCACTACATATGGGGAGGCGATTACTTAATGCCCAAAACGTATAAATAGGTAAGCTTTAACGGAATATGTGATTTCGTAGCTAATTTTTTTTTGTTATATCAAAATAATATTAAGAAGAAACACACACAAAAATATTTTTAATAAATTGTAATTTTTATATTTCCTGAATTTAGGTTTCAAGATTTGATCTTTTCTGCTGTATATGTGTTCCAGATTAATATTGCATGTAAACCGTAAAAAATAGAGTCACATATTTTATTTATTTTTATAAAAATATATTTCGATATGGCATCTTTTTGGGCAAAACATTGCCAAAAAGAGACCAAGGCTTATACCAATCAGAGCACATCGGTATCCTTTGCCATAGACTTAGTCTGTACAATTTGCGAACTCGCATTTAAAATAAGGAAAATCATTAAGATTCAGTCGGTTAGATCCAATTACTGGTAAAATTTCTACCTTTTTTGTTTCATATGAAATCTCATGTTATTTAGATATATCATCAATGGTCGTCTACCTTCCAACGATTTTTTTTTGACAAAAATTTCAAATACACTATATCATTGCAACTTATCTATAATGAATATCTTCAACAAAATACTTTATCCACATTCAAAATACTGATCTTTCCAATTTTCGAAGGAGCTAGTCAAATTTTTCGACCAGCTCCCGCTGGTTTTAAATTCGAAGTACTCTTTTTATTGATCTGAGACATGTTGATACGCATAGGACATTGTTCACTTATGATTCGGTCTCCCAACACTTTTATAAGTACTGTCACTTTGATTTATCATCAACTTTCAATAAAATTATAACTTTTCGATTGTTTAGTGAAACATGCGCAAACATAATGGAAATATAAAACAAAAATGTTGCATGTAGTTCATTCAAAACATCACATGTATTTATCCTTTTACGGTAATTTGCAGAGTATTTTTGATACTTCACCATTCCTTCGAATTGTTATCATTGAGAGGTAAAGATAAATAAAGGATTGATTAAAAGTTCTCTAAAAGATTAAGAAATTTTTATTTAGGTCAAGTGAAAACAGTATTATGAACAATCTATTTTCAAAAATTCTATCGGTGTAACCACAGGTAACATTCACTTAGAAAGAGTTTTTTTAAAAAAATTTTACTTAGAGTTTTAATTAAAAAATAATCTAAATTTTAGTATTTTTTAAAAAATTGCGGAACATATTATTGCAAAAAAAGTCATTTTTTTATATCACTTTCAAACATTGCTTGTTTAATGAAAACATTTTCAAAACCGATTCATTTTTAAGTGTATTTTACAATAATAATTTTAGAATTTTAGTTATAGTTACTGAATTCATACTTGCACGCGTTTCAGTATGTTAATCCCATTTTTTAACATGTATGAATCATTGTTGTTGTTGTTGTCGTGTGACAAGTGCAATAAAAAATAAGGGGGGGGGAGAAGGGGACAATTAGATTGGGTGGAAAGCAGGCAGAACAGCCCCGGCCACATCTTCAGCTTTATCCGAATAAAGAACATCCCTGGTGCAGTCAATGTCTATTTTGAAGAGGGCTGAAATAATAGAACGGCAGCTAAAAATAGGCTCCGGATCCAGCTGCACGCCTGGACAGTGTCTGCATTCTCCATACAGTCTGGGGCCATCGGGTATGATCCTCATGCCCCTCAGGTGTCCTGTTCTGAGTCTTGCAATTGTGGTTGTGATGTCTCTTTTATAATTTAGATTTGGCAGGGAGAATTTCTTGCGATTGATACAGAGCCTCTGTCTCGCCACGGCATTAGCATTCAGAGCAGTAGTAGATAGAGGGGTGGGATACACTTCTCTGGCTTAAGAGTGTCGGCCTGCTCGTTTCCCTCAATGCCCACGTGGGCTGGGATCCATTGCAAATATGAATCGTTGACTTTGCTATATAATTATAGAGACAATTTTAAAAACCAGTGGATGTGGTGTCACCAAAATTTTCTCACATACTCTTTCATAAAGATATTATCCTAGAGATCGTCTTGGATGTAGTTGGCATACAATAGTTACGAATTATTACCCTTTAGCGTGTATTTAGCAATTTTACTGCATCCGTCGTGTTACTCTTGGAGAGTTTTTTGGCGATAAATCCCTGACAGGCTGTTAAAGATTTCTGAAGATCTAATCTGTGTTTTTGAGACAGAACTACAACTGTAGTCGCAAAATCACATACTAAATTTCGTATATTTAAGTTATTGTATTTATATGTTTCTGAAAGTACAGACCAACAAATGGGCAACTTCTCATTGGATATACCCTATAGATGTTAAATCTGGGTACCTAATCTTATTTATTTTGCTCGTTTCGTTTTGTAGTTAACTTGTAAGCTTATATTTGAACAGCCGGGCAGACAGACTTCCTTTGAACGGATTGTGCTCAGAACTTGATAGAAATCTAAAAATTTGGTATAAAGGCCATATAACCAACTAGTGCAAAGTGTTTTTGAGTTATCTTTGTCGCATACAGACAAACAGACGGACATTTTTTGAGAATACGTTTTTCGAATTCAGGGAACTCTAATAGTAAAGACCGAAGATGATCACCTCCTCGTTGGATATGACTCAACATTCGATGTGTTTATAGACTGTAGATGGCGCTTTTTCTTACCGAATTTTATCCATCTAGCTGTCTTCGTTCTGCAGTTATGGTGTTAACTCATATTCTAACAATCGAACAGATAGAGATTCAAAAGATAGAATAGACAGAGCTAGAATTTTTGGCAAATTTACAAAGTTGGTTCATCCCCCCGGGGGGCACCTCGGAATGAGGTTGAGATGCTTCCGGCATGGTGGTTGGATCTAAGCACCCTGGAGGGTACACTAATAGGTGGGGGATCTGACTCCTCCCATCGATGACGGGACGTACTTTCTTCGGGGAGGGTTGTACCGTGCCCGGTGACGGCCCTTAGGACTCAACCACATATCCCGCCAATGTTGCTGTTGCGGCGGTCCGGTCATTCAGTTTTTATGGTTTAAATCCGTGTGCCTTCGTGGCGGGTCGGAGAGTTAGATGGTCGACTTACAAAGTTGGTTCAACGACTGTGTATCAAATTTCAGTTAAAAACTTTTTTTTTTTTTTTGTCTTCCGAAAATATGTGTTTTGAACCCAGGGAAATTTAAAACGTGGAGTTCGTCAACATCTCGAGTTCGAATTTTTTTGATAATTATAATACTTTCTCTACACTGCGTATACGAGAAATTAAAAAAAAATAAAAATAAATAAATAATAAATAAATAAAGGTAGATAAATAATTCAGAAGAACAGCCTTGCTATAACGTTTTTGAATAGAGGTTAGAATTTCCTTTAAACCTTTTTCGCCAAATACTGTAATCGTTTGTCATTGGTCTATTTCATTTTAGCATCTGCTACGAGAAATATAGAGAAAGAGTTCAAGAACAAATGAATGCGAATTAAAACGGCACATTTGTTTCAAATAGGAACGAAAAGTGAAAGCAGTACTTGCTGTTGTTTATATTCGCACAGATAATGGCTTCTTATCTGTTGACAATTTATAAAATAAACCTCTTTTGATTTTTGAGATCTAGGAGAGAATAGAATTCTCAAAATTAATTCACAAATGAAAGCAAGTTTTTTTTTAATTATATGTTTCAAATTATCATAATATTTTTTTTGGTGTTATTTTGATAATTTAATTCATATTTAACAATTATTCGCATAATACAATACTGAATTATCGATTAGTTATTTGCATTATAAGAAATAAAAAGGCAGTGGCAACATGTTTTTGTCCAATTCTATATTTAATTCTTTAAAAAATTTCAAAGCAACATCTGAATCGTATTTTCAATTTTATGCGAATTAAGGGACATGCTATCGTTTTATTTCAACAAAAAATACTTAAATATAAGTCAATTAAACATCAATGGATTCTGTACAATTTTTTATCATGTGAGCGCATGATTTTGTTTTGGTTTGAAGTTTTTGAAGCCTCAAAAGGCGTAGGCAATAAATTGGTGATTTATCGCTTTTGAGGCATCAGTTTTTCGCTTTTAGGGTTATTAGAAAATAATGCAGAAGGTTGTCACATTTGGCGATTTATCGCCAACTAAAGTTAAACATGATTTCCAAGTTATTCATTCTCTCAATTCTTACGAATTTTCTTAATTAATTTAAGTCATTAACCAGTTTAAATCAGTTTGAAACAATCATGAGACTATCAAATTACGCATGCGCCGATATTTAGAATAAACGATGGTGTTTTTTTTTTTTTTTTTCATCTCAAAATCGGTCGAGCTCCAAAAATTTGTTTGCCAGCTAAAAAAATTGAAAATGAAAGTTTAAAAAATTTATCAATATATATATATATATATATATATATATATATATATATAAAGTATTGCAATCGCCAAAAAAAAAAAAAAAAAAAATTCAAACCAGAGATTTTGGCGAATTTTCATGTTTCAGATATTCATGAATTCGAAACACGTATTGTTGGAACTATATTTGTCTATTTCTCTGACTTTCTGTCTGTGAAAAATGATTCCCTTGGACATAAAGTCCGAAGCAGCACTTTAACTTCCGCTTTTATTCATAAAACCATACGTTTGGCGCAGCATAATTAAGAATTGTTTTGGGGCCACAAAACTCCACTAAATCAAATCAAATCCGCTTTTATTTCATGATACATACGCTGTTTCATTTGTAAGTGCTGTAATTTGCAGTAGAAGGATTCAATTAAATTCAGATTTTTCGGTCTTATTAAATATTTAGGTGAAATTTTTTTTAAAAAAATTAATTTATTATTGATAAACTATGATTGCTAAATTATTAATCATACATTAATAGTTTACAATAAAAAAAAATCAATAATCGACGCAACATGCTGATTGCCAAAGGTGCCAAGGTAATTTTTCAATTTTTTAAAAATAAATTTTAAAGCCATATGATATCAAATGAAAAAGTAGTTAAAAAATTTGTTATTATTGCCCGATTTATCTACAGATTTCATTTTTCTAAATAAATATAAGCTTAAAGTCCAAAATATTTTCCACCCAAAATCGCTGATGGGGATTTTAAACTTCAAAACACTTCTAAAAGGAAAATAATTTTCTAAAAATTGTTGGTAATAAATTCATTAATTTCATAAAATAAATTTTTAAAAAATTGGAGAAAGATTAAAATAAAATCTACGATCGCAAATTTGAAGTTATCATGTGAGAACATTATTTTTTGTTTAACTCATTATTTGTCTTAATTAATTTAAGTCATGAATCAGTTTAAACCGGTTTGAAACAATCACGAGACTTCTCTATCGGTCTCTATCCCCCCCCCTCTCTCTCTCTCTCTCTCTCTCTCTCTCTCTCTCTCTCTCTATATATATATATATATATATATATATATATATATATATATATATATATATATATATATATATATATATATATATATATATATATATAATTTTTTTTTAACTTTCATTTTCAATTTTCCAAGCTGCCAAAGCACAGTTTTGGAGCTCGACCGATTTTAAGATGAAATAGCAGCTATGATGTCATATTTCTACGTCAACCTTTTAAAAACGCATCTGCTGTCAAAGAAGCATACGTAATAATAAAGCAATACTGGTAAAAGCAGGCCAACCTTTTAAAGACGCATCTGCTTTCAAAGAAGCATACATAATAATAATGCAATGCTGGTAAAAGCAGGAGAAGCAGATGAAGATGAAAATTGCCGTTTATGCTTTATTCATTGCCTACGCGATTTTGAGCTTCAGAATCCCCTAACCAAAACAACATCATGTACTCACATGATAATATTGATAATTTATCATGTTTTTTTTAAAACTTCTTCCTGATTGATATTCCTTGATACATAAAAAGATACTGCGCTCTAACTAGCAAATATCACTCCGAAATGTTGATAATTGTTGTGTTTCAGATCACTTTGCTTCTGAAAGTATTTTCTTTGGAACTGTTTGTCTGTTGATCACCGAACATGATCACTCGAAATCGGAATAGTTTCAGCTGATGACATTTTATCAGTATGTAGTATTTACCTTAAAATTGTAAATTTCTAAGAATACTGATCCAGATTTATCTATGGAAATTATAATTGTCCGTATTTGCGCAAGCGAACATTGGGATTCAATTAGATAAATCAAGCTTGATATATAGTTTTACATGCATTACTGCAGATCAAATTTGATATAAAAATCTATCAGTTGGCTAACTAACTATTCTGTCTATGTATTCATATGGAATCAAACAAGATAAAAAAAAACGGAACGAGGTAAATAAATGAAATTTATAATGACACCTGAAGACGAAACTGTAGATCCATATAAAATTTTGCATCTATTTGATTTTTGATTTTTTTTTCACCATATTCCGAAGCTAAACGCAAAACCCAATACGTTGTATAAATATGCAAGAAAATTGAGAAAAAAGCACCATCTATAGTTTTATCATTGTTTCAAATGAATAATCCATAAAAACAAATAATTAATCATTGATTTACTCATATGAATTTCTTCTAGATGCTTGAATTTAAAATGAATCGAGGATTGAACTAATTAAAAAAATAAGATGTTAACTTAATTCGAAAAATAAAATATCGCATTAACATCTTTGTACACAAATCTAAATCCTCTTTGCATTAAAAAAAAATCGTTGGGAAAATAGCGTCACAGAATTTTTTATTCCGTAATTAATTTAGGATATATTGCGATAGCATATTCATAGAAGAACATATTATTAAAAAAAATTCACATTTATTGAAAAATAGTGTTGTAGGTTAAGAAAATAAAAACACTCCTTCTAAAATTATACAATTTATTTATTTAATTTTGGATAAACTTGTTTTGGATCAGTTTTTTTTATCTCAATTTTTCCCCCAATTTCTCGACTTTTTTTTTTTCATTTCCTAACTAATCCGATCCTAAAATTAATTAGAAAGCTATCTTTGAAAATTAAATTAATTACAAATGAGAACGACACCCCAATTCGACTTGCTTTGATTCATTCTTTAAAAAAAAAGATTTCACCACAAAAAAAAAATCATTTCTTAAATTTTACTTTTTTTACTCACAATTTTCTTGCATGATTGCATCTTCTCAGGAATTGCTTAATTCCACCTTATGATTTAGAAATATAGCTTTAAAAATTATTATAAATTCATTATCAAATAAAGTGAATTGAATAGGAAATTTCAAATAACCATTTATTTGAAACCAATAACCATTGATTTATTCGGAAACCAAAAGCGATGTTTCTTTATCGTCTTCCTTGCATGCTGAGCAAGACTAGGGCATTTTGTTTTTCATTTTGTCGTATTTCTACACATATTTTTGAGAATATTTCTATATTCCACTGAAACTGTTGATTAAATTTTTAATTACTGAAAGTAAAGACTTAAATTGTATATTTTATAAAAACTCCGATTGTTACAGAAGAAAAGGGAAATCAAGGCTCAAAGAATAAGTTTGTCTGTGCAATTATTGTTAATTATTAATGTATTCCTTAATTGATTCATTATGCAAGGCTCGATATCAATACGTATTTCGGACATCCAATAAAAAAAATCGTTTTTTTTTCTTTTTTGCACATAAAGTTTAGGTAGAAATATTGTGATCATAAAAAATTTGTCCTAGAAATTTTAATAAATCTCCAAGTTACAGGTCTCGAGTATGAAAGCTATATTTTTATAGGTCTGTCTGACTGTCTAAGAATACAATAACTCAGAAACTGAATAATCAAAATTTTGTGTTTGTGATTTTTTTTTTTTTTTGTAATTTTTTAAAATTCAAATAAAATGTTTTACACAGTTTTTGCATACCTTCTATTCCGACAAAAGGTTATTTTTAAGCATTAAACTGTCTAAAACATTACATCCGTGTTATTTTAATAGCCAATTTACTGTGTGCGTGAAGCTTTTTAATGGAGTAAGTAGACTTTCATGACAATTTAGACTCATTAAAAATGTAATGAAAATCATTTTTCTAATTTTCGTGGTATTTAATCTCACCTTTTTATTCTTTGTAAATTATTCTATTAAGGCAAAATCTTTCTTCTTTAAAAATAGGGCATTAAATATTTGATGAAAACAGTTTAAATTTCAGGACAATAATAGAATAAATTGCTGTTAATTAGACAAATTTTTAAAATTTCTCAAAATTAAGAAAAAAAATTAGCAAAACTATTAAATTTATATAATAAAAAAGATAATTTTCTTGAATTTTTAAATGGTATAAAAGTCGTTTTTGAGCAAAAGTATTTTCCGCAATTATTGAGGGCAGATGCCAAAATTTTTAATTGGCCAAATTTTGATTAAAATTTAAAAAAAATCTCCCAGTTTTTCTCAAATCTCCCAAAAAGTTTACACTCTTACTATTCGAAGTTTAACTGTGCCAAATTTGATCAATAGATCAAACAGTTTATCCTGTTGAACACATACAGCCTTCTTTTTTATAAGCAGAGTTGGGCATATTAAAGAAACTTTATAATTAGAAACAGTTTAACTGTAAAGTACATTAAAAGCTGAGAAGTGTGTCATTTCGGTCAATAAGATAGTTTTGAAATGATCTTGCCTCATTATATGATGTATTTGAATTACATTTGTAATTCAAATACATTAGATGGCACTGGCGTACAATAGTAATGAAATATTTTTTGGCGTGAATTTAACGTTTCTACTATCTATTATGTGATCCTTGGCGAGTAATTTGGCGATTAGTCTCCGGCATGCGGTTAATAACATTTGAAAATCGGATTTGCAATTTAGATGCCTTTTTCTCAAACGATTGAAACATAAATTTAGTTCGAAACTGCAGTTGTAGTTACAAAATCTCGTACCAAATTTGATATATTTAAATCATTACGTTTCTCAGGTATTACGTTTACATGTCTGTCTATCTGAAAGTACAGATAGACAGATGATCAACCTCTTTTTACATTTCGCTCAAAATTTGGCAAGTGTCTGTACTAAAGATGTTAAATTTGACCTCCGAATTTTATCTATCATGATATCGGGCTAACTTATATTCGAAAAGCTGGACAGACAGACTTCCTCTGAATGGATGTTATTCAAAATTTGATAGATATCTGCAAATTTGGCATAAAGACCGTATACCGAATTTCATCCATCTAGCTCAAAGCGTCTTTCAGCTATCTTTTCCACAGTCAGATATTTTCCAAAAATATGTTTATCGAACTCATTGAAATTTGGAACTGGGAACTGCTTCAAAATTTCGAGTTCGGATTTTTTGATATTTACTATATTTTCTCTCTACTACGTGTACGAGAAAGTAAAAAGTATTTTTAATGAAAAAACCCACATGTTTCTATATCAATCCTTCCTCTGAAAACTGAGTCAATTAAATTATTTGCCTGACTGAAGATGAATTGCAGTTCAAGGTTTGGTTTGGTTTGGTTATATTAACGTCCCGTTTGAAGCAACACTAAGGCTATTTTGGGACGGATCTCGTCATTTTGAACCGCGGTCAGATGACGAGGACGACACCTGAGCTGGCACCCCCCTCTCCACATCAGCGGGAGGATGTTTCGTCCTGACGGATTTAACAAGCAATTGACCCCCTTACACGACGGTTTTTTCGGTGGAATCAGGTCACGAACCTGAAACCCTCCGGTTCCGAAGCCGAGACCTTACCAGCAGGCCACGGTGGCCCTGCAGTTCAAGGATACTAAAGGAAAATGCATGTTGTAGTTACTCGCAATGATTTAGAATTTCCTAATTTTGCACATATATAATTCGGAAAATGAATATTTTCACTTTGGTGCAATATTTTTTTGTTATTTTAATAAATGAAAAGTTATGCGAAATTTCGGTGTTTTATCAACTGAATTCCTAGAATATTATTGCACAAAAATGATTTGTACACCATTTTAAATTTCAAAAATTATCTTTTTAATGAAACATTAAAAACTGTGCATGCTTTTCAGAATTTCGACAATATTTTAAAAATATCTATTTATTTATAGCATAATTTTCAACAATAATTTTCATTGTGGCAATAAAATTTAAATCACCTTCGTTATGTCATCAAATATTCGGGTTATTTTCTTTATTTGTTGGAAGCTAAAGAAGAAGATTTTTCTTATTAATTAGATTATTCGTTTTGCATGATGTGGAAGAAAGTGATGATAAGAGTACCTCGAAAATTAGAAGATAGGTTATCCGGAAGTTAGATTATGCTTTTTATAGTTCTATAATATTATGAGATTGACTCCATTAGGAAGGTTCATTTACACAATAAACAGAAGGAGTGTAAATCTATTTGAAAACATAGTTTTATATCTATTAGAATTTCTCGATTAAAAATACTTTGTTGAGGGAACTATCAACAATTTATGCATAACAGATTTATTTTAAATAAAACATGATGAATATGCTAGACGAAACAGAGGATCAGTAGAACTGACTAGTATATAAATTCAGAGCAATTTAGATTATTAGTTAAAATAAAGTAAAAAGAATATGAGTGAGAGGTAAAGTGTAAAATATTAAAAAGGGGTAACTGAAAATCAAAAGTCTGTTCACTGACATTTCACCAGTTTTAAATAATTTTTCCAACATTCATATGAAACGTCAAAACAAATTTTCCGTAACCAAAAGTCGTAATATGCACCAATATATTGTCGATTCCTCGATTTCAGGATGTAGCCTATTATTAGAGCGAATTAGCAATCTGATCAAATGTATATGGCTGTTAACATAATTCGATTCCACCTTCTTCAAATTTTTTCTAGTAAAGTTTCACTTGCTTTATTTCTACAAAACTTGCTTTAATAAATATTTAAATCTTTCTAAAAATGACAGTAGAATTGAAAAATAAGTGAAATTTTAAAAGTAAGCTTCAACCATTTATATATAATGATGCAGTTTTTTTTTTTTAAATTTGAAAAGCAAAATGGGGAATTTCAGAAGGATGGGATTTGTATATAATGGGAAAGAAATTTTTAAGATTAATTAAATAAATCCAAAAACGAGGTCTTCAAACTGTTTCAAGACCAATGTTATACAATATTCAACAATATTCAATTAAGCTACTATTTAAAGTTAGCGCCGTCCATGCAGCATTTTTCCCCTTGATGATGATTGTTGATTTGAATCGAGGAATTTGATTTTTGGACATTTTTTCCAGATATGCTTTTATCAAAATTTGAATCCATTCAACAACTTTTGTGATCAGTTTTTTTTTTGTTTGTTTTTTATCGAACTGCTTAATTATAGAAACGTGAATCAACAACAATTTGCTACGACTTTCCATCTTATCAATGAAGTAAAAGGAACTATAAAAATATGGAAGACTTTAGATTCAATGAATTAAGTGAGATAGTTGTATAATCATCAATTATATTATAGAAAATATTTAAAAACTGATATAAAAAAACTGATATAAATTATAATTGTGAAATATTTAATACACAAGTTTTATTAGTTTGAAAAAATTAGTGAAAAAAAAAGGTCACACACACGCACGCGCACGCGCGCGCACACACACACACACACACACACACACACACACACATATATATATATATATATATATATATATATATATATATATATTCGATAATGGGAAATACTACTAGATATTATGTTAAAATTTAGTCTTAAAAAATTGCCAAAGCAAAATATTGCATGCCTTTGGCTTATAATTTTCTCTATATTTGAGATGGTACAAAAATTATTTTTATGTGATAGAAAAAACGCAGAATTTCAATTTTTTATGAGTTAACATTCCTTAATATATGTTTGATTATTTCTCTATTCTCAGAGTTTGTTTCTGTTTGCTTTTCTTTTCCAGTCTGAGAGTTCGATGCTCTATAAAAATAGGAGGAGACAATAAAAAAGTAAAAATAATGTGGAAAATAATCAAAAAACAAGAGAAACTCAGGTATCCAAATCACCCCTAACTTTGTGACTTAAATGAATATTAAAACAACTCTCTTTTGAATTCAGAGACACTAAATTTGCCGAAGGACAAAACACGACTTGAAGCGCGGCCAATTCTCTCTCTTTCTTTTTCATTTCCACAGTTCAACTTTATTCTCTCATATTTATCAACTTATGTCTCATTATTCTCTTGAATATCTCTTTTTTTTTTGTTAGGAATCACTATTCGAAAAAAAAGGTGCTTTTCTAAAACGCTATTCAGATAATATTTTTATGTGTGATCAGTTAGTATTAATTATTACATGTAAAAAGAGTTGAACGTTGCAGATCTTTTAGTTCACATCTTATTTGATATTCATTTTTGCATTATCAGAATTCAGCTGACTCGGCGAAGTTGAAAGCATATGTAAGGAGGCGGACTCTGATACTTTTATCGGTTGAATTATCACTTCACCATTTACATAATGCTCTGCTGATAAAGCTATAAGGAATTTATAACGTATGCTGATTATTTAATACTGTTTAAATGCACCAAACTTCATATCCGATTCTGAAATTAAAAATATTAGACTAAATATGGATAAATTAGCTTTAAAAAAATTGAAATATCTTCAAAAATATTTTTTTCAGCACTGTTTCTGTCAAAGCTGGCGAGCCGCCACTAAAGTTAACTTACAGCAGAAGATCCCTGAGTCTCTAATTTTTTACATTTTATCCTTTCTTTAGATAGGCTATCATTCGCAAGATAATTTATGAGTGCTATTTCACCAAAAGGATTACTTTTCCCTCGATTAACTTGCATACTTTTATAATATGCTTTTGCGTTTAATTTCGTAATATCGAAAACAATATCGAGTTAGCCTTTTCAGATCTATGTCCACTAACTGACTGCCTTTGTGATTAAGATATCAAGACCATATACCAAATTTTTATTATGTGAATTTGATTTATTGTTATGTATTGTTTACCATTAGGTGACTATAGATGATAATTTTATTGTAGTTGATGTACTACAATCAAATTTTACATTTATTAGTCGGCTTTTCATCCTCAAGATATATATGCTGGAATGCAGCATTAATGTAATAATAAAATGGAATATTACTTAAATAAACGAATTACTGATACTTAAAGTGCTTTAAAGAAATAATTGAAAAAATAATTGAAAATTGTTTTTCGCTTTTTCACTTTTAAGGTAGGTAATTACGTTGAAAAATTAGTTGTTAGCTAAAATATCAAATATTTTCTTTTATTCGGTATTTTTAATTTCTAAACAGTTGTATTAGAAACGTTTGAATTTTGTTTCTAAGTTCCTTCTCTAGAAAGTTACATTGATTTTGATAGTTGCATACTACACGTTTTAATGCTATTTCCTTAGATTCTTAAGTCTGGTAGAATTTATTTACAAGAAGTCTCGTAAATTTTTAAGCACATTTAAAAGTATATTCAGATTTTGTATAATAATCTTTTATTGTGATTTTTAGTTCCTCAACTAGAATATAAATAAACAATCTGTTCATATAGAAATATTCTTTAAATGTTTTAATGTTTCACATAAAAAAAATCAATTTTTTGTTCAGGTACTTGGTAATATGTTTCCTGAGCTATTTGTAAGATTTTAAACAGATCACATGATAAATTTCTGTAATAAAAGTTTGTTGCTTTATATATTTTTTTAGCCAAACTCCTCCTCAATTTTTTTCAACCTTTGAAAGTCACTTTGGCATTTAACTGATGTATAATATTTTGGTTTCCTGGATGCCTTTTTTAATCTTTATACAAAAATTCATAGACGAATAATCTATTTTACAGTAGTTTTCAGAAAACTTCATCCCGAGCTTAGTCATATATTAAATAGTCAGTGAATTGATATATCAAGAATTTCTTTTTATCAGATTTGCTAATACTTGGTTTTGATATGAGCGAATATGCAACTGTATATACAGGGTGGTCAAAAAAAAAAAAAAAAAAAACTTGCCCTATATATGAAACCCTAGCGGCCTATCCGCTCAACCAATCGAACCAAAATTTCAGACATGGTTGTTTGAAGGTATGCGCCGGAGATTGTGAGGATTTTAAACAACCCAGAACTGACGGTTTCGGTTACAGTGAGAGAATTTTGAAATTTTAGAATGGCAACGCCCACTTTTTCCTTTCGCAAATTGATTCGCGTATTGAAAAACCACAAATGGCGTTAGAACGATTAGCGTGTGATGAAAATTGCCGCCGTAAAGCATTTGCAAAGAAGAGCTTTATAAAGGATCAATGACAACACAGAGAGGAAAGAGAAAAAAAAAGTTTTTATTGGAATGGATAGTTATAATTACAGGTTTCCAACGTGTTCACCTTCGCACAGGCGACAACGCATTGCATTCGGGAGATTGTGGACAACAATGCCGAACGTAACATGAAAGGAGGAATCTGCATAACTTCACGTGTTATCGCATCTTGCAATTCTGAAACAGTTGCAGAATTCCGTCATTCCTGAATTGCAGCAACGAAATGTCATTGGGGACATTGTATGGATGCAAGATGGGGCTCCTCCACACGTCGCCCAATGTGTTCGATCAGTGCTGCAACAACACTTTGGTGATAGAGTCATCTCTAGTAACTTTGCAGTTTCGTGGCCACCGCGATCCCCGACTCACTCCTATTCAAAATTCTCTCACTGTAACCGCAACCGTCAGTTCTGCGTTGTTTAAAATCATCACAATCTCCGGCGCATACCTTCAAACAACCATGTCTGAAATTTTGGTTCGATTGGTTGAGCGGATAGGCCGCTAGGGTTTCATATATAGGGCAAGTTTTTTTTTTTGCCCACCCTGTATATATAAGTACGCATTGGAAATATGTAAATAAATTTTTATTTACTTAGAAGAATCAATTACCTCTTCATCCGTCCCTGGTTATCGAACCCACATACTGACGGTGGACAAACAATCATACCATCAAATCGTTCAGTTTTTATAAAATTTGGATACATATCTACAATTCTAATAACAAGCAAGCTCCCTAAAACTTTCTCATATATATTCTCTCATAAAGGTGTTATTCCTCAGAACGCCTTACATGGCACTGGCGTACAGTAGTTATGAAATATTAACTTTTGGCGTGAATTTAGAATTTTTACTGAATCTATCTGATCCTTGGCGAATTATTTGGCGATTAATCCCTGACATACATTAATAGTATCCAAAATTAATGTTTTAGCCTCGTTTTTATCAACTGATTGAAACTAAAATTTGACACAAAACTGCACTTGTAGTCAGTCACAAAATCCTTTACCAAATTTGGTTTATTTAAATCACTGCGGTTATGAGTCATCACGTTTACATGTTTCTGAAAATACAAACAGACAGATGGATTTGGCTCAAAATGTGACAGTTGTCTACACCATAGATGTGAAATATGTGTTCCAAATTTTATCTATCTAGCTCTCTTCGTTTTGTAGCTATCGTGTTAACTTGTATTTGAATAGGTGAACATACAGACTTTCTCTGCACGGATTTTGCTCAAAATTCGATAAAGATCTGCAAATTTGATATAAAGACTGTATACAGAATTTCAACCGTCTAGATACCAGTGTTTTTGAGTTACCTTTGTCACAGACAGACAGACAGACGGACATTTTCTTAAAATGTCTTTTTCAGGAAGGTCTAAAACGTGGAGATACGTTAAAATATCGAGTTTGAATATTTTGACGATTACTATACTTTACTATACTTTCTCTATACTACGTATACGAGTATAGTAAAAACTATTTCGAAACTTTATCTATATTGCTTGATGCGTTATTGAATGTGTTAAAGTGCGTACTGATAGACAGACACACATACAGATATTCTGTACACGAATTTATTAAAAAACTTCATAGAAATATACATTTTGGTTTAAAAACAGCAAACTCAGTTTTTCATCCGTTTAACTTGTAGTCTTTTGGAGCTTTACGTGTAAGGAAGTTTCCTTTTGATACTCTGATTGTGAAAGACACTTTGGTGAGAGAGAGAACTTATCGCTTTAACCCTTTCTAGGGCCGTGGGAAGTATGCTTCCCACCAAATTTATCGATCTTCGAACAAAGTTATGAAGATTGACATAAGTTCTGACATATTTTTCAATAAGACAGAAACTTAGATGGTTCAGTTCCTTATCTCACACAAAATTCCGTGTTTTGATTTGTTACTTAATTATTAATTAGCCAAATTAATTCATTAATCAAATTAAATTTATCTAATAAGTTAAATGAATCTCTTTTTCTTAAGCCAATCTCAATTCTAAAAATATCTTAAAATATACCACAACTAGAAAAAAAATGGTCCTTTAAAGGGTTAAATGAACAAATCAAGCATAACTGATTGAGTGTTATCGCCAAGTCGAATTTTTTAAAATCATTGTTTTGGAAATAGAGTTATTGATATCGAAAAATATTAGCAAGATATGAATGAAAAAAAACCCTGGTAAGTTTGAGATTAAAGACTATAGAAATTAGAGTTGTTGAAAGCATTGCATATCAGAAGAATTCCAAATTCCAAACGTTTGAATTTAGATTCTGATTGAAAATGATCTACTTTTAATCGTGATTACAATAATGAAAATACCTTCGCATAATAATTATGGTCAAAAGTTCAATCTATTTTATTTTTCTATTATTTCGGATAGTTTGATTCATAAATGCATTTCATGTGACTTAAAAATCTAACTCTTGGCTATCAAAATTTATATTGCAAAATTAAAATATTCTCACGAATTGAAATAAGCTGAAATTTGCAATAACAGATTTCAATTTTTTTTAAAAATCACTTTATATGAAAATAGTTAATCTATAATGAATTTAGTTACTGTATATGGGAATTTTGTGTTTTCGTTTCATATAAGTTTTTTCAGCGTTATTGATTGAAATTTGTTTCAACTGTTAAATAAATAAAACTGGCTCAGTTACATCAGTCATATCTCCGGCTTTCTCTATAGAATTCATCTGCTAAGACAATATAAATAATTTTAGTTTTGCAATTATTTGCTAATAAATGCTTTGATTTAGAAGTTATTGCTTCATATAACACTTTAGATTAAAAGTTTAATCGAATTTTAGGAATATTTAATCGGATTACCGGAAAATTTAGTCGGATATTTCTCCTTCCATTTATAAAGTACAAGCCGCCTTTGGCAATCTTAATGTTCGTTAAAATTTTAATAATTAAATATTTTATGCAATTACTTTAATAGCTTCTTCATCAAAATATTTTAAAACTTCAAATTTTGATAGTCATATAATTAATTCACTCATAATATTATAAAGGCCTTCAGTCATAACGTAATATGTATCTTTCTCATTTTCTGTTTGCTCCCGTAGAATTTATACTTTAAATTAAAGTGGAAAGGATTAATCTGCAATTAATGTCATAATATTTTTCACTGAAACAAAGTATTTTTTTTTTTTAATAATATGATTACTGATAATAGAGTCACTAAGCGTTTAAACTTTATGGGCACTAAAGAATATCTTTCTTAATTTATGTAATATTTCAAGAATTTGTCAACAAAATTTTCTTAGATTCATCATGAGCAGATCAATTAATTAACAATGTTTAATTTTAAATGCATCAAAAACTAAGAAAATAAAACGAATTGTTTAAAAAAATCGGTCGAAAACAGGCTGAAAAAATACTTAAAAACGATATTTAAAACTATAAGCATATACAAAAAATATATAACTAACATAAATACAATTTAATTACAAAAGCATGCAACTAACCTAAAAATAATTTAAATCAAGAATTATCCGTTGATAATAATTGTCAACAATCAGAACACAATGCGCATGCGTGAATTTTCAACGCCAGTTACGGTAACGCAAATGCGTGAGTTTTTCTACTCCAGTTGGGGGTAACGCTATGCGGATTAGAAATTTTTAATTTCCTTTATTCTGCTTTATTTTAATTCAAAAGTACTTCAGAATGAATCTGAAAGATCGATTAATTAATAATGTTTGTTTAATTTTAAATGCACCAAACATTAAGAAAATAAACAGAATCGTTTGAAATAATCGGCCGAAAAATGTTAACCCTAGCCTCATTACTGTTGGGAAAAAAACCTGAAGCCTTACCATTTGGCGGTGGGGAAAATGGAAGATTTTTTTTGGCGAGAAAGTTAGTTTTAAATTAATAATTAAAATTCTAATTAAAAATTCAAAAAAGGGGCCCCAGGTGCACATTCCCGACCTTTAAGGTATACGTTTACCAAATTTGGTAGCTGTAGATCAAACGGTCTGGCCTGTGGAGCGCCAACACACACACACACACATTGAGCTTTATATAAGTATAGATTAGAAGTAGGAGGATCGATGAGGTATAATCGACAATTTCTCACCGAAATTTGGTATAGTCCTACAATATTGATTTTAAAAAAAAACTGTATACAAAATTTTATTTAGGTGGATTGTTCAGTTTTGGAATTATAACACTTCCATATGAATAGACAGTCTGTTAATTACACAATTCAGCTGATATTCCCACAATCGAAGGCTTGTTTATAATATTTAATTGAAATCAAATGCAGCCTGATGGACAGACATACTTCACGCTGATAGGCGGATATCCCCAAGCATTTGTTATTGATTTCAACTATATGTTTAAAAACGTATCTCTAAACCACAATAATATGCACTCAATAAAATCTATTTAATATTTTCATTTAGAAAAAATGGCAACGTACAACCATATCAATGCATAATAACTGTAAATTTGCATAGTAGATTCATTTGATGCGAATTTCAACGATCATGTTAAAATAAATATTTCAAATAAAAGACTTTTTTTTTTCTTTTTCGCATTCGATGGAAGCATTGTAAACGTCGAAAAATTCAATAAATCTCCACGTTGCAGATCTTCCTGGGTCCGAAAAGGACATTTTAGAAACTATACCTATCTGTTCGTCGGTCTCTCTGTCTGTCTGTGAATATGATAACTCAAAAAGGCTTTTAGATAGGTGGATGAAATTCAGTATGTGATTTTAAGATCAAATTTCTATAAATCTTTCAAATTTTGGACAGAATCCATTCAGATGGGACTGCATTTAAAATTCATTGAGGATACTTTTCTGCTGTCCTAATGTAAGTTAATACGATAACTGTAAAACATAAAAGAGTTAGATAGATGAAATCTGGTTTATATATTTAACATATAAAATGTAGACAGATAACAAATTTTGATACAAATTTGTCAAGGGTAGGCTATTTAGCAAAGAAACAATAATCTGTTTTTTTTTTTTTTTTAAATGAGCCGGCATTCTGGCATAGGATTCGAGCGTCTTCCCCGTGATTTGGGCATCCCGGGTTCGGACATAGTTGTTCTTCATCTATGTTCTATCTGTGAAATGTGTGAATGTGCCCCCCTGTAAAAAGGGGTTGTGCAAGCGAATGTGACGCATGAAGTAGCTAAGTCGTACTCTTGGCCCTAGTTAGTGCTACTGAAGAAACATGAGACGCTCACTCGGCTTAAATCGCTAACAGATAACTGTCAGCGGGCTTGTGAAGTGTCATAAGTCACAACACAACATGCATACAAATGCGATAATTCAAAAACGAAATGACTTGGACAAATGAAATTTCATACATAATTCATTCATCTAAAATAGAGATTCTTATCAAAATTTAAAACCAAGCTGCGAAGTTTATCTGAACATTTTTATGCATATAAATAAGATAAATCAGAAACATTACAACTTAGATAAATGAAACTTGATGTGTAATCTTCTTAATAAAACTTGTGATTCTGTATCAAATTTTGGTTTCAGTCAGACGAGAATAAAGGCACTCTTAAAACGCACATTTTAGTTTTTTTCACTATATAATTAAACACAAAAACGCTCACGTATGGGATTCTGAAAATAAAATCCTGAGTATTCATGGCTACTGCCTGTTTCAAGGTCCGAAATTTTTATGTTGGGAATGGAAGGATAACATATTTAATAGGGATATGCTATAAAATTTCAGGAGGACCGCTTTAGCTGGCTTTAATTTTGTCTTCATACTTTAGTGAGAAAAGTTATTGAAAAAAATCGCTTTTTGTTGACAGATATAGTTAAAAATATTTATGAATAAACTAAAATTATTCGTTTGATTTTGTCCGTCTAATACGTTATGTTTTTGATTTTTCGTATTCAAATGTAAAAAATAGTTACAAAATTTTTTCTCAGCTTTCAGTTGCTTAACTTTGACTTCAAATTATACACCTTTTCGGAATAAACCGAAAGACAAAATTATAAACTGAGGCACTTCTGATTGTTTTTGTTAAAATAGATAGCTTGAATGACCGAGAAATAGGCAATAACATAACTTAATTTTATTTTTACTTCACTCATTTGAAATTTTTCCCACACACTTTATTTGAAGATTTATTCAAATACTAAATAATAAAAAAAAGCATAAGCTATCTAAATTTTTGCATGTTTTAGTTAATTCTTAAGCTAAAGGAAGTCAATGAATTAGGATGTTTCATAACTTCTAAAAAATAATTTTTATTTAATTAGGAGAAAACTTATTTTGATTTTATAGTTGCGAAATTATTATTTTATATGACCTTTGAAACTTATTCCAATTTTCTGATCGAATTAAAAAGAAGCGTAAGGAGGGAAAAGAAAAATTCAGTAATAGAGAATTTTAATGGATTGTTAATTAATTGTTTAATTAATTCTCACTTTGAGGATATTTATTGCTCGATATATTCAGTATGTAATTATTGTTTTATACTAACTACATTTTCTACATGAATTAAATTATATATCAATATTCGAAATAATAAATAAGATTATACATAATGGAAAAGCAAAAACATTGTTAAACCTCTCTCTCAAAAAAAACTAACTTGACATGAAAAAAAAAAAAAAGTTTTTTTTTAAAATTTGTGTTGGAAGTTGCTTTTGGGTATTTTATGCGAAAATTCTTATCTTTTAAAGAACTAAATTTTCAGTTTTTTTAATTCCAATCTTTTTACAATATATGAAGAGCGATATGCTGGCGAATTTTTTCTGTTGTAATTGTCAAGTTTCTCTTAAGAGATATGATCTGTATATTTAGAAAAAAAATTAATTAATCGATTTTTGCTGAAAATTTCTTTTAGATATTTTAGTTAAGAAATTATTGCCTCAAACGGCATTTCAATATTTCATTATGACCTAAATAAATTAAAATAAGTATAAACGCACTCAGACAATTACTTTTGTTAAACATTTTATGAGGCTATTAGCTTCGCTGAAAAAAAATTATTTCATTTATGCAAAAAAAAAAAAAAAAAAAAAAAAAAATCATTGCTATGGGTTGAAAAATTCTTTTCCCTCACTGCACTTGAATATTTTTTTTATCCCACGAATAAATAAGATTGCGTAAATAAGACTTATTTAGATTATTTCTACTGTTAACCTTCTATTTGAAGTAATCAGTATCAAGGAAAACAATCAAATCATTTCAAGATTTAAGAATTTTTTTTCAGAATTATTGTTTTACAAGGCACTTGAATATTTCTCGATTATTCGAATAGATTATAAAGAAGCCTAAACTGATGCACTCAGAGCATTGTATTGGTCAATATTTTTGTTGAAATAATTTTCAACTTTGGATGAAACATTATTATTATTTTTGTGGTAAAAAACCATTTTTAAAGTTTGTTGAGAGATTATTGCGTCATACGGCACTACAATACTTTTCAGTAGTTAGAATAAAAAAAAAAGAAAAGAAAAAAAGCGTAAACTAACTTGCTTTAGATTATTATTATTCTTCGAGGTGATACACAAGAAAATTTATTTCGAATAAGAGATTAGATATAGAACTTTTTAAATTATAGATTACAAAATTTTTGACTCACATAGCACTTGAAATTGTTCATTCACAAAATTAATTTAAAAAATGTTTAAGCTGACGTACTTATACATTTGTCTCCGTCAATAACCTCTTTTAATCTATCCGCATCACTGAAAGAAAAGTAATTATTTTATTTTTAAAGTAAACTGCTTTTAGAACTTTAGTTGCAAAATTATTGCCTCACGTGCCACATAAATATTTTTCGATCATCCCAATAAATAGAAAAGGGCTTTAAACTGATATAAGATCATTGTTTCCGTTAATTTTTTTCTTTCAGAGTATTTGCATTTAAGGGAGAAAGGTAATTATTATATTTAGGATAAAAATTCTTGGTTAGATATACGAAAACTTATTGCCTCATACGGCAGCTAAATATTTCCTTGATCATCTAATGATGTTATTAAAAAACTTTAAACTGACATATTAATACAATTGCCTTAATTTATCTCTTCAAAACGACGAGAAACATTGTTATGAAATGTAGTTGAAATGCTTCTGAAAATTTTTTCTTTAAATTTCAGTTAAAGAATTATTGTTTATCACAGAACCAGAACGATTCATAGAACCAGTTAGATCACCTTTTCTGTTAAACTTATCTTTTTGGCAATCTGCATGAATGAAGAAAAACAATTATTTGGCCTCTTAATAAGGCTTCCTTAAGGTTGCGAAATAATTGCCTCACGTGGCTTTTAAATCATTTTTAATTTCAGAAAAAAATTAAAAAGAAGTTTAATCTGACACACGTAAACCATTGTCTCTCCCGATCCCCTCTTTCGAACAATCTGCATCTCCGAAAGAAAAGTTACTAATTACTTCATTTCTGAAGAATTATTTTTTCCGACACTTAAAATTGCGAAATAATTTCTTCATTCGGCTCTTGGGTATTTTACAATCATCTAAATAAATTTTTAAAAATCATAAATACACTTAGATTATGACGTCTGTGAATCTCTTTCAAGCAATCTGCATCAACGCAGAAAAGTAATAATTTCATTTCTGGCGAAAATTCTTTTTAAAACTTTTGATTGTGAAATTATTACCACACATTGCATTTGAAAAGTTATTCATTTCCGGAATAAACAGAAAAGAAGGGAAAAGTGACGTTGTTGGATCGTCACATCCGTTCCCATCACTTCTCTTCTCTTCTCTCCAATGAGCGTCGGTTTTTAGCATCTCGCTCCTCCTTTTGGCACCTCTACCGTCTCAGTGAAGGCAAAGATCACCCATATTTGTATTATTTACTTTTTTTCATGCCCTAACTTTGTGAAAAATCCACATCTGTCTCCTTGTATAAACACGTGAAGACGACAAACACTCCTCGCAGATTACAGAGCTGACACGTTGGAGTCTATGGAATGGGATGCGTAGTACTGATCCTTATGGGCCTTTTGGGTGTTTATCGTGGCCTGCACCTGCTAAATTCACAGGGTGGTGAACAATAAATGGCTGTTATCTGATAAAATGTGGTTTTGAAGTCCCGAAGAGTACAGGTTTCTAGGTACACAAGCAGCGAAACTATCGAGAATTCTCTCTATCTGCGATGAAAACGAATGGCGTGCTCTGAGCCTCCAGATAAAAAGAGACGTTTTTTTATTTGTTTATTTGCTTTTAACCCCCCTCGACTTCATGCAAAGATAGCATTTTTTAAGCTAAAATAATATTTAATCAGGTTAAAATAGGATACACCTGTATGCGCATACGTCATGACTAGAGAAAGTGAGATATTTGAATGTAACGGATGCAACGGATTTCTGTGCCTCTATTTTGGAGTGAAAGCACTTTGACTTTTCTGTAAATTAGTAATAATAGATTAATAAATATTAAAACTAGTTAACTAATTAAATTTAATTAAGATTAATTAAGAAATTAAATTTATTAAATTTAATTAAACCGATTCGAAACGAACTCTCTCTTTGAATTCTCTATGATAAGGAATTCCTGTGCAATAATTCTTGTTGGAAGTTGAGCAAATCAAATATTCAAGAATTTATGTGAGTAAAATGTATCCATTTTTTTAATTCACAATTCTTTGATGAAAATTTAAAATCTATAAATACTTTTATATATCGAAAAATATGAAATGATATGTAATTTGAATTCTTTTTAAACTCCCCAAACACCAATTGAAATTTCGCTTGTCTAAAATTTTGTTGAAAGAAAAATAATGCTTTTTTTAGACTTCAGATATCCAATAAGTTAAATTAAATGCATTTATATTTTTTAAAAGATGCATTTAGTATAAAAATTTTTCTTATTGGGAGTTAAACAATGTGTACTTTCATTAAAAAAATGAATCCCCTTATATTGAAAAGATTTTGGATGAATATATTTGTGTTTATGCTATTTAAATGATCTCTTTTTCAGTAAAGTATCTGTATTTTTTTTTCAAGTTGCTGATTCCTTGTATTTGAACATACAAATAATTTTTATTGATTAAAACGAAATAGCTTAAAAGAATGTGAAAATGTAAACACAATATCAATATACTTTTTACACATTTGCTTATTTTTAATGCATGTATCATGATTAGTACAAAAAGAGGATGAAATATTTTTCAGCAATGGGAAATGTAAAATAAAGTGAAGAAAATCGGATATTTTCAAATATACCATTCTTAATAAATGAAATAAATGTGAGATAAATGCTTAACAAATAAAACAATCCTCGACGATATATTTGCGATTTAATTTTACATGAATAAAATAGCATCTAAAACCTGAATAAAAGAAAAATGATGTGTTTTATGTGTTCTTAAATCACCTTATCTTATTTTAATTAAATTCTTTTATAGAACTTTACTGTTATATAAACTAATATGACCATAATCATATTATTATATAAACTAGCATGATATATCAGTATATCTTATATATCAAGCTATGATATCTAATATGATAAATGATACCATGATATATAAACCTTTATCATGCAAGTTTATATAGCAAATGCTTTGATTTTCATACATATGAATGGATGATTTGAATCATTATCTGTTATTGATATTTATATTGGAAACTTTTATAATGATTTTAATATAAAAACTAATTTTCTATAAATTATTTTTGTATACAAAATCCTTTTATTAAATCACACCTTGGCGATTTGGCCTTGGACACTAATAATCACTTGAAAATAGAAAATATATCAATTATTTTCTTCAGTTCTGTATGTAAATAATTAAATAATTAGGCTAAACAATTAAAAAAAATTTCAAGCGATAGGAGACAGAAATTTCAAAAAATAGTAGTAAAATAGATCAGAGAATCTTACTGTATTTCAAAATCGTCTGCGTTAAATATTAAATTAATTAATAAAAATTAAAGAAAAAAATATACAGGAAGAAATATTGTCTAACTGAAAAGGCAAAATTTGGAGTTTGAATTTGGCATTAAAATATTTTTTTAATTTGTTTGCACCTATGTTATTACAGAAAATGGCAAAATATCAATTAATTTCTAATTAATTGAATATGTAAATAGTATTTGCACTTTGAAAAAGTGGTGGTATTCTTTCTCTTATCCTAAGGCATAAGTGTGCAAAGTTTGATTAAAATTGATCCAGTAGTTTAGAACGAAATGTAAACACACACACACACGCACACGCACACAGACACGCAGACACACACTGCTGAACCCTTTATACATGTGTCCATTCAAATCGTGGCCCAATAGTGTATTTCTAAACCTTTATGGAGAGGAATACATTTCCCAATTTTAAAAAATGATTTAAATGATATAAATTACGTTGTTTTAGCCAATAAATTCATTGATTAGAAGATTTGAATTCATATATAATTCCCCTGTCTTATTAGTTATACTTTTGATAAATAATATATTAAATAAAATAAAAAATTCCACTTATCTGCGACTGAATTATGAAATTTTGAATAACACTATTTTAGACCACTTTAATGTCAAGAAAAATCTTTCAACCATTGGACTCAAGGCAACCGTCGATTGTTTTAAAATAATAAAATTCAATGTTTTATGAATAGGTTCGATTTAATTGCTGAAAAATCGACATTTTTTTTATGAACAATATTTTTATTTTTTTATTTTTGCCAATATAATTAGGTTTAGTTATTAATTGCTGTTTAATAACTAATTAGTCAATTAAAGCCATTATTAATTAGATTAAGATTTTTTATTATTTTTTCACCGTTACAGTTACTGATTGAAACAACATAATAAGTAACTCTTATTATAAGTTAGCGTTATTTAAAGCATTATATAAGCGTTATTTAAAGCATTTTTTTAACTGGAATTACATGTCTATATTTAATAATTTAAGAACTAGCATAAGAACGACAGTCTTGAATAATTATAATATTTGTAAAAGCATAACTTTTTAAAATTTATTAAAGCTATTTATGATGTATATGTTCGTTATTTGCATCGTCTCTTGGTGTCATTTTTTGCCATTATTCAAGAAAAGGAGGTCAACTATTTGGTTTTAGAGTTTATAGTGACACTTTGAAGGAGGCCATTCACAGAATATTATTGGAGGTTATAGCTATTTCAAACATTGTGAAGAATAATAAAAAATTGCAAAGCAATTTCCATAAACAGAAAACTGTTTAGGTTAAAATACCACGAATGGAACACACTTGCCCTATTTAGACTTCCGAGGTTATTTTCTGAGTGATTATCGTTGTGGCAATAAAATAAAGGGTGGAGTCACTAGAAAATGGAGGTAACTCAGCCCCGCATCATTGCCAAACCCACCCAGAAAACGAGAACCTTTCTTACTAATATGACAACTTCTTATCAACGTTATCAAGGTGCATCCTTAGGGTGTTATGTTTTGTTACATATTATAAGGTTATATTTTAACGGCAATTTCTTGGTAGTTTAATAACAATTTAATAGTAGCTTATTACAATATAACAACAAAGGAACTGCTCCATCATGCTTAAGTGCCCAGAGTGAATTGAATTATCGAATCACAGTGACAAATACTCCTCTTTAAAACGACCTTAAAATAAATTCATGAATATGTGTCGAGATTGTTTATCGTATACATATTCCGGAAAGCATTTTCTACTAGAAGTGAGACAGAAATAATTTGAGATTGTAAAAGGTGAATGTAAATAAATAACCTCATATAAAAAAATGAAGAAACTTACAGAATCAGTTACAGAATCATTAACAGAATGACCAATAATACTGGAGATGATAGCTCGACGATTGCGTCTAATAACAAGGTTTTTGTTTTGTTTCTGAATGTTGGCTGTGTTTTGCAATCACACATTTTAGGCAGAATATTATTTTATTTTACCTAACTGTAGATCATGAATTTCGAAACATTCTGCATAATATATATATCAAAGTGTATTCAAAATAATAATACACGGTGAAAAGTTTATGACGTATCGGCAAGGAAAGGAGCGAAAAGGACAGTTAATCGGGGGAAAAATCCTTACAGCAATTAAATATATTTTAAACACCAAAATTAATGAAATAAAATAAAAATCCTTCAAATAACTGAATAAATAACTCTAGTTTCATATCCTAATTGAATGCAAATAAATAACCTTATATAAAAAATGAAGAAACTTACAGGATCAGTTACAGTAGCTACCACATAATGTGATCACTTCGGGATTTAAGAATTTTGATAACATTAACTGACTGATAACAATAATCGTATTAAGTAAAATCAACAATATTTTTTATAATATCAAGGGAAAAATAAAAACTCCACTTACCACAGGAATACCTATACCAAAAATAGCAATTAAAAATTCCTTAATTATTTATTCTCGTTCAAAATATCAAATGAATAGACTATTTTCTTCAACACATTCTTCCCTATCAGAATCCTGAACATGTATTACTTGTTCTTTCTTGATCTCTGTCTCTCCCTCTCACACACACGCAATACAACACAACACAATTTGAACTACGAATGGTTTCGAATGAAAAATGTTCGTAATCACCACGTTCTACCGCATTAAATATAAAACAATAGGGCCCTTTCGAATATATATATATATATGACAAATTCGGAGGGGTGATAGTAAGCAGCAAGAGGATAAAGAATCACCATACGACACCCAAACGACGTTTAGTAAGTGAAAATCGCAAAAATATAGGGAGTCCGAGAACTGTTGTAAATTGTAAAACATTAATTAAAAAAATAACAAATGATATTTCACCTATGAATTTTTTTAAGTGAAACCACATTCTTAACCCTTAACTGGGGAGGTGAAATTTTAGGACTTAACTGGGGAGGTGAGGTCTACGACACCGCATTTCATTTACACTCAAATTAAATTTTCTAATGAATGTATTAGTATGAAAAACTGCCAATAAATTTTGCTGATATTTCTCTTGATATATAGATATGTTTTAGAAATTTTTCGAAATATATTATCATTGAAAAAAGTAAATGCGTTGGGATATACATTTTCTTCTCAAATGACATGTTACAATAAATGATATTCTTGAAAAAGCATATTACTTTTTACTTTTTAAAT